>NC_092068.1:2720000-3320000 GCF_039877785.1 Chaetodon trifascialis
TGCTCTGCTAGTGCTATTCATAAATTAACTGGCATCCAAACTCTGAAAGACAAAATTTTGCCACCAAGATGTTGGATAAACCAATCAGCATGCTTTACACAGAAGTCACATGATGCATTGTTGAGACTTCCTGGGTGCACACTGGCTCCTCTGCAAGCCTCTTCAAACTATGACTACCCATGACACTGTTCTCCTAAGACCTATCCATGTATGTCTGTAGAAGAAGGGTTTTGGCAAGTAAAGGTAGAAGTCGTGTGATTTTGCTATAATGTAGCAAAAACAAAGGAGCAGGTTGCAGTGAGCGAAAAGGCCAAGTGAGTGTGTGACTTTGACCCACATTTGACCTTACAAAACTGGAAGATCCCGAGGAGCTCACAACTCATCTATTTTGTTGTTCATGTTGGAGGACTTGTTGCTGTTTAAAATGAACTTTATATGCTTCTTATCATTGAATAAGCTTTAACAACTGCTGAAATGGAATTTGGATGAAATATTCCATTTTAACTTTGACAATGATCATTTCCTAACCATAACCACATAGTCATGCAAGGTTTGAATATCTCCAGTTCCCTGACAACTGAGCACATTTCATCTCTTAATGAAGAGTGTGTGACACAGTCAAAAGCTCCAGAACAAGCAGGTAACTCAACCTTTAGCAGAGGCTTTTCCATTAGATTGGAGTAAAACACTGGAAAATCCATCCATCCATTGTCTATACCAACTATCCCTTTCAGGGTTGCGGGGGGCTGGAGCCTATCCCAGCTGTCAATGGGTGAGAGGCGGGGTACACCCTGGACCGGTCGCCAGTCGATCGCAGGGCACAAACAAACAACCACTCACGCTCACACTCACACCTAGGGGCAATTTTACAGTCACCAATTAACCTAATGAGCATGTTTTTGGTCTGTGGGAGGAAGCCGGAGTACCCGGAGAGAACCCACGCATACACAGGAAGAACATGCAAACTTCACACAGAAAGACCCTGCCCGACCCGGGGATCGAACCGGCGACCTTGTTGCTGTGAGGCACGGGCACAACCTGCTGCGCCACCGTGCCGCCACAGTGGAAAATGTTTTCTTTCTTTTTTTTTCATGAAAATAGTCATTTACATAAATCTCAACACAAACACAAATATTTACTTCCATTTAAAAATTGTCAAACTAATGTCACACAAAGACAGGGCCCTGTAACCAGAGCGGGAAGCGTACTGTCATCCCGATTCAATTTCTCTCTGGTTCTGGTGATTTCCATATTTACAGAATAACATGGTCCTCTGAGTCCAGAACATGAGTTCATAAAACCCTTCAAGAACATGATGAGCTCAACAAAGTTCCTGAAAAGTTGATGGTTTGGAGATACAACGTTATTTCCGTTATTGATGAATGTTTCAAACTGGTTGTAGTCCACAGTGAGTCTCTGTGTTTTGGTTGCCTTGAAACAAACTGGATCACTTCCTGTATCCTTTCGTGTGTAGTCAGTGTGGAGGAACATTACAGACACATGCCTGTCATCTTCTGTCTGTGCAACAGCCACTCAGCCATCCACAGCAGCTGTTCCATAAGCTTACAGAAGAACTCAGGAGAAGTCAGGACTCACAGGACAGCTCATCTGTCATCATCTCATCCTAACTGGGATGTCATGAGGTAGCAAAGTTTAGTCTCATGTGTAACAGTGATAGCGAGGAAAAGCATCAGATCTGGGCCACATCTGGTAAAAGTACATGTACTGCAGAGTCTTAAAGCTGACTCTGCTCATGTACCGAAGTTAAAAATAGTGAGTTTGCATTAGCTGTAGGTCTGATTATCATAAGAACCATAAACAACTTTCTTCATTCATTGGATAGATGTTTTATTTCCCCATCATCATGTTATTATGGATAATGTTATACTATAGTCAGTGTCTCGTTGGTAAATACATTTTAATTATCATTTCCACTAAATTACATGTGAAGGTGAAAATCATGGGCAGGGTCGTAACTGTAGTTTTAACGTTTTTGACTTTTGGGCTAATAATAATTTGTACAAATCATGAAAGATCTGAATCATAACGGAATCATTAGCATATTTCCTGAAACAAAAGCCAGGTCTCAAGCATGACACCAGCTGTCCCCAAATACTAACATCATTTCAACCAGGGGTTGACTTGCCTTTGAGTATATTTTACTGGTAATTTTACTGTTGTTTAAGTATTGCACTTCATAGAGAATGTGACTTGAAATGTAATGGAGTAAAAACAAAGTCAATGAAAAACTCTTGATAAACTGTTTGAGAATCAAACAAAAGAAGCCAAATCAGCAGCTGCAGGGGAGAAGAAGCTGCTGGTGCATCTGCGGCCACAGGAGGGCAGAGCTCTGAAGAGGTGATATTCATGGAGTGCTTTCTGTTTCTCCTCCTTCCATCCCCGTTTTCCTCACTTGCATCTCGTCCTTGCATCTTGCAGCATCCTACCCACTGAAGATGTGAGGAGAGATACAAATAATCATCATTTTATAGAGTTCTCTAATATATTTAACATTAACTTATCACTACATAGTTTCTTAGTATATAGTTTTTCCTCACTGCATATAAAATGGCTGCCATATATACTTTGGTAACACTTTATAATAAGTACACACTATCAAGCATTAGTTAAGTATTAATAAATACTGAATTCTTCATTTATAACGTATGGATACTCATTAGTACATAGTTTATAAACACAGTTAAAAATGTTTTACTCATCGTTAATAAGCACAGTAGTTATGGATTCGTAAACACTGAATTCATCATTTATAAAGCATGTTTCTGACATAAATGCTCATTAGTATGTGGTTTGTAATCAGTTATAAATGTTTTACTCTTCATTAAGCTCATCTATATAAATGATGGATTCAGCATTTCGAAATTAAGTATTACATCACTTACCCACCAGTCATTTAGGACTTGTCAGTTGTTTGTAAGATAATTTAGATTATATGTAAATGATGAACAATCTATTTAGATGTACACCTCTGCATGTGCTTACACGTCCACTATTCAGACATGTACTAATGATTAGTGAGTATGTTAGTAGATGTTTTATAAAAACTCACAAATTCCATTTCCAATGGATGTCCTTTAAACAATTATTAATGCAGGAATTCATGAATTTAGGCAGTTACAAAGCACTTACTACTCGTTAATTAAGCATTTTGTGTGAGCTCATCTAAAGTAGGAACTATCTGAGCCTTATAAAGCATTTACAAATGAGATTTAAATGATGGCAATGCCTCCAGACTCACAAACGTTTCAGTTATCTTAACAGACCAAGGAGAGACACAACACAAAGGGATATTGAACATATTGCATTGATATTTATTGCAACTTTCCAGCATATTGTAACTGTACGACTGTTCTGTTGATGTAAGACAAACAAGGGTAAGCATGGCTGAATAAAAACTTGCCAACACCAGCAGTGGATCACAGAGGTTTAAGTACAGCAAACAAAATGTTTCTTTGAAAAAAATAAAATCTATCTGTAAACAAAAATAAAGTCAGAAAATATTTCAGTGTCACAATCTAACATAATTCTAAATCCTATCTTCAAGAAAAATCTTTTTGAAAACTATTTGAGACAGATAAAATAAACCTAGTCAACAAATGATAAAATAACACAAATTTTATGACATTACAAAAACAAAGTGGGCTGATTCCTTGGAATTAGTCTCAGCCATCTCCCACAGAAAGAGAAATTGTTGCTAACAATGGTTACAGTGGCTGTGCAAGCCATTCATTCCACTCAATCACTGAGAGGTGGTTGGAAAGCAAACTGTCAGAGCGATTTCCCCTAAGCCTCCAGATCTGCTCCTTGTAGGATCTCCAGTCCCTTTCAAGATGCTGGCTATGGGCTCTAGTTTCGGGATGTACATACCGCCTGCTGTGGTTGACAGTGTGATGGTTGTACCCCAGTGCAGAGAGTATGCGATAGGCACGCCACTCATCGCTGATAACTGTCGATCCAAGCCTCACATGATGAGCAATCAAGGGGACTAGATGTCTTTGAGACCTTGTCTCCACAAGACGTAGAATAGGCTTTCTTCGTCCTCAATGATGCCTCTCAGCTAACATTCCAAAAACCCACTTTTTTCTTTTCCGACCACCAGCCATTCTTCCTCTCCCATACTGATACAGAAACAAAACAACAAACACAGACATCAACAGAAACATTCTCTTACAATAACTTGTTTGACTGTATTTGACACTTAATGAAAGTCACTATTATTATAACATACCTTTCTTTTGTGCCAAAAAAGGCTCTCATCGATCACAACAAACTCCCTTCTTCCACCAATCTGCTGGCCTGTACGCCTTCTCACCCTTTCAACTGCTGTGACACAGACCTCCCTAATTTTTTTGCCATTTTAGTGAGAGTGGTTGAACTGGCTGCAATGCTGTCATCCATCAAATCAATCTGTCGTAATCGTAGACCCTGACAAAATCTTAAAAGACAAATGAAAAAAGTTGTTCTAAATTTATTGACAAAACATGGTATGCATAATTTTGTATTTGAGTGTTTTATGCAATTACAGAGAGAACACCATAAGTGTTTGTATTATTATTGCGATTACTTGCCCACCTGTACATGAACTGCATCCAGCTACTGAGGAGACCTTTGAATGACTGAAGATTGACTTGTGCCTGACAGATATTTGTTTTTCCTTTCCCATATGTGGTGCTTGGCGACAGGTCCTATTTAAAAAGTACAGTAACATAAAATACTGTTAATTTAGGAAAAGAATTCATGCTATATACTCACACACACACACACACACACACACACACACACACACACACACACACACACACACACACATACACACACACACACACACACACACACACACAGGTTTGGGTCGTAATGGTAAACTAAATAATGGGAATAAAATATGGGAATTTTAAAATCATCAAACTGTACAGTACAGATGTAGACGTTCATGCCAGTATATATTTGCGAGGGTAATTTGATTTTGACAATTATGAATGCTGAATATATTCCACTGTAGCCTGAAAGTAACTTACTCCTCTCAGGTTGCTAGTTTTTAAATGGTGACTTCATTATAAATTTTTGTTTAATGAATTATGGATGATAGAATTTGTAGAGTTTTGGCAGCGGTGTATTTAAAGGTGAGACAAGGAGCTGCTGTGGTTGGTGAGAATTTGACTCGGCTGTGTCAAACCCACTCCACGCCTTCTCCCCTCCCTCTTTCCGAGTTACGCCGCTGGGTGGGACTGAGATGAGAAGGGGGAGGAGATGCACCGGCGGCGCAGTGCACGCCACGCCCCATCAGTAAAGCGGACCTGACTTTGCGCTGCGCCCGCACCACACCGGTAACAGAGTTGAAAATAGAGTTCTTGGTGTCTAACTGTAATTAGGACTTGTGCAGCTCCTGTGCAGCTACCAGCTACCACCTCTGTTCCTCTGCAGTGTAGTATATAAACACAGTGCTTCATTGACTCAAAAAACATGTTGCCTCTGAAGATAAGGTAGGTAGCAATTACATTTTTCATCACAAAGCATAATAAATGTCATTTCTAGGAGATAGGGTTGTATATGGATCACCTTTGGGAGAGCAGTAATTATATTTATATAAAAGTAGATATAGATAGTCTATAGCTAGATAATCAATATTGCTCAAGTTTTCTACAGTGTCTTCTTTTTTTTGGGGGGGGGGGGGGGGGGGGGCGGCACCATGGCCATTATGACACATCACAATAGGACAAGAAGAATTGTAAATAATAACATGGATGATTTCCTTTCATTTCATTATGATCAACTGAAAAACACAAGAGGCTTTCGATCTAAGTCCAACTCTTAAATTAATTCCTATATCCTCAAATCATCAATCAGAGCTTGTAAGAGAGTTTGTATGAACACAATACAAAGACATTATCTTTATGTGATCAAACATAAACATCCAGTCCAGACAGTATTGTCTCTATATGATACAGTTCAGTCTACATAAATCTCTTTAGACTGCATACGTATGTACAGTACATGCCTCTCATCTTTTGTGTCAGTGCTACACTAGCATCTTCCATTTTCATGGTCCAGAATGTAACTATGTAAATCTAATTCTCAAATGATCTTAAGGGTTTGGTGTACTGGTTGTATTCAGTGGATGTATAATTACAACCCCATCTCCCAAAAAGTTGGGGCGCTGTGTAAAACGTAATGAGAAACAGAATGTGATGATTTGCAAGACACTGAATCCCCACATTTACATGAAAATAGCACAAAGGCAACATATAAAATGTTGAAACTGAGGAATTTCATTGTTTTTTGAAAATTATATCCCAGTTTAGAATTTGTTTGCTGGCATCAAATTCTAAATTGACACAATGGCTGAATGAGGGGGCTCAGCTGCTGTCTGGCACTGCAGCCCTGTGGGGGGGTGGGCTGCCTCCCTTAATGCAGGCACTCTTGCTCTTGAGTACCAAGCAGTGCCCAACTGACCTGTCTGTTGTTCTTCTACTGACACCTTGTGGTGGTTTTATCATATTACATTTGGTCAATAAATTTTGCTCACACTCAAAGATCAGATCAAGCAGTTCATTTTTGTCCTCTGTACGAGTCAGTGTCGAGACAATGAAAGATGCTGCATTAAGAATGGGTTTGGTATAGTCTCTTCATATCTTGAGCACTGTTGTTAGAAAGCCAGTTGTGTAGCGCATGCACACACACACACACATACACATTCACATACACACACACATACACATACACATACACATACACATGCACATACACATACACATGCACGATCACAGATTGATGACAGGGGCCCTTTTAGCAGTAACTTCCTCCTATACTTCTGACTTATGACAGACATTTCTGTCTGACTGCCTGTCTCACTCTCTCTTCATTTGTCTCTCTCTTCTCTTTCTCCTCTTTCTCTAACACACACTTTTTTCTTCATTTTTCTAAGTCAGTCAATGTGCTCAGTGCTAAAGGGTTGGAAATCCACTTGTGATTGATGCTAAACTGGAAAGTATTGTGGATGAAATGAGCATTTTCATCAATGTGAGTAAATTAACATTTTACCAAAATGGGTTAATGTATAAGGGCTCTTTCTCCCCAAAGTCTATCAAATCACCTCAAATGGGAGTTTATACTATACATCCAATTCTGTTTGTTAGGTTTCATTGAGCTGGGAATTGCTCAGTATTGACCTGACAGGACCACTCTGTGATCTGCTGTATACATAGAGTGTGACAGCTGCTCATCACCCACAGATGAATGATCTGAATGAGAAAACCGGTGACAATATACAGTAAAGAGGTAATTAGTGTTATTTGTAATAAAGGTTAATGTGTCCATCAATCAGCTGGGACTATAAACATTCACTGTTTATTGCAGTTTTGTTTTAGGCCCCTCAGAAAGCTTGTAAATGTCCATTAAAATGTTTGGAATGTCTCCTTGGATACCACTCTGTTCTCTCTGTGATCAAAGACTTATACATTAACAAAGTACAGTCTGTTCATGTATTGATGAGAGTCAAGAGTTCCATTCAAGATCCCGGAAGAAGTACCTATGAGCTGAAATGCTTTGCTTAATTCCAATACTTACGTTTAACAAATGATTCTCTTGAGATCAACAACATGAATGCTTGTAACCTCCAATCTAAAAGGTTTAAAATATAGAACAGGGAAGAAATGAAATGTTTCTAAGTTTGTGTTCTATACTTCCACAACAAACCAGTCCATTTCTTCATCCTGCAGCTCTCAAATGTGGCTCTTCCTGTGACTGATGCCTGCGGGAATCTCTTGAACAAAAAGAAAAAGATTCGGAAATTTTGAAAGAAACTGTAAAAAAGTGAACAGATCACAGACGAGGCAACAAGGGGCATGTACAAAGTGCATGCAAAAAAATGCAAGAAAACTTTACATGAAGGAAATCAAGTCCTGCTTTCAAATGCCAGAAAGAAACAGAAAGGAAGGGTAGTAAGTTGAACGGAAGTAGACTGCCCTGGACCATAAACTATTCATAATGTATCAGGGAAGATATGGTCATAAGGATGGTCATTTACTAAAAACTACACACAACCTAGATAACATAATCTCCTGGACCATGACAGACCATATTACCCCACACACATCTTTCACTATTCCTTCCACTGTACAGTAACCCAGCCTGCAGCTACAAGATATCAATCTGAATAACAATCTCATTACTGTTGACAGACGCCTTAAATAAATATAGAAAAAGTTGCAGTGGGTCAATAATCGATTGGTTATTAATAAAAGCTCAATACTTTTTTAACGTTCTTTAAATATATTAAATTATGAATGTGTTAGATCTGTCAAATCTTTTGTATCACCGAATCACAAACGAGAAAAAAAAAAAAAAAAGGTATATTAACTTTGTGCCACATTGGCAGTGGTACTGTACTGTAAGTACATTTACTCAATTTTGAGGTACTTCAAGGTTGAACGTTTTTTTCTTGGCTTTAGTTACAAGTTACTTTGCATATTTTAATTAAAAATCTAAAATATAATGAACAAAATTCAAAACCTGCTCAGCAGATAAAGTACTTATAAATAATGTGCTCTGCCTTTACCAGTTTCAACATTAAAGAGATGAATCATCAATTGTTGGAACCCCATAATAATAAACATTTTTCTGAAATGCCTAATGAGTAGTGTATTTTTAATTTTGCTCCTTATAGCCTATATTTTGATGTCAGCAACCTACTTTTTTATCAAACAGAGCATCCCAACACCTCGGCGCTTTCCCGGTGCTGGAGTCGGTCCCTAAGTGTCGTACTGCAATGAACCACAAGGGGGAGTAACCTCACTATGTATGTTATTTGAAAAAGGAACTCATGGGTCATAGTTCTTCTTCGTCATTGAAACCTATTAAAAGTGTCATGTAAATCTACCTACACTATGTATTTACTCCAGATAAAAGCTCAAGTGTGTATGGTGGAACAGAGCATCTCTGGATTCAACTGGTGTTACTTAAATTACAGGTCAAGTCAGTTCTAAGTAGGTATCATTTTGAGTTATTGACACAATGCTATTCCCATGCATTCTTAATATTTGTTTTCATATAGTTTCCCGTGGGGTACATGTGGCAAGAAAGTATATTTAGATTGAGTAAAAACCTCATTCTTCACTACAAACACATACAGGTGGAGGTTTACCACAACACCTCATTTAAAAGACCTGCAGAGCTGATGACATGAATGTGTGTGTGTGTGTGTGTGTGTGTGTGTGTGTGTGTGTGTGTGTGTGTGTGTGTGTGTGTGTGTGTGTGTGATTAATGATCATGTCTATAATTCTGGTAATGTGAAATAGTGGAATGTTACTGCATTCATTGATGGTGTGTTTTCTGGGGAGATATGTGGAAAGCTTAAATGGGTCACTCATTGAAATAGTATGATCGCAAAAAACTAGACTCAGTATTTGAAATGAGGTCAAATATTTCACTCTGTAATGGACCATCTATAAGTGGCATATGAGGAGTTTTTTATATCACTGATTCAGGAAACTACAATGATGGAACTGCTGTACCTAATTCAATGCAACCTCCCTCAATGAGTACAATGTTGTAAAGTGTGATATTCCAGTTATTTCTACTGAAGATGTATATATCATGTCAATATACAGCAATCATTTACAATATTGGGTGTGTAACCATTTCATTGTAATAATACATCATCATATTATAATTGCAGTAACTACAATACGATCTTAAGTTTTATTACATGAACAGGCTGTAAAAAATCACTTGGACATAGGCAAGTTTTAACATGTAGTTGTGTTGAATATTTCTATGACCGAGTGTGAAAGGAATTGATACTGAAAGGTCTTTTTATATATGCAGCAATGTTCTTTCTTTACAGCTCATAAATGATCAGGTTTGCATTGATCTGTACCTTCAATATGCTGTTTCACCACTGAAATTAAGTGATTCTCTCTGTGAGCCATTGTCTCACTCAATTGCCAGACAAGAATATATGTTGGACAATGAGACAAAACCACATGTTACATTACATGGCAACATTTAGCGTTGCTTAAAATCTTTATACAGTATCTCTGTATAACAGCTACATGACAGTTAAAGGTACCCTTGAGTTTACTTCGGTCCTCATGAATTTACATAGAGTTGTTCTTAAGTGGCACACATGAACGAATGAATTCAAGAGAATTTTGAACATTCATAACTTTTCTCTTTCTTAGAGTTTTCTCTTGGGCACAAACAATTTGACTAATTTGACTTAAAAATTATAATGCCTTAATGTGAATTAATTTGTTTACACTAGTTCACATAAATGTGTGTATATATATACACACACACACACACACACACACACACATACATACAATATAATATATATATAATTCAGTCCCATTTTATCTTATTCCTCTAACATTTGGTGAAAATAGAGTGAGACAAGACTTCCGCTCAAAAAATATTACAAAATTTCATTTTGCGCATTTAATATATGTTTATCTCAAATTTTATTCATGTATTCCACTGCTTTTTTTAAACTTCTGTAAAGTTCTCTAAACATTTTTCAAATACCAAAACAAGTGGTCCACCTGAGTAGAGTTTCCACAAGCAATTTGAAGAATTTCAAAACTTTTCGGCTTTAGGACCAAATTATCTCTTTACATAGCGTTGTAGTGCAAACGGATGCCTCATTATATGCTATGAAGAAAGGGAGTCCTTGGAGACACGATCTGTGCACACCTGGCTCTTGTCAGCCTGCACTGTCCATAGTGTCTCCATGGACAATTTCAATCTCTTCTGGGAGCCCAGGCAGTTTTTTAGGAGTGATGGAATACATCCTAACTGGCTTGGGGCAAAGCTACTTTCATCAAACATCTCTTGCTCTGTTGCTCACCTGTGTGCTCTTTTCTCAGACAGTCAAAAAATCTCCTCGATGGCTACTCCTATGGAGCCAGAACTCTCTAACAGCTCTGTGAACTCACCGTGCAATGTAGCTACAATTCCAGTCCGTGTGACTGAAAGACCTCTTAGTTTTTAAAATCAAATTGGATTAACTCTCAGTTCACTGAGACTACTATCTACACTCTAAGTTTTAACAACCTTGTATACATTCCTGCATCCAATGACTGTTCTCAATCACAGAGCAAGTGGCACTTTTAAACATCAGGTCCTGCAACAATGCTTTCTTAATTACTGATCTTATTTCTGAATGTCAGTTTGACTGCTTATTTTTAACTGAAACTTGGCTAAACACGAACACACCTGCTGCTCTAATGGAAACTGCCCCACAGTTAGAATTTCTCCTACTCCATTAGACAAGGAAAGGGGGTGGAGGGACAGCCACCATATGTACTGATGTTCTGGGCCCAAGTGATATTTCTTTTGATGTTCTTAGTTCATTTGAGTATCATGCTGTCGTACTGAAATGTTCAGTACCCATTCTTGCAGTTATTGTTTATAGACATCCAAAGCTTTGCCCAAATTTCTTGCCTGATTTCTCTGAGCTGTTGTAAATTATCAGCTCTAATTCTGACAATATAATCATCATCTGAGTCTTTACCGACTCTCTCATTATCATGTCAATGATCTGGTGCATAATCTAAATACAAAACTGCATTCAGCTTTTGGCCATATTGCACCAGTTAGGTACAAACAAAAACAAAAACCACCATGAGAAAACAGAACATCAGCCTTGAGAAACAAAGCTGAACAGAAAGGGTGAAAGACAAAACTTCAAGTCCACTGTGATATCTTAAAAAAACTGCAGAAAACATTACAGCAGTCAGAAATGCCAGATGACCATATTTCTCTGAAGGTATAAATAAAGAACATAACTATTTTCAAATCAGAATGCCTTTATTAGTCCAACAAAAAAAAAAGGCAATTCTGACTGGTTTGCCAACTCGAACCACAGACCAAGATTTAAAAAAAAAAAAAAAGTTTTTAAACAGCTGAATGATTTCCTCTGTGACAACAGTGTGTTTGAAAAATTCCAGTCTGGTTTTAGGGCCCAGCACAGCACAGAAACAGCTCTAGTCAAAGTTGTGAGTGACCTCAGAATGAACAGTGATGAGAAACAGCTGACTGTGCTGGCCCTGTTAGAGCTCAGTGCTGTGTTCGATACTGTGGATCAGAATATTCTGCTGGACAGACTTGAACACTGGGTCGGTCTCTCTGACACAGTCTTAAATGATTTAGGTCTCATCTAACTGGTCGACAGTGGCCATGGATGATCACTCCTCCAGTAAAACAGACCTGACATGTGGTGTCCCACAGGGCTCTATCTTAGGTCCAGTACTTTTCAGTCTCTATATGTTACCACTCATATCGTAATATTATTAGAAATCATATATTGCCCCAACTTGGAGTTGAGGACGCCATCATCTAACTGCTCAACCTTGTCAATGCCCACCTGGACAAGCCGGCGAGCACTGTGAGGGTTATGTTTTTTGACTTCTCCAGTGACTTCTCCAACACCATTCGTCCAGCTTTACTGGGTGACAAGCTGACAGCGATGCAGGTGGATGCCCCCCTAGTGTCCTGGATTGTGGACTACCTGACTGGCAGACCACAGTATGTGCGCCTGCAACACTGTGTGTCAGACAGAGTGGTCAGCAACACATGACTGGCTGGGCAGGGTGCAGTCTTTCAGATGAGGATGAGGATGAGGATGAGGATGAGGATGAGGATGAGGAGAATGATCTAATGGCTGGCTGGGAGGGAGAGGGGAGGTGAGAATGGCAGTGGAGAATAGGTAGGTAGGCAGAAGATTGATGTGAGCAGGCTGGCAGACAAAGGAGATCTGGAGTACAGGGAAACGCAATGTTAGCACACGGGAATTATCACAAAGAATAAGGAAACTAGAGTTTATGGATCAGCCTTATACACTGTGAGTGATGGAACGATCTGACAAAGGCTGGAGGGAATCCTATGTTGATATACCCCTGCAGTTGATGAAATGATTACTCGCAGTTGAGCAGTCATGGGAACCCAGGAGGTGGAAAGCGAGACCATGCCCATGAATGCAAACCAACACAGAGTGAGACACACAGGGAAGAGACAGGAGACAAGAGAGTGGGGGGTAAACAGGGAAACGGAGAATGACACCAGTGGTTGCATGTACATCTTTGTTACAGTTTTGCAAATGGTGTCCAGTAAAGTCCTTCAAACTTGGATGCCTCTTTTTTTTTTTTTTTTCCACTTCTCCAACAGCGAGCTAGATGTATGTGCTGCTCTCACAGCTTAAGTGGTGTTTATATGCAACACTTGTGTGTGGATGCTGTGCTGTAAACTGAGCTCAGCCTGCAGTCAGATTTACTATGCTTTAATCCAAACCATACAGTCTGACTCAGGAAGGGTGTTTACTCACACTGTAAACCCGTAAACCCGTAAGTATGGAAGACATACAACACATAAGGGTAGACAGGAGTTTGTGTGTGTGTGTGTGTGTGTGTGTGTGTGTGTGTGTGTGTGTGTGTGTGTGTGTGTGTGTGTGTGTGTGTGTGCATGTTCATGTGCATGTGTGTTGGGGAAGGGGGAATACTGAAAACAGAAGACCAGAAAGACGGAGGGGTTGCTCACATGTTCAAAAGTGTGTCTGAAACTTGGTGTGTGTGTGTGTGTGTGTGTGTGTGTGTGTGTGTGTGTGTGTGTGTGTGTGTATGCATATGCAGTGGTACCTGTGCTCTGTCTCAATCTGTCAGTCGCTCTGACACTGAGATCTATCTTGCAGCAGTGGGCAGGAGAGAGGGAAAGAGAGGACAGTAATTAAACCTCTTGGTGGCTGGTCTGTGTGCATATGTGTGCGTATGTGTGTACATATGTTTTTCTGTGTATATGAATGTGTATGTAGATGTGTGTGGGTGCGAACTCATTCCACCATAGGTTTTATGCATTTTTGCATGTGTGTGTGTGTGTGTGTGCGCGCGCGCACGCGCGCGCATGTGTGTGTGTGCGTGTGTGTGTGTGTGTGTGTGTCCAAATGCACTGTATTGTACAATGTGAGTGTGCATCAGTGCATTTTTGTGTGTATGTATTTGCAATTGTCTCTGTGTGTGCTTATGCATGTGTGTGTGCTTACGTGTTCGCCCATATGTGTTTATGCTAGAATGTCTACAACTGTCAGAATAAGTGTCCCAGCATGTGTGTGTGCAGGTGCACGTGTGTGTGACATTTTTATTGCCAGCGGATGGAAGCAATATCTCGTCTACAAGGCCAGACGTGGGTGACAAAATGGCGTCTTAATTTCCTTCAGGGAGCAGTGACTCTCTCCATCAACTCCACATCACCCTTAAACTCAATCACCCAGCAGGCCGAGCATCAGGCCCAGGCCACACTTCACATTTCCATTAGTCTAATGTTTATTTACAACTGCAAACCCTGAGCAGCCTCTACATTATTGCACACAGATCCCACTTCATCCCACATGACAATAATGAAGTCAGGAGTGGGTTAAGTTGAGGAGTGGAGCAGTGTTTGCTGAAAGCCATGTCAAGAGAGTGTTGGAATTTGTCTAGGTTTCATTAAGGATTAAGATGAGTCACTTCAGGCTCCAGATGGAGGACCAGGACTGCAGTACAGACCTAAAACAAATGTGTAATAAGTGTTAAACTGGAAGTCAGGGTTTTCCCGAAATTAATTTGTTTGATGTTTGAATCCAAATTAACCAGAAAACTGGCATGTATTCCAGTTTTACCTAGTTCTTAAACAGTGTGTTGTCATCTAAACACTGCTCACATTTTTACAGAATTTCTGAAAATTCAGATAAAGAAAATGTCACTCTCTTTCTGTTTTCAGTACTTTGTGTTATGTTGTAGTGTTGGGAAGATATTCTGAGATTACATCCTTGAAAGTGAGCCACTAACTCCTCTGTAGCTCTGCTACATCATGTCATCAAAAGTGAAAGCCAGTCAATTGTTTTCATAAGCCATTAACAATACAGAGTATTTTGTGACCAACATATTCACCAACCCTACATGCAACAGATTGAAGAAGAAGAAGAGAAGAATCAGAGGGACAATCCCCTTTATTTGTCACACAGCAACATCCACATGCACACACACACATCCTGACCATCCTGGTCATCCTTCCTCCACGGCAGACCAGGAGCGGTGGGCTACCATCCGCCCGGCGCCCGGGGACCCAGCTCTTTTCGTCACCATTGGTCAGGTGGTAATCTTCTTGCATGGTTTTAGTGGGGGTATTTTTTATGGAGGATACCCCAGGTGAACATGGGGAGAACATGCAAACTCCAGAAAGGCCCCTTTCCTCGAGCAGCAGGCACCGAAGGCATGGTGGAGGACACGCCCCCCGCACCCACAGCGAGAATCGAACCCGGGACCCTCTAGCTGTGAGGCAACAGTGTTGCCACTGTGCCACCAAATTTTCATCATATCCTCCTGAGACCCAGCCTATTAATTTGTGTCCTCTGTAGTGGATATTTGGTTTTGGTCTATATCTTTTGACTCATTTGAGCTACCCTACTAACACTACATGTGTTTGGGTGGGATGAGGAGAACTTTGTTTTCATGCTGCGACAAAATGGAGACTGCAGCAAAATGCAAATGCCATAAGAAAAGATAAGTCAAAAATTGTTAAGATATTGTTTTAACTATGGTAATCATATATTTTCTTGTTAGGAAAAATAATAGCAATGTTAAGAATGTTTAATAATGTCAATTTTGTTCAGTAGTTCAACAAAACATATGGGCCAAATGTTCAGTTTCATTTAAAAAATGGATTAACATTCTTGTTTTCTTGTCAGCCTATTATGATTTTGTTGTGTTATGGTAAAATCTTTCTGTTAGTCCACTACAGTGGATGTGTTGTAAAATCCATCCATCCATCCATTTTCTATACCGTCTATCCCTTTCGGGGTTGCGGGGGGGCTGGAGCCTATTCCAGCTGTCAACGGGCGAGAGGCAGGGTACACCCTGGACCAGTCGCCAGTCGATCACAGGGCAACATATACACAGACAACCATTCGCGCTCACACTCACACCTAGGGGCAATTTTGGAGTCACCAATTAACCTAATGAGCATGTTTTTGGTCTGTGGGAGGAAGCCGGAGTGCCCGGAGACCCACGCATGCACGAGAAGGCTGTAAAATCTAAAGTAAAAATATTTTTACAAGATTCTCTGAGTTGTTTTAGCTCCAAAGAGGCAGGAAATGACAAAAAAAAATTCAATTGAAAGATACTTTTTTTCCTTGGTTCTCAGGAGGATATTACAAATTGCATGAATTTGATGACTGAATTAAATTTGATTGATTGAATTTGATGAATTGATTGATTGTGTTTTTGTGTAAAGTTTCAGTGTGTGACTCAGATGCCAAGTAGTAATGATGAGGATGGACAAAAAATGAAGATATGTAAGATAGTCAGTGATTCACTGACATAGTTCTTTTTATGGTCCTCTGCATCGTACTTAACTAAAGCAAACATACGTAACTTGATGAAACATTGGTATTGCAGGATAAGAGCGCACTGAATCCCCATACTTTCCCCAACATTCTTGAGCCAGTTCCTTCATTTATATTACCATGGGCCTTTTTCACAGCAGAGATTTTAGACTTTGACTCATTACAGAAAATGCACAAATGAGATATAATATTGATGATGTCTTCTTTTAAGTACTGGACCACCTAAATGGCGCCATTATTAATGATATGAAATCATGCTTTTTCTGCTACAACATGTCCAACGATTGCTTCAAGCAAATGAAATGGGACCAAAAGCAGATGTGTCTTCAAACAAGGATATATGTGGTTAGTTGTCTTATCTATTGGAGAATTTGAAACATAGTATGACAGTAACACAAGTAGAGAAAACAGCAATCAGTCAGCCAACTGACTCATAACTGGAAGACAGAAGACCTCTATAGGTTTTCAGGTTTTCCAGCTCTGTCTCCTACATTGCTCTGCCAGCTCCTGGTTCTTGGCACATTTGCACTTGTGTGCTTCATCCATGCACTCTTTCCAGGGTGCAGTGACTCCCAACACCTGCTTTGCAGCGTGGGAAAACATGTTCATGTCTGGGTGGAGTGTTGTTGGGATGATGTGCTCAGGAAACCTCAGCTGCTTGGCCAGGTTGACTTTCAACTGCTTATCAGCAGATGAGGCAATGAGGCCTGTTACATATTTCAGCTGTGGGGTGTCTCTCTCCATCCTTGACAAGTATGATAGTCTTCTTTCTTTAGCTCGTGCTAATGGCTGATGCTACTGTCCTTGCAGCTGCTTTCAGGACCTGATCATGCATCCAGCAATAGGGCCTGCCAGGGCCTTCAGGCAGCTGCGGGGATGTTTTCAAGAGATCCTCTTCCAGACCAGAGGGCACAGGATGGTGTTTCACTCGTGGCCCAGATGTGGAGGTTTGCAGGACATGCTAGGCCATTGTACATGAATCAGAAAACGGATTCTGTAGTAGTCTGTCTGCAGGATGTCAGCCCAAGTGACCCTTCGCTGCTCAACTGATTCCAACCTTGTCCATGCTCCTTGCTTCTCAGACCTACCATCTTGCTTGCTCTTTCTTTCTTTGGGTTATGCGGAAGGAATGGAGACCAGCTCAGCCAGTGGCCACGTTCCACACTAGCTCCCTCTGCCTCAGCCTAGACTCAGTCACCTGTCATGCATCTGATGCTCTCCACTTCCTGCCTGTCCTGACCTCGATGCTAGCTGCTGCCACTTTGGGGTCCACCCTCATGAGCCATTCTTCAAAACTGTCTATGGTCTTCTTGATGGAAGCGGAGTCTTTAAGGCTGGCGTCAAAGATTTTCCACAGACTCTTTATCGGCTGCTCAGTGATGGATAGAAAGTTCACACCAGATAGACCAAAGCAGAACTTGTCCATCACTTGCCCCTTCCTCAGCACCAATGACCTAGACTTACTGATGGTGTCATAAAGGTGACATTATCCATGAAGTCTCTGATTGGAGGTTGTTGCAAAGCCAAAGGGGTTTGTGAGGAAGGTTGTTCTTTCTCTTCCTTGGGGCGACTGTGGCTCAGTAGGTAGAGCGGTCGTCCACCTATCAGTCCACATGCTGAAGTACCCCAAAGTTGCCCCCGATGCTGTGCCATTCGTGTGAGTGGACAACACTCGGAATGCGCAGGTGGCTTAGCTGCTGTATGAATGTGTGCGCAAACAGGTGAATGCTGACTTGAGTTGTAAAAAGCATTTTGGGTGTATTTGTGCACTACACAAATACAGTCCATTTACCATTTACAATTTTCCTGGCTCTCTCCCTTCCCCGTCTCCTGTGACACGTTGCTTCACATATGAGCTTGAGTCATGAGCTTCTTCCACAAGACTTTCCTTAATTTACCGAGGGGTTGTTTCTGCTCTCATGCTGTTTTCTTGGCATCTTTTATGGACCATAGTCCATAACAGGTAAAGCAGTTTACTGGACAATTTGCTTTCTGCAGTTTTGATTAATGCAATTCTTGTTTCAATAGAAAAATGTCAGTTTTCCTTTTAACGACAGTTCATTACTATGTTTTTAAAGCACACCTTGTCATACAGCCAGAAATGCATTTATATTAGGATACTCTTTTAACTGGAGTCCTATTAAGAGTAGCAATATTAATTTCACTGCTACTGTTGGTCAGTTTTCTACAGAACAACATCAATTTTACTTTTTTCTGGGTTCCACAGAAATTTAAGATCAGCCAGTGTTTGCTGTACAGTACAGAAATCAAAATATACATTTTGAACCACCTGGGCAATAGAGGGTGTTGTTTCATACAGAATGGCATTGTCTGCATACAAATTAATTGCACTGTTTCTTACTTTTTTACACCTAATTCATATATAGAAATTATGAATAATAGTGGTCCTAGAATAGAATGCTGTGGCACACCACCTCTGTTAACACCGACTAAAACTGGACTGCTTGCGATCCACCACAACGGGTTGTGTCATTCAAGACATTCAATGCTGCTATCACAGTACTATGCTCGACTCTAAAACCTGATGGAAGCAATTTCCCTTTTTTGAACAAAAATAATGTTTTGTTTAAAAAAAAAACAACTTCCTGCACTGGCACTGAATGTTGGCGTTGAATATAAATTGTGTGCAAGTGTGAAATTGTCCAACATGAACTTAATTCTAGGGGATACTGGGTTGTGTAAGAAGTTTTGGAAATATTATATCATAGTATTAATTCTAAAAGAAGAAATTGTATTCTTATCCAGATAATTGTCAACTGATACGTTATTATGATATATCAATGTTGTTTCTTTTGCCCTGATATATTGATGCCTTAATTAATCCTAACCCTCTTGAGACAGTTGGCTTCAATACTGAAAAATAATGAAAATGTTTTATGCTGCATTTACAAAATAGCATTATAGGATCAGGTCTTCCCATTGATAGTCTGTGTAGTACAGATCAATAGTAGAATAAATATGCAATCAATCAAACATATCAGAATAGCATTGACTGGACCAGATCTGATTGTCACCAGAAAGACATTGTCTGCTTTAGAGTGCTATGCACTGGCTGATACTTCAAAATCAGACCATAGCCACATACATGGACCCCATCTCCCATCTCTATGTTGGCTCCACCTGGTTCATCAGCTGTGTGTGTGTGCGTATGTGTGTGTGCGTGTGTGTGCATGTGTGTGTGTGTGTGTGTGTGCGTGCGTGCGTGCGTGCGTGCTGGCTGTACGTGGGCGGCTGTACGATGCCGCGGCCAGCTTTGAGAGGGTAATCCATCTCCATCACTTAAATGATTATCCCCATTAATCTGCTGTAAAGTAATAAAGTAAAAACCATTCTCTCCTCCTCCCCTCCTCCCCTCTTCTTCCTCTTCCCTGTCCTCCTCCCCCACCTCTGCTCTGGATGGAGGTTCATTAAGTCTTTAGTACATTAATACGTCTTCATGTCCCCCTACCGTTCCTATCACCTGGTGCTTGGAGCCCCAAGGGGCCTTAGTCTCTCTTTCTCGCTGTCTTTGTATATGAAAAGGAGAGAAGAGAATAAGGCTGCTTGTGTGTGTGTGTGTGTGTGTGTGTGTGTGTGTGTGTGTGTGTGTGTGTGTGTGTGTGTGTTGGGGGGGGGGGGGGTGAGTGAGACAGAGAGAATTAGGCTACTTTTTGGGACACTTTTCAAACCAGTAAATTGGTGATGGCTGGTGCAACTGGGGACAAAAGCTGTGCCTCCAACTGGAAAACAGACGATTATTTGGTCAGTGGTTAACATTAGGGTTTATGTATAATGGTCAGGGTTTGGGTTAGGATTAGGGCAAATACCTCTCGGAGAGAGAGAGAGATAGAGAGAGAGAGAGAGAGAGATAGAGAGAGAGAGAGAGAGAGAGAGAGAGAGAGAGAGAGAGAGAGAGAAGAGATTGTATGACTGTGTGGATGCATCTCCTCTGTGTCTCAGTGTGTCCTGACATAAGACAGAAAGAGTCGTGTGTGTGTGCATGTGTGTGTCTTTGTTAAAGTGTCACTGAGTCGAGGTGATGAGCTCAGTGGATTTAATTTTGCGATGCGGGACTCAGATGGCCCCGGCGGTCGCCCTGGTAATTTGCCTGATCAGGTTAGAGAATCCTTGCTGTTGGTAATCAATCATCCAGGTTGTCAGAGCAACTTGGGGCCTGTTCGGCATGGAGCCGCTTGTAATTGGCGCGAGATTGATGTGGCCATGTTTCCCTCACATGTCGAACAAAAGTTTGGTCAATTAAAGGTTGTTAAAATTACAGCCCCTCTTATACACACACACACCCTTTCACAAGAAACTTGTGTGTCAGAGAGAGAGAGAGAGAGAGAGAGAGAGAGAGAGAGAGAGAGAGAGAGAGAGAGAGAGAGAGAGTGTGTGTGTGTGTGTGTGTGTGTGTGTGTGTGTGTGTGTGTGTGTGTGTGTGTGTGTGTGTGTGTGTGTGTGTGTGTAACAGGAACACACATACAATAGGCAGGTAGTGTTTTGCAGTGCTGTCCCTGGGTGGGAGGATGGCAATGACAGGACAAGAGCAGGCTGTCAGAGGTGGAGACAGGGAACAAGAGGTGTGTGCTCGTGCGCGTGCGTGTGTGTGTGTGTGTGTGAGAGAGAGAGAGAGAGAGAGAGAGAGAGAGTGATGGGACTATAAGGCAGAAGGGGCTCTGGTCTATTTTAAAATCTGGCTCTGTTTATGTTGTTGAGTGTTGCCGTGCTGCCTCTACTTATTACTGATTCAAACATGTCACACGCTCACACACATACACACAGGTAGTTGGACAGTTGGAGGTTTGGGGGTCTACATTAATCATGAAAACTTAGTATTGCATAATGTCTTTACAGCAGTCATCAGCCAGCGTTCTTAACCAAAAGTCATGTGACACAGTAATGATAAAGTAAGGTCACATGCTCTCTGTGTTTCTGATTGATAGTAGCTCCTGTGTGTCCCAGTTCTATATTATGTGCATGGGTGCACATAACATTTGTTGTCAGGTGCTCAGGTAGGTACCAGGCGATGGTACTCACCTGAGTGCTAAATGTAATCTTCCTCACTATCTTTGGTGTTTCCCTCACTGTCCTCCTATTCAGCTTCCTCCGTGGTAGATGATGAAGATGCAGCTCTGCCAGTCCCTGGCTGAGTCTCTGATTACTTCTCTCCATCCACAGGTCGACAGCTGGCTGTGATCATCTTTGATAGGCGAATGTGCATCAGGGCTAAGAAACGTTCTGGACTGGACTTCTGAGATGTGAGAATCCCCTCTGATATCCTGCACTGCACTTTTTTGGACCAGATCATACCCAGAGAACACTGCCAAGTGTTTTCCTGCTTGCTTTAAGCACATTCATTCTCTCACAGTCAGTCTGTCAAGTTGCAAGGAGGTTTTTATGATGTCCTCTGATTCATCAAAGAGAAGCCCCTAAAATTCGGCAGACTGCATCTTTGTTTTTAGATGTGGATGTGAATGACATCTTGCGCCAAATTCCAGTGCACTCATCTTTAGCTTCAAGCCATGGCACACCATGGAATCAGTTGTCAGAGAAAAGTCTTTTCTTCTGCTCAAGTTCACTTTGACGTCTCTTTGTAGGAACGCCAAAGCAGCCATTTAATGTGTGTGTCTTTCTGGACATCTCTCACAGTAGGTTTCTTCAATGGGTCAAGTGAGTTGACAAGAAATATGTTTTGATGGAGAGTTTGATATAGGACAGAAAAAAGAGGAGAGATGGGACTGATTGCATGTTTGCATGAGGAGGAGAAAGTGTGTTTGTGTGTTCATTTTGATGATGATGAGGAAGCTATTGTCCTTGTCAGGGTCCTCATTTGCTCTACTTCTCCTCCCTCATTTCTTCAGCCCTTAAAACAGCTCTCTTGACTCTCTCTGAAGCCTTCTTGAAAGACTTCAGCTTTGTCTGAAGCAGGATGACTCTGACAAGCAGCTTCTAGTAGTTGTGGAAGCTCTGCTGTACCTCAGTTTTTTCTTGAGGAAGCACAAACACAAAACACACACAGTGTCTCTTTTTAGGGTTGGTGCCACACTTTACAGACTGGGGCTTTAAACAGGGTTAGTACTTGTCTTTACTCACATTTTCATCCCTCTGGAGAGGACTCCTCTGCCTGTTCCTCCTCCAGGCAGGAACCATCCAACTAATCACCCTCTGTTTTGTCCTCGTCCTCTGTTTTGGGATTAGACTCCACAAGCCTTATTTGGCATAGGTGGAGGCAAAGGCAGCAGCAGAGATGGAGGCAGAGGCAGGAATGGGGGAGATTGTGATGGCTTCTTAAAAATGCCAGTGAATCTCTTTGGATTGGAGCACATCCAGATTAGACATTCACCGTAGAGAGAGGAGACCGTAGAATAGAGGAACACAAAAATATTACATTACCATCCATTAGAATACAGCTATAACAGCATAAATAATCCTAAATTAAATAACAAAACAAAAAATCTAAATGAAATTGTTAGGCTTTACGCCCAATAAATTTGTTGGGACCCAAAGATGCAGACCAGAGACAGTGATGTAGGAAAAAATTACAATTTGTTTTAAACACAATGGTTGTAATGAAAGGCACACTCATAAGGAGTGGTAGAAAAACTAAAGGAGCTCCATTGAAGCGGATTTGAGGCAAGGCACGCGCTGAAGCGGCAGGTAGACCCTGAAACACAGGAGCACACAATTAGTGGCTGAGCAAAAACAGTTAACATGAGCATGCTCTCTAAGAGAGGAGGCAAAGAAGCGTAGTACTCACAAGGAAACGAGCAAAGACACTGGCAGGGATTCAGGATAATCCAGCAACAGGTAGGAGAGACTCTGCCCTTTTATTCTGTGCTTAATCAGGATCATGTGCCTCAAGGGAAACACCTGAGGAGGCGGAGCTGACTGGGTGTAGGTGACCACCCAGCTAGACAGACAGGGGAGAACAGACAAGCAACAATAATACTGAAGAAAAGAAAAGGAGACACACTAGGAAAACACAGGTCTGTAGGATCGTAACAGAGATAAATATAAAATACCTTAATATCCCTAAAATAAAGTGGAAGATTACTGAGCTACAGTAAGTGATGTAGCAAAGTTTTATAATCATTCCTCCAAAGTCTTTGAAAATTTTGGCTTGCATGGCACCCCTGGTCCAACCGTTTCTTTGGTTCTTCCCTCAGAAACCGGGATCCTGTATCCTGTACCTGCCTTTCACCTGTAAACAGCTTGAGAAAGAAATGTTTTCATGTTAGGCATTCCCAAATTTGTCCATGACACAATTGTCACAAAACAAGAAAATTGTTCTTTAAATCCTGAAAATCCCCAACTCAAGGAGCCCTCAAAGTCTCTGGTCATCACGACGGGAATGTCTGTAACAGAAACAAAAAGGCATAGAGCAGCCATGTTTTTGGAACTTATTTTCCAGGTCGAGGTCAAGGGTTAGAAGCTATCATAACTCCTGGATGAGTGTGTTTCTCCAGCTTCCTGGAGCTGGTCGGAAGCTCTTGACTGCAGGCCTCTCAGGCCTGTCACACTCAGAGAAATTTATGAGCTGGAAAGCACAGAGTTCACACAGTCTGTTAGCCTCACTGATGCTGGTCCATAAATACATGGTAGGCCAAAATGTGATGTGACTTGTAACTCTCAGGGCCCAAACAGCAGAATTTACTGGACTAAGTCAGCACATATGAGAACACTGAAATGAAAACCAGTAGTCAATAGCTGACTGATAGCCTCCACCTCTGGTTTGGTGTGGTATTGTTCATGCCAGGACTTCTCAAAGATCCAATCTCTATTGACCCAATTGGTTTTGATTATTCGCAGTGTTTTTATGTATTTTTACATTCTACTAAAGAAAATACCTGCAGGTCAGGGAACCGCCTCAAAACCCAAAGCTAAAAAGAGCTACTGCTGGGCCATTCTCAAATTGATACGAATGTTAAAAATGGTTTTAGGTTCAGAAATATTTTACGCTTCTTTCAATCTGTGACTTGTCAAACTTTCCTTTCCATTGCTCACATTTACTTTCTTTGGTAAGTAAACATAAATTTTATATGTTCCTTTATCCACAGCCATTGAGCATCAGCCTTTGGCTTCAACAGCCTACAAAAGTACAAAATAACATAAATCCATAATCTGAAAGCATGAGGAAGTAGTAACACTGCAATAAAAGAAACAAAAGAAACACTTGCACAAAGAAAACTATTCAGATTTGTCAGATTTAAAAACAAGTATTGTCTTGGAGAATATGGGGTTTTAACAGCCTGAAAAGATTCAGCAATTACACATAAATTATACAAGGTTATATTTTTAATGATAATTTCTAGATTTTGTTGAGTCAGTATCCTTAAAAGCCAAACAAAAAGGTTAAGAGAATTAGTGTTGCTCCACAGAAATGATGCCCTGGCACTGTGGAGAATGCTGATGCTGAAACATCATTTAGACATGTGGTTCCCACTGGGTCACAGTCTGGGAACTGTGGGTCCATTCTGATTGTGTCACAAGCTTGTAGGTCAAATTCCTCAAAAAAGAGTTAAGATGTAGTGAGTAACAAAGCTATAACATGCAACTATAAAGAACAGTCAAATTGCCTTGCATGTCCTTTGAATGTCCTTCCAGAGACTAGCTGGTCCATAATAGGCTGAGCACAAGTATGACGTAGAATATAGTATATTCAGCTTATTATACTAAAATTGAACACCAAGAAGGGAAAACAAAAAACTTGAAGTGAAGTACTGTCCGGCTTGAAAACAATTCATGTTCTGTCTCTCATTTTTATTGCTGTTCTTATTATCAGACTTATTTACAAAATGAAATGGTTAATAACTGCTATTGACATACATTTATTTATTTATTTATTTATTTATTTATTTATTTATTTATCTATTTATTTCAAACCTGTATGTAAGCCATAGTTGTGCTCTCTTGCTGCAATACCTTTATCTACAGCTGCACTGAAGTTCTTTTGATTTTCATTTGTAAAATAAAGTTAGAGGGTAGCAAAGTAGTGAGCTTCTCACAGAAACAAAGTCCCAAATATGAATCAACTTACAAATGGAACTAATAGAAAAATTTACACAATTGCTAAATGGGTCAATGTGTGCATCCTCACCTGATGACTGAGAGAAAATTTGGACCAGTAAGAAATGACTGATTTAGACCATTTTATATGTAGATAGAATTTACAGGGAATGCAAATTAACCATTAAATTAATGTAAAAGATATAAAGGAAATAAAAACATTTTTACAGATATTTTTGGTGGTGAGTCAATTATTTCTGGATGAGGTGGGGTTGCAATGTTTCAGTCATGCTGTAATCCTGGCTACAGCAATTCTCCAGTACTCCACTTTTTATTTTTATTTTTTAATTGCTGCAAAAACAAAACTGAAGTTCCTTATACAGCGATGAAAGAAATGGGGCTTAAAATATACAACAACAGACAGAAAAAACAGGGTGATGTAGACAACTTGACATGAGATATATAGTACAAAACAAACAAGGATCAAATAATACGCATAATAATTTGAATAGTAATATCATGCAGTTACTGAATATGAATGAAATTACAAAGTGTTCTACTGGAATTTATAGGTATGATTGTGTGTATGTGTCTCACCCTACCTGGGTGAGGATGTGTTAGTGTTATAGTGATAATCAATATGATGTAATCACTAATATCAAAATAATAACATAGTAATTGCAATAATATAATAATACTAAAGTAATTGTCAGACATCCATCCATCCATCCATTATCTATACCGCCTATCCCTTTCGGGGTTGCGGGGGGCTGGAGCCTATCCCAGCTACAATGGGCGAGAGGCGGGGTACACCCTGAACCGGTCGCCAGCCGATTGCAGGGCCACATGCAAGGACAAACAAACACACTCACACCTATGGACAATTTAGAGTCATCAATCAACCTAATGAGCATGTTTTTTGGTCTGTGGGAGGAAGCCGGAGTACCCGGAGAGAACCCACGCATGCACGGGAAGAACATGCAAACTTCACACAGAAAGGCCCCGTCTGACCCGGGGATCGAACCGGCAACCTTCTTGCTGTGAGGCACGCGCACTACCTGCTGCACCACCGTGCAGCCCCCTATTGTCAGACAATATAATAAAATATAATGACAAACCATTCTAAAAAATAACATGAAAGCATATAACAATGAGGAATGAAGCCCCCCTCCACACACAATCCCTCAACCAATGTAACTGTGACCCCCAGCAGGAGACAGGTGAGGCAGGTCCCCTTCTTTTTATTTATTGATTTATTATTTATTTATTTGTGACCTAGCTTTGGGCTGTGTCCACTCCCAGAGGTATGGTAACCTGTTGCAGGTTTCATGTCCTTTCCTGCCATGGACAATCGTTGAGAGGGACTCTGTCCGCTGAGGGATGACATTGTTTGTTTTCATTCTTTGTTTATTTGTTTATTCATTTTTCTTTCCTTTCTCCTCTCTATTTCCTTCTTTTTTCTTCTACCTCTTTCCTTTTATTTTGTTTTCGTCCTTTTTCCTCAAAGTGGAAGGGAGGTAGAGGAAGAGCTGGACAAAGTATGTAAACACAGTGCTACATTAAACAATACTAGAGTTAAACAGTCTGATCGCAGTTGGAATGAAGGACCTGCTATAAACAAAGATGAACATTACAACTCATCCCATGTCATACTGCACATGCAACACTAGATACACTCTATATTCCTGATACTGTTTACTAATACTTTTTACTGCACTGCCACTTGCTACCTGTTGCACATGTAACTTGTGTACATATGGTGTTGCACATGTTTTATAGTTTTATAGCAATTACTTGCACTACCTGCACATACCTCACACTGTTTGTACCTCATGCCCATTGCACTACTTGTATGTATTTCTATTTTGATGTTATGACTATTTGTACTTCTGGTTAGATGCTAAACTGCATTTCGTTGTCTCTGTGCTACACTCGGATGATGACAATAAAGTTGAATCTAATCTAATCTAATCTAATCTAATCTAATCTAATCTAATCTAATCTAATCTAATCTAATCTAATCTATTGCGGTAGTGTTCCTTCTTAGAGTGGATGCAACAAACTGCTGCTGTAGACGCTGCTTAGGCCCCCCACCATATCATGCAGGGAGTGGGATGGGTTGTCTATGATTGATGTCAGCCTGGTCAACGTCCTCCTCTCACCCGCTTCCTCGAGAGTCCAGAGGGCAGACCAGGGGCCTGTTGCACAAAACTAGGATAAGGGATTAAGCTGGGATATGTTGGTTATCCTGACTCAATTTATCCGTGATCTGGTTGCACAAAAGCAGGATAGTTGAAAGTGGGATATGTTATGGGATAAGTTACCATGGAGATTTATTCTGTGGAGCTAGCCTGCTCCAGACCAGGCTAAGTTCCAGGATCGATTTAATCTCATCCCTTATCTCAGTCAGCAGCATCACAAATGGAAACCAATAGTTATTCCACTGCCCACTACACATTGTTATCACATTCAACTAGATCCACGGTCATTATTTAAACATTAACACAAAACATAAGCATCATTAATTTTAATTTTAATTTTAATTTTAATTTTAATTTTAATTTTAATTAATTTCATTCATTTCAATCATTGTAGATACATGATGATTTTACAGTAGATGATGCTGCAATCATCCTTTATTGAATAAGGATAAATCAAAGCATCAGTTCCTTAGATAGAAAGCACAGAATCAAAGCATATTATACAACACAAGAATAAATACACATCCAACGGTCTGTATATAATACACCCCACATGTCTGCACACTGAAATAAATGCAGGACAAATCTGTACACAACCAATGAACAGACAAATGAATGGATGCAGGAGTCTGCAAGCTTGTGTACAGCACAAACATAAGAGGCCAAATCAATCTAACTTGATAAGATAAGATCAACTTTATTTATCCCAAAGAGAAATTATGTAAGGGATAATGCCCGACGAGGTGTCCATTATCAGAAATGAATGGACGACGCGGAGGCGTGAACCGTCCAACGTGAAGATCCGCTTATACCATGGTCACTAACGAAAGAAATAAATATTAAATTAGTTATTAATACGTTAATGTTGGGTTTTTTTACCGTTAAAATCGTAAGTTTTTCCACAACAAGTGGACTATTTAATATCTGTCGTTGTGACGCGTTGCCAAGGTAACCGGCTTTGGCCACAGAACCTGCAGCTCGGTCGGCCGCAGCTGTTATATTAGACCTAATCAGTGGAGGGAAGTGAGATGATCGCTTAACGTTATGTTACGTGATACAAAGTATCATTTCAGAGGGCAAGTGCACCTCTTACCGCTTGTGTGTGTCCAGAGGATGATGCGACATTTTGTTTCAAAGAATCAAAGTCCACAGATAGTTTCCTAAATCGTTTTTATTGCAAGAAATATTATCCACCATTCACTCTGATCATTAAATGTGTGTCAAGCAAGTAAGTCTATCCTAAATCGTTTTTATAAATATTATCTGTCACACTGCGGTGAGGTCGTCCTGTCTTGGGTTATTGTCTTGTCATTTCCTGTTTTATTTTGAAAGTCTAACTCTCCTCTCGTTTCAGATCACTTGCCCTTCCTCTTGTGTCACCTGTTTGTCATCCCTGATTCCTGATTGTGTCCACCTGTTCCCCATTACCCTCATGTGTTTAAATAGTCTGCGTCTCCCTTTGTCCTGTGCCGAAGTGTTTCGTCTTATGTCCGATCACCAAAGCCTGCATCATAGCTCACAGCCACAGTCTGTACTTGTAAGTCTTGTTTCCTCGTCAGAGTGATTTTTTGTTGTAACTTCTGTAGTTTAGTTTAGCATTTATAGTCTTTTGAGTAATTTGCTTTCTTGGTTTGCCTCCCTTTGGAGTGATTTTTAGTTCATATAGTTCATAGTTGTAGTGAGTCTAGCCTCCATCTTTTAGGAGAGTTTTTTGTTTCTGTCCTGTTCTTTCTGTTTCTTTGTTAGCTCTTTCTCCATTCGGAGAGACTTTAGTTTAAAGTTTTGTAGCCTTTTGATTTTCCTCTCTGTGAGTGATTTTGATTTTGATAATTTTTATAGATCCGTGATTGAGATATTTTCCTCCTTTGGAGTGTTTTTTGTTTTCACTAGAGTAGTTGAGTATTCTCATAGATCAGGTTTCATAGCCCCTTTGTTTGCTCTGCATTGAGGTTGTCTTGACTCAATAAAAGTCTGCTCACTGTCATTCTCTGCTCCTGAGTCCTGTTTTGAGTTCGGGCCTGACAGTACACTTCGGCCAGTATGGACTCAGCAGAGGCTGGCCGGTGGGCGGCCACGTTACAGGCTCAGGAAGCCCGCATCTCTCGTCAGGAGGAGTTCCAGACGGCGATGGTGGGTCAGCTTGGCCAGCTTTCGGCCCAGGTGAGGGAGCTGACGGACCACCTGCGGCAGACAGCCCCACCATCAGCGGCGCCGGAACCCCCAGCTCCTGCTGCGGCCGCGTCCCAGGGCGTGGCCGGGATGGGAATCAAGTTGGCTTCCCCGGAGCGATACTCGGGGGAACCAGGACAATGCAGGGCTTTCCTTATTGATTGTTCCATACATTTTGAACAGCTCCCGCACGCATTCATCACAGACAAGTCTAAAATTGCATTCATGATTTCCTACCTGACAGGGAGAGCCAAAGCTTGGGCCGCCGCTGAGTGGGCTCGAGACTCTCCGCTTTGCTCCTCTTTTACAGACTTCAAAACTGCTCTCATGATGACTTTCGATCCTGTGTCGACTGACAGGGAAAAGGCCAGGGAGTTGAGCAGAGTGACACAGGGCCGGGACTTGGTGTGCGACTATGCTATTCGCTTTCGCACCCTGGCGGCGGAGAGTGGGTGGAATAACACCGCCCTGTACGATGTCTTCCTGAAGGGGCTGGCGACTCATATCCAGGAGCTGCTGTTGCCCCTGGATTTGCCTGCGGACCTGGATTCACTCATCTCGCTTGCCATCCGGACTGACAACCGGGTTCGTGAGCTCCGGCAACCGCGGAGCAGTGGTTCGAGGTCGGAGAGGGCTCCGTGTTTTCCTGCCCCGGGGGGGCAAGTTCTCCGTGATTCACCGCCTGAGCACCGTTTTCCCTCCTTCCCCACCAGGGAAGAGGAGCCCATGCAGCTTGGCAGGACACGGCTGACACCGGAGGAGCGACGACGACGCCAGCAGGAAGGCAGCTGCTTTTACTGCGGCAAATCTAATCACCTCGTCGCTACCTGTCCGGCCAAAAAGATCCAGGAGGTGAGTCAACCCCCAGCCACGGACCGCGCTCCGCGCAGCCTGATGCCTGTTAAGGTAACGCACCATGCCATCACTATGGACATTGAGGCACTCATAGACTCTGGGGCCGATGAGAGCTTAATTGACTGGGGGCTGGCGGAGACATTGGGGTTAAAATCGAACCCCCTGGCCAGCCCCATCAAAGCCAGGGCTCTCAACGGTAAAAAACTGTTTTTGATCACTCACGCCACTGAACCACTGGATCTGCAGATCCAGGGGCATTGGGAACTCCTGACCCTTTACTTAGTTACTTCACCCTCTCAGTCTCTGGTTTTAGGCTACCCTTGGTTATGTCAACACAACCCCCACGTGAACTGGTTAACAGGGGCTATTATGGGATGGGGGGAGGATTGTGTGGACCACCGCAAACCGGTTCCGGTCCAGGGGAATAACATGACTGCTATTAATCACTTCTCTGTCACCTCTGCCACAGACTCTGAAACCTCCGACCTGAGCTCCGTGCCTTCCTGCTACCACCACCTCCGAGAGGTTTTTAACAAAAGCAAGGCCTTGTCACTTCCCCCACACCGGCCCTACGACTGCGCCATAGACTTGATTCCTGGCTCCCCCATACCCAAGGGCCGGTTGTACTCCATCTCCGGGCCAGAGAAAGCAGCCATGAAAGATTACATAGAGTCATCATTGAGGGCGGGGCTTATTCGTCCTTCCTCGTCAGCAGCTGGGGCCGGATTCTTTTTTGTAGGGAAAAAGGACGGATCTCTCAGGCCCTGCATCGACTACAGCCCCCTAAACGCCATCACCGTCAAAAATCGCTATCCCCTGCCCCTGATGACGTCTGTTTTCGACCAGCTGCAGCAGGCTAAGGTATTTACCAAGCTAGATTTACGCAATGCCTATCATTTAATCAGGATCAGAGAGGGGGATGAATGGAAAACAGGATTTAATACTCCTAGCGGCCACTACGAGTACTTAGTCATGCCTTTCGGTCTCACTAATGCCCCAGCTGTATTCCAGACTATGATTAATGATGTGCTCCGGGATTTTTTAGACCAGTTTGTGTATGTGTATTTGGATGACATTCTCATTTACTCACCAGATCTAGAAACTCACAGAAACCATGTATCCCAGGTCCTCCAACGGTTGTTGGAGAATAAGCTCTATGTGAAAGCAGAAAAAAGTGAGTTTCATGCCGACACCGTCTCCTTCCTGGGCTTCATTGTAGCCCCTGGAAGGGTGCAGATGGATCCGGCTAAAGTGAGCGCTGTGGCCAAGTGGCCCACGCCTGATAGCCGCAAAAAAGTCCAGCAGTTCCTCGGCTTTGCTAACTTTTACAGGCGGTTTATCAGACACTTCAGTGCTATAGCGGCTCCGCTCCATGCACTCACCTCCACGAAGCAGCCATTCCTCTGGACTCCGGAGGCAGAGGCAGCCTTTCAGCACCTCAAGACCCGCTTCACCACGGCTCCCATTCTCACGATGCCTGATCCTCTGCGGCAGTTTGTGGTCGAGGTGGACGCCTCCAATGAAGGGGTTGGGGCAGTCCTGTCCCAGCGGTCGGAACAGGACGGGAAGGTGCATCCCTGCGCCTTCTTTTCGCGGCGCCTGTCCAGGGCGGAGCGGAACTATGACGTCGGCGACCGGGAGCTGCTGGCGGTCAAGCTGGCCTTGGAAGAGTGGAGACACTGGCTTGAGGGGGCGGAACATCCGTTTATTGTCTGGACCGACCATAAGAACTTGGAATACATACGTAAAGCCAAGAGACTGAATTCTCGCCAGGCCAGGTGGGGACTCTTTTTTAACCGCTTCTCCTTCTCTCTTTCTTACAGGCCGGGGTCCCAGAATGTCAAGCCCGATGCCCTGTCACGAATCTACGACCCCGAGCCTGTTGCCAAAGAACCAGAGCCAATCCTTCCACGGACCTGTGTGGTTGGAGCGGTGACTTGGCAGATAGAAAATGAGGTTAAGCATGCAAACGGTGAGAGCCTGCCACCTAGTGGGTGTCCCGAGAATCGATTGTTTGTCCCGGCTGAGCTGCGCCCACAGGTGATCCACTGGGCTCACACCTCGCTGCTTTCCTGTCATCCGGGGGTACGGCGCACCATGTATGCCATCTCCCGGAGGTTCTGGTGGTCATCCATGGAACGGGAGGTCCGGGAGTACGTCGAGGCTTGTTCGGTCTGTGCCAGGAATAAGACGTCCTCCAGGCCACGTATGGGACTTCTTCAGCCGCTGCCCATCCCCTCCAGACCATGGGCCGAAATCTCCATGGACTTCGTCACGGGGCTCCCGGTCTCCCAAGGTAACACCACGGTTCTTACGGTGGTAGACAGATTTTCCAAAATGACTAGATTCATAGCCTTGCCCAAATTGCCCACAGCCAAAGAAACGGCTGAGATTATGATTAACCATGTCTTCAGAGTCCACGGATTTCCTAGGGACATTGTTTCTGACCGGGGGCCCCAGTTTGTGTCACGTTTCTGGAAGGAGTTTTGTCGTCTCATCGGGGCCACGGCTAGTCTCACCTCAGGCTATCACCCGGAGGCCAACGGCCAGACCGAACGCATCAACCAGCAGTTGGAAACCGGCCTCCGATGTTTGGTGTCCCAGAACCCCTCAACATGGAGCAAACACCTGGTCTGGGTCGAGTATGCCCACAACTCCCTGCCCACCTCAGCCACAGGTTTTTCACCCTTCAAATGTGCGTATGGTTACGAGCCTCCTGTCTTCGCGGACCAGGAACCTGAAGTGTCGGTGCCCTCCGCCCATGCCATGATCCGCCGTTGCCGACGAATCTGGGCGGCCGCCCGGCAGCTCCTTATCCGCCAGGGAGACCGGGTCAAAAGGGCCGCGGACCGGAGAAGACGGCCCGCTCCTGCATACCAGCCAGGCCAGAGAGTGTGGCTCTCAGCCAAGAACCTTCACCTCCGAACCACCTCGAGGAAATTGGCACCACGCTTCGTGGGGCCATTCCCCATCACTAAGGTTATTGGTCCTGCAGCAGTTCGCCTGCGTCTGCCCCGGTCTCTCCGTGTCCACCCCACGTTCCACGTAAGCCAGGTCAAACCAGTCAAGGACAGTTCCATGGTCCCGGCCCCCCCGCCCCCTCCTCCTCCGGAAGTTATAGACGGGGGTCCTGTCTACAAGGTCAAGAGGTTGCTGGCAGTGCGCACCCGGGGTCGGGGCAAGCAGTACCTGGTTGACTGGGAGGGTTATGGCCCAGAGGAGCGTCAGTGGGTCCCGTCCCGCTTCATACTGGACCGGTCCCTCATAGACGACTTTGTCAGGGACCATCCTGAACTTCCTGGGCCGTCAGGAGTCGGCCCTTAGGGGGGGGGTACTGTCACACTGCGGTGAGGTCGTCCTGTCTTGGGTTATTGTCTTGTCATTTCCTGTTTTATTTTGAAAGTCTAACTCTCCTCTCGTTTCAGATCACTTGCCCTTCCTCTTGTGTCACCTGTTCGTCATCCCTGATTCCTGATTGTGTCCACCTGTTCCCCATTACCCTCATGTGTTTAAATAGTCTGCGTCTCCCTTTGTCCTGTGCCGAAGTGTTTCGTCTTATGTCCGATCACCAAAGCCTGCATCATAGCTCACAGCCACAGTCTGTACTTGTAAGTCTTGTTTCCTCGTCAGAGTGATTTTTTGTTGTAACTTCTGTAGTTTAGTTTAGCATTTATAGTCTTTTGAGTAATTTGCTTTCTTGGTTTGCCTCCCTTTGGAGTGATTTTTAGTTCATATAGTTCATAGTTGTAGTGAGTCTAGCCTCCATCTTTTAGGAGAGTTTTTTGTTTCTGTCCTGTTCTTTCTGTTTCTTTGTTAGCTCTTTCTCCATTCGGAGAGACTTTAGTTTAAAGTTTTGTAGCCTTTTGATTTTCCTCTCTGTGAGTGATTTTGATTTTGATAATTTTTATAGATCCGTGATTGAGATATTTTCCTCCTTTGGAGTGTTTTTTGTTTTCACTAGAGTAGTTGAGTATTCTCATAGATCAGGTTTCATAGCCCCTTTGTTTGCTCTGCATTGAGGTTGTCTTGACTCAATAAAAGTCTGCTCACTGTCATTCTCTGCTCCTGAGTCCTGTTTTGAGTTCGGGCCTGACATTATCCACCATTCACTCTGTAGCAAGTAAGTAAGTAAGTAAGACAGTTTCTGTTACCAACTAGCGTTTGAGCCAGCGCAATAATTTAGAACAATCAGGCTGTTTGACCGGAACTTTTTTTATAGGTGTCCTACAACACTTTTTAACGGACACCCTGCAGCCAATCAGAATCGAGTATTTACCCAGACCATGGTATAACAAGGAGTTATACAGTCTGATAACTTTTAACATTTACACAATTTCACTTACAATTTCAACTGCTTTATAATCAGAGTACAACTACATTTTCAGAGATGTTAATCAACTATTTGGATTGTAATTGTGATGTTTCAGCGGAGCAGTGAGTGGGTATTTGTGCGCTACTTACGCATTTAGGCAGTCTGCAATACTTTGCCACGCTTTCTCTTGTTGTTTTATAACTGTGGCGGTGTTGCCTTTCTTTTTAATTTGGTCCTTCACCTCCTTGTAAGCCTTCATGAGGACTTTTGCCTCCGACGAGGAAAAGTATGCCGCTCTCGTTGCCATGGTGAATCGGTGAATCTGTGATCGATGGCGGGGTCTATTTGAGGAAGCCGCGTGCACATACTTATCCAGGGTAGGTTTCACCTGGCTTGTTGAATCCGTGTCTGCTCCTCCTGGCTTGGTCTTTGTCCAACCGATTCAGCCTGGACGCTCATGTTTTGGATTGGTTGAACTCAGCTCAGTCACTTGTTTAGTCTTTTTCTGTCCCTCTCAGAGCTTCCACAGCTCCAGCAGACCACTGCGTAGAAAACTGCAGATGCCATCACAGAGTCACAAAATGTTTTTACATTGTCCAACATACTCCAAAGGACCTCAGTCTTCTCAGGAGGTGGAGACGAATTTGGCCCTTCCTGTACAGGACATCTGTGTTGTTGCTGAGGTGAACACCCAGGTATTTGTAATCCCCAGTATCTCAATGCCCAGGCCCTGAATGTTCACCAGTATAGTCTCTGGTACCTTCCTTTGGAAATCAATCACCATCTCCATTGTCGTTTAAGGTGGTTCATTTCACACCATTTGAAAGTTGGTGATGACCTCCCTGTATTCTAGTTCTTCCCCCTATGATGCACATCCTTACATCCATACAACGCTGGCTGTATCATTGAAAAACATCTGGATGTGACAGCTGTCACTGTTGTGGCTGAAGTCTGATGTGTAGAGGGTGAAATGGAAAGGAGAGAGCACTGTACCCTGCAGAGCCCCCGTGCTGCAAACTACCATGTTGGACACACAGTCACGAAGCCTCACATACTGTGGTCTGTGGGTGAGGTAGTCGATGGTCCACGCAGCCAGGTGGCAGTCTACTCCAGCTCCTTCTAGCCTCCCCTGAGCAGTGATGGCTGGATTGTTTTGAAAGCACTAGAGAAGGCAAAACACACGCCCCTCACCATGTTCCCAGAGTTCTCCAGGTGAGAAATAGATTGGTGGAGTGGGTAGATGACTGCATGCTCCACAACAATGCCTGGTTGTCCAGCTTGCTGCTCACCAGGTGACGAAGGTGGTTCAGTATGATCCTCTCCTGGCATGCGCGGTCTTTGGGACTGGAACCACGCAGGTTTTGCACATCCATAAATCTGTTGAAAAACAATTTCAGTTCATTTGCTTATTCCCAGACTCCAAATTCAGAGCCTCATCCACTGTTGCTGCTGTGGCCTGCCCCTCCAAACCTGTCTGGTGTTGTTCCCCTTAAGGTGCTCCTCCAGCTTCCTCCTGTAGCTGTCCTTGTCTCTCCTTAACTCCCGTCTCAGCTCCCTCTGCACCCTCTTCAGCTCATATTTGTCCCCTGGTCTAAAGACCCTCTTCTTCTCGTTCAGTAGGGTTTCAGTTCTGGGGACACCCACGGTTTGTTGTTTGGGAAACACTGTACCTTCCTGGTAGGCACAGTGTTTTCCACACAGAGGTTCATGTGGTCCATGATGCAGGCTATCAAACTGTCAGTGTCCTCCATGTGTTTTCTTTGGGAAGATGCTTAATTGAAAAGTCAGTGTCTCCATTTGTTACACTATCAGCACACCAACACCACAGATAAAACACTATACCAGTGTTCTGTAAAAGAAATGCTGCAAAATGCAAATGCAATGTAACTCTCTCACAGCCAGTGGCTCAAATCTTGTCTTCCCCTCAGTTGGGTTGTGTAAAATGTAATAAACTGTGAGACAGTGTAGATCTTCACACTTTTTGTCTAGCAGTGCTCTGTCAAAACTTCAGCACACAAAAGAAGTTGCACAGGCACCCTTAAACATGATCTACACCAGCGACCACCAACCACAGCTAGGTTTGTGTGTTAGTCCAGGCATGTCTTTGACTCCTCCACATCCAATCACTGACATTTCTCCACCAACTAAGTTCAGGATGACCATAGTTTGCTGCATTTACAGAATCACTCAGATTTACTGTTGCCTGTTGAAGAAAAGAGTGACAATAAAAAGTTTTATCCATCATCCCTTTATGCTACTCACAAAACAAATATTGTATAAATTGAAGAATAAATAAATCATTAAAAAAAATAATAATATGGTGGAGTGCGGAGGATGAGCCGAGGAGTCTCAGCCTGAGGAAAGAAGCTGCTCTGTTGTCTGGTGGTACGGCAGCAGATACTTCTGTATCACTTGCCAAACAGTGGCAGGGTATCCTTCAGGCTCTGCACAGGCACCTCACTGAGATCACTGATGCTGAGTAGATGGATAGCAAATATGTTCTGTGCAGCTTTAATCACCCACTGCAGAGCCCTCCTGTCCTGGACCATGCACATTGCATGGTCCATATGCTGCTGAGTGTGAAAACTCCTTCAGATATTTTTTGAGAGGTTTCAGGACATGAAATCTAACAAAAGGAACTGAGCATATTTGCTACGTCATTAATGTGGAACGAGCTGATGTGACTGACAACCTACAATACAAAATCACTGAGCTGCAAAGCAAGGTGAAGCTGTATATAACAACCTCCCTCTGCTTGGGCTGCATAAACTGGATATCTGGAGGATTTTTCCATTTGGAGGGGACATGCTCTGAAGGTTTCCATCTCTGTTTGGGACAAACTCCTTCTGTAAGTAGTTCTTTTCAAATCCAACTCTTGCAAAGACACATGCACTCAAAACTGACTGACTCAAATCTGGAAAACCAGCTGCAAGTAGCATCATCATCATCACTGCATGTGACATCAGATGCTTCACCAAAGAGAAGCAGTCGTTGCAGAGGTTAGTGAAACTTTTATGTGTTCAACAATTTTGTATAGCCCTCAATGGATGTTATAAAAATTGAAATGTCGGTTAATGGGATCATTTAGCTGAGTCTTATTTCATCCATTCATTATCCGTCTGTGTCACTCCCAAGGTCAAAGTCAGTGAAAGCAACCGTTCTGGTGGTACTGCAATTGGGTCCCAAACCAACCCGTTACATAACTTTAACCAAGTGCTAACGGTGACTAAACAAAACCATAAAAAAATCAAATAATTCTGTAGCTTTGTCGTTACTAGAGGATTGCATACTGTAAGATTGCTATTTTGGTGGGAAAATGAATGAAACACATTAGTGACCATACCAAGACATCCTCATACTGTACCTAAGCAACTGAATAAGTCTATTGCCAATATATTAAAACCTGCTTCACCTTGCTTGTTTTGGAACCTGGGAACACTGATTAAACTTCTCCCAGATGGCTCTGGATGCTTTGCAATCCAGTATTTGGGTATTTAGGCACAAGGGCATTTAGTTCTTCATATGTTACAGTTTTGCAAAGTGGACCCAAATGCAGGACAGAGACACATTTATTTCCATGTTGGTGAAGCCTCACGGTGTGCCTCATGAGCAGAGATCCAGAAGCAGGCAGGGCCACAGCACAGACACAGACCAGAGAGAGACCGACAGGAGACTCAGGGAGGGGGAAAGCATAAGGGAAAAATCTGGGATATGGCTGTAGCCATGACTTTACAGACAAGTAATAGAATTTTAAAATGTATCATATGACACACAGGAAGCCAGTGCAGTGATTTAAGGAATGGTGTAATATGCTCCACTTTCTTGGTGTTGACAGAGTGACTGGCCTCTGCATACGCCACCGTGGTGTTACACTATATGTATAACATCGGTTTCCATACATCTAATACACATATAGTAACACAGGCTGCAGGTATAGGCCTGTTGGCAATCTGTGGTGTGAGAGAACAACAAAAAGCATTATGCTTTTGATTTTTTTAATGTTTTACTTTGAGAGTTGTGTGGAAGATGGGTTGACTGGTCTGATACTACAAAAATGTGAGTTTTATGTCAACAAAAACTGGGTTTTTTTATGCGCTGGAACTGTTTCTTGATGAACAACAGTGTATCCATCCACCCATTACTTCGTTTTTGAAGATATAGACCTCTGTCCACAGAGGGAGCTGCTCAGTACTATCTGGCTGTTGTTATGTCTAACACCAGTCTGTTTACTGGTTTGTTGCTCCTCTCAGTTCCTCGTTGGCCTCTGATCCAGGCTCCTTGTTTTTGGTTGGGACAGTCCATTAAGCCAATTAGAGCTGACCTTTGACATCTGGAAAATGAAAGTGGGACAGAGGAAAAATAACCCCTTCCCACACACACACACACACACACACACACACACACACACACACACACACACACACACACACACACTCACACACACACACACACACACACACACACACACACACACACACACACACACACACAATTTCAACTCTCACCTTCTAATGGGTTTGTGTGTTTGTTCTGTCTGTCTCTGCCTTTAGACACCCACCACTTCACTTTGTGAGTCTGCTTTCTAAACCACTGACTTCACACACACAAACACACAGATATGTGCGCACAAAGAGTTCAGATGCAATACTTGTCAGTTTGCAAAATGTTGAACTGGGTTCAGCGTCACATGCTGCTCATTCAGCAGTACACCTCACTAATGCAGTGCCCTGAATGAACTGCTTTAATGAAAACCATAGAAACCACAACCTTCCACACACAAGACAATGGAAAACAACAGTGACTGCTGCACTTGAGTTTGTCAGTGTGATTGCAACTTAATGAAGTGACAGAGTAGGTCTTGGCTGAACTTTGACAGATCTGTTCAAATGGTTGGAGAGGAGAGGAGAGGAGAGGAGAGGAGAGGAGAGGAGAGGAGAGGAGAGGAGAGGAGAGGCAGTAGGAAAGAGAGAATATGCATAGAGAGTAATGGAAGTAGAGAAGAAGAAGAGAAGTGAAAAAGCTTACAGATGATTCGACATGAATATGAAAAAGATGAGAGGAAGAGATCAGCAGATAGGAGCAGAGAAGTAGTTGTTGTAGTACTAGTATGAGGAGGAGGAGGAGGAGGAGGAGAAATAGGTCCTAGCTGCAGCTCATCTCTCCTCCCTGAGTGAGGCTGTGGAGACGCCACATCTTGATCTGGATCTAAGCATGTCATTAAGGCAGCAACACACACCCCTGGGGCTACACAGTCAGGCACCAAGCAGTCTGTTTTTTGAAGAGAGCGTGTGTGTGTGTGTGTGTGCGTGTGTGTGTGTGTGTGTGTGTGTGTGTGTGTGTGTGTGTGTGTGTGTGTGTGTTGTCTTTATCACATGGTGGGGTCCAGCACCTGACAGCACAGTCACAGTGTGGGGTCCAAAATCTTTGTGGGGTCCAAAATCCTGGACCCCACAACGATAACAGCTAATTCAGTGAAAAGAAGGTCAAAATAATGCCCTGTAAAGTTTTCAGGCATGACCTCACAATGCACTTTTACCAACACAGTGTGCTTAAGTGTGCTTAGCAGAAGTAACTCAGTATCGGCCTCTAGTGGTCGGGGCCGGTAATGCACAAGCACACTTTTCACACACACTCGGCTTACTGAGCATGCTCAAGCAGCCAAATTACAATTAGTCATCCTCAAACCAGGAAATACACGTGCAAGGCTTGCTCATCTTATCCTGATGTTAATTTCCCTGGGGAAATTTCGAAAGGACCATGGGGGCTACTGCCGGAGTGTGTAAATTATGACAATGCTAAAAGCGGCTAATGCCAAGCTAACATTAGCATGTCAAATAGCATATTGAAAAGATCTCAAACACCATTAGAATGCATTTAAGAATCATTTTACTGTAGGTTAGCATGTTAGCATTAGCATGCTAATCATTAGCATATTAGCACAACAACCTGATATGAAAAGTCAAACCTGTATGCACCAACAAGTTCATAGGACCTCATGTTAGCATTAGCCGCTGTTAGCATTGTGGCTAATGCTAACAGAACAATATCACTCATTACATTACTACCATTTCAAACTCACCAGTAATAGTAAGATAAGATTAGTGGCTCGTTATCAAGCCACTGCAGAGCTTGATGACGAGTTGATCATTTGAATCAGCCACATAGCTGCAGCTGAAGCTACATATGTGTTTGTGAGTGTGGCAGAGGAGTGCTCAGAGAAGGACTGAGGCTCAGAGGTTGCCACAGCAACTTGAGGTGGTTGCCATTGACGATAGGGGCCCCCCAGTCAGATAGACAGGGGCAGACAGAAACGTGGAGGGAAAACAGCCATTTTCTGCCTCTGCACTAGTCTCACATTTGGGCTTATGCTGACTTAACCGTAACTCCTATCAAAACAAGAACATGAACAAGAACATAGATGTAGAAAGCATAAAAGGCTCTCCTACAACAAGCTAAAATAATACTGTTTTTACTTGAAATAAGGCAATAAGAGTTGCTAATGTTACCATCACTTAGGACTGAACAATGTGACAATGGTCTGTAGTTCTGACAATATTCTGATATGGAATGACTGAGCCTGCTTCTGTATTTTACTCAATCCAAATTAGCCACAGTACAACCAAATATATTTAAACACCACATTTAATGCCACCAACATAGCTTGAGGGCCTATGCTATTTATACAATATAAGCAACTACAATATATACCAGACACAGCTTATAAAACAATCAGATACTACACTGAATGGGTTTTTATTCAACATAGTTTCACCTTATTACAGGGTAATTTGCTGCTCATTAGAAGAAAACTGTACTGCAATCTAGGGTGAAGCCATATCACTGTTATTAGAATTATTAGTTATTAGAAGAACAATGCATCTTTATTTTCCATTCTTATACCCTTGTTAGTCTTTCTTAGAGGGTAATTTGCTACACTTTACACAACGCAATGGTACCAAGTTGGAGGTAATGCAGGAATAGCCTTAACTTAAAATACACAAGAGTGTCAGCCATGTCCATCCTCACCTGCTCTACAATGCTGTAGTACTGACTCATACACAACAAAGCCTTTAACTGACCTTTTCTAGCAAGATTAAGCTCATCAACTTAAATCTATTAACCAAAATAACAGTAACCTTAACCAGTGCTTTCCTCGGGTAATGTAGCTACTGCTACATACATTAATAAAGGATATTCAGTCAAAAGTAATGTAACCTCAGAGGGAGAGAGAGAGAGAGCATCATTTAGTCGGCAATTTGAGGGATGATGAGGGGGGATGCCATCCCACTTGTTAACAAAATTACCACAATGCCTCCCCCTTGTAACCTGCCATCTCACCTCTCCGTCCCCTAGTAGTGGGCAGAGTGCAGGGGCAGAGGGGTTGTTTAGTTGAACATGTCAGTCTAGTCTGCTGACTCATCCTTTATCTGACTGAGTTTTGTGCAAGTTAGAATCTATGACCCTGACCATGGCTCTGGAAGATCAGTAGCCTACCTGTGCTGTGTATTGATAAATCCATGGCCCTGTAGTAGTAGACGGATTTGTGATTGCGCCCTTTTCTCTCAGTTCGGCCGTTCTGTTCATCTCGGATCTATAATATTCTCTAAATTAGCCTATGTACTATAAATACTTAAGTCTATACTATATTGTAGTCTATATAGTCTATCCTAGTGTCACCTTCATCCTGAAAATGACAAATAGCAACATGTATTTGCAGAAGAGTGAGAGGATCATTTACACACTGCTTCCTGTAGTATTCCTATAATATTGCTATAATATAGTGTTTGTTCTGCAATACACCAACAGGCCAAGCCACCTCTGTAACAAAATCCCACTGGACCATCCCCCCTGTTAAAAACTAACAAATCAACACCCCTCTTATGGTCAGCTTATAAATACAAAATAGCTTCCAATATTTTCTGTCATTTGATTAATTTTTTAATTAACCCTTATTATTTTTTACTATGGACATGTTTTTTGAAAACATTAACTAATACTGCAACATTGACTGTGGTGCCAAAGTGTGTTGCTAAATTAGCAAACTTAGATTTAGGATTTACAGTCAGTAGGTTGATAACTTCCTGTTAAACTGCCATGTACATTGTTCTCACCTCTTCCTTGCCTGGGAGCTCCAGTTGCCAAAGTGTTGCTGAGTCTGATATAGTAAAGACTGCCGCAATCCTCCAGTTTGGCCGAGTGTAATGTTAGCCACTTGGCCCGCTGAAGCGACTTGGGAGTTGTGAGGCCTGAAAAGTTCTCTCATCTCACTTTCCACTGCGCTGCGAGTAATGTTAGGTGCAGATGAGCCTGTTCTCTGGCACTCAATGGACAAGGACAAAGATGTGACAGTCTCAGGGGAAGATAAAATATTTCTTAAAACCCCAATGGCCTGCTGCAGCCTCATCTCTCCTGTCCATGCTGATCTGACCTGAACATGACCCTGGTCTAACTTCTCAGTCAATCAAAGTGCGATAAAATGACCTGCCTTCCATTTCCACTGTACTTCCTTTTCTATTATACTCTGTCCCTCACACATACATACATCTTCTTCTTATATACATATATTATTCAAAATATTAAATATACATTGGCCACATGTGCATGAGAGCAAAATGTATGAATTTGTGAGTGAAAATATCTAAATATGAGTGTTATGGACAAGGGTTCGAACTGGAGCCACACAAACCACCAGGAAACAGAGAGAGTTCTTAATTAATTCAATATTAAGATTGAATTGAATTATTTTTTCTTAACATAATGATGATGATGATGATGATGATGATGATGATTGCCATGGTTCTAAATGAAGAAACATGTTATAGTAAATGGTGAAACAACATGAATTCAGCTTTCAAAATGTATGAATGTGTCGGTGAAAATATATGAATATGAGAGTAAAATGTATGAATGTGTGAGTAAAAATATATAAATCCATCCATCCATTTTTTATGCCGCTTATCTCTTTTGGGGTCGCGGGGTAAAAATATATAAATATGAAAATAAAAATGTGTTGGTGTAAGAATGAAAATAAATTAATGTGAGAGTAAAAATATGTGTCTGTGAAAGGACAGTACGTGAGAGGGCCTGAATGAATTATGGCTTGCACAGCCCCTCATAAGATTGCGTTGGCGGACGGCGGAGTCCTACAGACGACAGCATTACCACCCTTACAGGATGTGCTCACTATACAAAACAAGCGCTCCTTGACCCGACTCACGTGAGGAGCTAACGTGGAGAGAAGCAATTTACGTGGGCGTGTTGGTGTGTGCGGATGGCTGGGACAAGTGTCTGTGAAAAGGTAAGTTGTGCTACGTGAACATTAAGATACGAGTGAATTACCACAGTTATCATTTCTTGCTAGTAACAGAGGTGGTTACGTTTTCAAACAGTTAGTAAGCCAACTGGAGGGACAGCTACGTTATGCTACCGAGGTCAAGCTAGCTGGCTAATTGGCTAGCTGGCTAATTGGCTAACAGTGTGGTCGCTGCTGGCACGTGTCAGGTTAAAACGGTGGTTAGTATGGTCAGTTTCATCATTGCTTCAATTAATAAAACACTAAACAAGTGTGTGATTAATGTAACTCAAGGAGGGATTCATTCTGATTTGACATGAAATTAATGGTGAAAGTGTGGCTTGACAACGAGACAGGCCAGCTTATTTTTGACGGCCCTGCGGCTGATTTATTAATAAAGAGGTCCTTCAATAAACTAATGCATTTGTCCATAATGACAAAAAAAATGTCAACTTCCCAAAAACTGCTGTAAAAACATATTCATATTTTCTTCCACTTTAGATGATTCAATATTTTTCAACTACTTCGGCCTGAAATATACATATCAAATATTAATTATATTTTGGGGATTTTAACCCTTTAGATGCCAGTATCCACTGTTTTTTTTATAGAAAAAAAAAACAAAGCTAAAATGATTTCCAGATAATACATTTCAAGAATTATTTGATTATTATCATTATTATTCTTAGGCCCTGAGATGGGTCAATGATTGGCAGCAACATTAATTTTGACTCCACTCTCTTCGAGTGGAAGAGAGATTGTTGACGGTGCATATTGGCATGAATGTGAACATTATTTTAAGTTTTGCCTGGTTCAGGATAGCATTGCACTCTCGGGTAAAGGTTACTCTATACCACAGGTCTCAAACTCATTCCACAAAGGGCCGAGTGGCTGAAGGTTTTCTTCAACCAAGCAGCAGCACACCAGACTTGACTCATTTCATGAGCTGATCTCAGTCTTCAGACAGCTGATTGGTCAGACTGCATCCTCTTGATTGGTTGGAGGAAAAACCTGCAGCCACACGGCCCTTTGTGGAATGAGTTTGAGATGCCTGCTCTATACAATGTAGTAAAAGGTTTATTTACCTTAACTTCACCTCTCTCACACACTTGTCGGTGTCTTGTAGTTGTGGAGTACACACCAAGGGAATAGTATTGTACAGCTGCAATGCTAAATCGGTCAATCGATAATTATCGATAATTAAATGATTATTAAATTAGAAAAAAAACAACTGACATTTTATGGACCAAGCAACTAATCAGTTAATTGAGAAAATAATCAACATCGATTAATTGATGATGAAAATAATTGTTAGTTGCAGCCCTATAATATTGTACACATGCAGTTACATTACTGTCACTTTTCTCTCCATGAACTACTTATTATCTTTTGTTCTGCCTGTAGTCATTGTAGTTGAGTTGAAATGATGTTAAACTTATTCTTCAGGTTGGACAGTTGACTGCCAGTGCCTCCTCTGAGGCTGAACTCTCCACATCTGCCGAAGAGGCCCCTCAGGGATCTCCATGCTCCCAGATGCAGGTACTGATTTTTGTCTGAATTGTGTTACATGTCTTTAAGTTGCTCTTACTTTAGTTTTTAAGCTGTTTCTCTATGAATAATTGTTGAAGTGTGTGCACTTGAAGGTACATTTTGGCTGTGTTAAGGTCAGTGTAAGCACATGCTGGTTTTGGTCATTTAATGTAGTTCAGTCTCTCGCAGACACACTTGTCAGGTCTCATGTAGTTGTGGGGTCCAGTCTTTGGGCTTTTAGAAACACCTCTCGCACACGCACTTGTCAGGTCTCATGTAGTTGTGGGGTCCACGCCAAGTGAATAATATTGTGCATATTTAATTACATTCATTTCATTTTTGTGTCCATAAACTTAAAAAACTCCATGTATGACACATGTCCTTGAATCTGAGGTCAGTTTGCCTTTTATTAGTCAAAGCAGCAGTTGGTCACAGGTCAGTTTATCCTGCCAGACTTCACCTTTACTTGTTCTTGAGTGAGGAGGTTCCAGTTAGGGGACATATTTATGACAGAAATCAGAGCCAACTTGAAAGTATCAAAAGTAAGAATGATTATGAGTCAGATACAGGAAACATTTCAACATTTTGTCTTTTGTTCTGCCTGTAGTCATTGTAGTTGAGTTGAAATGATGTTAAACTTATTCTTCAGGTTGGACAGTTGACTGCCAGTGCCTCCTCTGAGGCTGAACTCTCCACATCTGCCGAACAGGCCCCTCAGGGATCTCCATGCTCCAAAATGCAGGTACTGATTTTTGTCTGAATTGTTTTACATGTCTTTAAGTTGCTCTTACTTTAGTTTTTAAGCTGTTTCTCTATGAATAATTGTTGAAGTGTGTGCACTTGAAGGTACATTTTGGCTGTGTTAAGGTCAGTGTAAGCACATGCTGGTTTTGGTCATTTAATGTAGTTCAGTCTCTCGCAGACACACTTGTCAGGTCTCATGTAGTTGTGGGGTCCAGTCTTTGGGCTTTTAGAAACACCTCTTGCACACACACTTGTCAGGTCTCATGTAGTTGTGGGGTCCACGCCAAGTGAATAATATTGTGCATATTTAATTACATTCATTTCATTTTTGTGTCCATAAACTTAAAAAACTCCATGTATGACACATGTCCTTGAATCTGAGGTCAGTTTGCCTTTTATTAGTCAAAGCAGCAGTTGGTCACAGGTCAGTTTATCCTGCCAGACTTCACCTTTACTTGTTCTTGAGTGAGGAGGTTCCAGTTAGGGGACGTATTTATGACAGAAATCAGAGCCAACTTGAAAGTATCAAAAGTAAGAATGATTATGAGTCAGATACAGGAAACATTTCAACATTTTGTCTTTTGTATCTGTCTGTAGTCATTGTAGTTGAGTTGAAATGATGTTAAACTTATTCTTCAGGTTGGACAGTTGACTGCCAGTGCCTCCTCTGAGGCTGAACTCTCCACATCTGCCGAACAGGCCCCTCAGGGATCTCCATGCTCCCAGATGCAGGTACAGATTTTTGTCTGAATTGTTTTACATGTCTTTAAGTTGCTCTTACTTTAGTTTTTAAGCTGTTTCTCTATGAATAATTGTTGAAGTGTTTGCACTTGAAGGTACATTTTGGCTGTGTTAAGGTCAGTGTAAGCACATGCTGGTTTTGGTCATTTAATGTAGTTCAGTCTCTCGCAGACACACTTGTCAGGTCTCTTGTAGTTGTGGGGTCCAGTCTTTGGGCTTTTAGAAACACCTCTCGCAGACACACTTGTCAGGTCTCATGTAGTTGTGGGGTCCAGTCTTTGTGCTTTTAGAAACACCTCTCGCACACACACTTGTCAGGTCTCTTGTAGTTGTGGGGTCCAGTCTTTGGGCTTTTAGACACACCTCGCACACACACTTGTCAGGTCTCATGTAGTTGTGGGGTCCACGCCAAGTGAATAATATTGTGCATATTTAATTACATTCATTTCATTTTTGTGTCTATAAACTTAAAAAACTCCATGTATGACACATGTCCTTGAATCTGAGGTCAGTTTGCCTTCTACTAGTCAAAGCAGCAGTTGGTCACAGGTCAGTTTATCCTGCCAGACTTCACCTTTACTTGTTCTTGAGTGAGGAGGTTCCAGTTAGGGGACATATTTATGACAGAAATCAGAGCCAACTTGAAAGTTTCAAAAGTAAGAATGATTATGAGTCAGATACAGGAAACATTTCAACATTTTGTCTTTTGTTCTGCCTGTAGTCATTGTAGTTGAGTTGAAATGATGTTAAACTTATTCTTCAGGTTGGACAGTTGACTGCCAGTGCCTCCTCTGAGGCTGAACTCTCCACATCTGCCGAACAGGCCCCTCAGGGATCTCCATGCTCCAAAATGCAGGTACTGATTTTTGTCTGAATTGTTTTACATGTCTTTAAGTTGCTCTTACTTTAGTTTTTAAGCTGTTTCTCTATGAATAATTGTTGAAGTGTGTGCACTTGAAGGTACATTTTGGCTGTGTTAAGGTCAGTGTAAGCACATGCTGGTTTTGGTCATTTAATGTAGTTCAGTCTCTCGCAGACACACTTGTCAGGTCTCATGTAGTTGTGGGGTCCAGTCTTTGGGCTTTTAGAAACACCTCTTGCACACACACTTGTCAGGTCTCATGTAGTTGTGGGGTCCACGCCAAGTGAATAATATTGTGCATATTTAATTACATTCATTTCATTTTTGTGTCCATAAACTTAAAAAACTCCATGTATGACACATGTCCTTGAATCTGAGGTCAGTTTGCCTTTTATTAGTCAAAGCAGCAGTTGGTCACAGGTCAGTTTATCCTGCCAGACTTCACCTTTACTTGTTCTTGAGTGAGGAGGTTCCAGTTAGGGGACATATTTATGACAGAAATCAGAGCCAACTTGAAAGTATCAAAAGTAAGAATGATTATGAGTCAGATACAGGAAACATTTCAACATTTTGTCTTTTGTATCTGTCTGTAGTCATTGTAGTTGAGTTGAAATGATGTTAAACTTATTCTTCAGGTTGGACAGTTGACTGCCAGTGCCTCCTCTGAGGCTGAACTCTCCACATCTGCCGAACAGGCCCCTCAGGGATCTCCATGCTCCCAGATGCAGGTACAGATTTTTGTCTGAATTGTTTTACATGTCTTTAAGTTGCTCTTACTTTAGTTTTTAAGCTGTTTCTCTATGAATAATTGTTGAAGTGTTTGCACTTGAAGGTACATTTTGGCTGTGTTAAGGTCAGTGTAAGCACATGCTGGTTTTGGTCATTTAATGTAGTTCAGTCTCTCGCAGACACACTTGTCAGGTCTCTTGTAGTTGTGGGGTCCAGTCTTTGGGCTTTTAGAAACACCTCTCGCAGACACACTTGTCAGGTCTCATGTAGTTGTGGGGTCCAGTCTTTGTGCTTTTAGAAACACCTCTCGCACACACACTTGTCAGGTCTCTTGTAGTTGTGGGGTCCACGCCAAGTGAATAATATTGTGCATATTTAATTACATTCATTTCATTTTTGTGTCCATAAACTTAAAAAACTCCATGTATGACACATGTCCTTGAATCTGAGGTCAGTTTGCCTTTTATTAGTCAAAGCAGCAGTTGGTCACAGGTCAGTTTATCCTGCCAGACTTCACCTTTACTTGTTCTTGAGTGAGGAGGTTCCAGTTAGGGGACATATTTATGACAGAAATCAGAGCCAACTTGAAAGTTTCAAAAGTAAGAATGATTATGAGTCAGATACAGGAAACATTTCAACATTTTGTCTTTTGTATCTGCCTGTAGTCATTGTAGTTGAGTTGAAATGATGTTAAACTTATTCTTCAGGTTGGACAGTTGACTGCCAGTGCCTCCTCTGAGGCTGAACTCTCCACATCTGCCGAACAGGCCCCTCAGGGATCTCCATGCTCCCAGATGCAGGTACAGATTTTTGTCTGAATTGTTTTACATGTCTTTAAGTTGCTCTTACTTTAGTTTTTAAGCTGTTTCTCTATGAATAATTGTTGAAGTGTTTGCACTTGAAGGTACATTTTGGCTGTGTTAAGGTCAGTGTAAGCACATGCTGGTTTTGGTCATTTAATGTAGTTCAGTCTCTCGCAGACACACTTGTCAGGTCTCTTGTAGTTGTGGGGTCCAGTCTTTGGGCTTTTAGAAACACCTCTCGCAGACACACTTGTCAGGTCTCATGTAGTTGTGGGGTCCAGTCTTTGTGCTTTTAGAAACACCTCTCGCACACACACTTGTCAGGTCTCTTGTAGTTGTGGGGTCCAGTCTTTGGGCTTTTAGACACACCTCGCACACACACTTGTCAGGTCTCATGTAGTTGTGGGGTCCACGCCAAGTGAATAATATTGTGCATATTTAATTACATTCATTTCATTTTTGTGTCCATAAACTTAAAAAACTCCATGTATGACACATGTCCTTGAATCTGAGGTCAGTTTGCCTTTTATTAGTCAAAGCAGCAGTTGGTCACAGGTCAGTTTATCCTGCCAGACTTCACCTTTACTTGTTCTTGAGTGAGGAGGTTCCAGTTAGGGGACATATTTATGACAGAAATCAGAGCCAACTTGAAAGTATCAAAAGTAAGAATGATTATGAGTCAGATACAGGAAACATTTCAACATTTTGTCTTTTGTATCTGTCTGTAGTCATTGTAGTTGAGTTGAAATGATGTTAAACTTATTCTTCAGGTTGGACAGTTGACTGCCAGTGCCTCCTCTGAGGCTGAACTCTCCACATCTGCCGAACAAGCCCCTCAGGGATCTCCATGCTCCCAGATGCAGGTACAGATTTTTGTCTGAATTGTTTTACATGTCCTTTGGTTGTTATTACTTTAGTTTTTAAGCTTTTAATTGTTGAAGTGTTTGCACTTGAAGGTACATTTTGGCTGTGTTAAGGTCAGTGTAAGCACATGCTGGTTTTGGTCTTTTAATGTAGTTCAGTCTCTCGCAGACACACTTGTCAGGTCTCTTGTAGTTGTGAGGTCCAGTCTTTGGGCTTTTAGACACACCTCTCACACACACTTGTCAGGTCTCATGTAGTTGTGGGGTCCACGCCAAGTGAATAATATTGTGCATATTTAATTACATTCATTTCATTTTTGTGTCTATAAACTTAAAAAACTCCATGTATGACACATGTCCTTGAATCTGAGGTCAGTTTGCCTTCTACTAGTCAAAGCAGCAGTTGGTCACAGGTCAGTTTATCCTGCCAGACTTCACCTTTACTTGTTCTTGAGTGAGGAGGTTCCAGTTAGGGGACATATTTATGACAGAAATCAGAGCCAACTTGAAAGTTTCAAAAGTAAGAATGATTATGAGTCAGATACAGGAAACATTTCAACATTTTGTCTTTTGTATCTGCCTGTAGTCATTGTAGTTGAGTTGAAATGATGTTAAACTTATTCTTCAGGTTGGACAGTTGACTGCCAGTGCCTCCTCTGAGGCTGAACTCTCCACATCTGCCGAACAGGCCCCTCAGGGATCTCCATGCTCCCAGATGCAGGTACAGATTTTTGTCTGAATTGTTTTACATGTCTTTAAGTTGCTCTTACTTTAGTTTTTAAGCTGTTTCTCTATGAATAATTGTTGAAGTGTTTGCACTTGAAGGTACATTTTGGCTGTGTTAAGGTCAGTGTAAGCACATGCTGGTTTTGGTCATTTAATGTAGTTCAGTCTCTCGCAGACACACTTGTCAGGTCTCTTGTAGTTGTGGGGTCCAGTCTTTGGGCTTTTAGAAACACCTCTCGCAGACACACTTGTCAGGTCTCATGTAGTTGTGGGGTCCAGTCTTTGTGCTTTTAGAAACACCTCTCGCACACACACTTGTCAGGTCTCTTGTAGTTGTGGGGTCCACGCCAAGTGAATAATATTGTGCATATTTAATTACATTCATTTCATTTTTGTGTCCATAAACTTAAAAAACTCCATGTATGACACATGTCCTTGAATCTGAGGTCAGTTTGCCTTTTATTAGTCAAAGCAGCAGTTGGTCACAGGTCAGTTTATCCTGCCAGACTTCACCTTTACTTGTTCTTGAGTGAGGAGGTTCCAGTTAGGGGACATATTTATGACAGAAATCAGAGCCAACTTGAAAGTATCAAAAGTAAGAATGATTATGAGTCAGATACAGGAAACATTTCAACATTTTGTCTTTTGTATCTGTCTGTAGTCATTGTAGTTGAGTTGAAATGATGTTAAACTTATTCTTCAGGTTGGACAGTTGACTGCCAGTGCCTCCTCTGAGGCTGAACTCTCCACATCTGCCGAACAGGCCCCTCAGGGATCTCCATGCTCCCAGATGCAGGTACAGATTTTTGTCTGAATTGTTTTACATGTCTTTAAGTTGCTCTTACTTTAGTTTTTAAGCTGTTTCTCTATGAATAATTGTTGAAGTGTTTGCACTTGAAGGTACATTTTGGCTGTGTTAAGGTCAGTGTAAGCACATGCTGGTTTTGGTCATTTAATGTAGTTCAGTCTCTCGCAGACACACTTGTCAGGTCTCTTGTAGTTGTGGGGTCCAGTCTTTGGGCTTTTAGAAACACCTCTCGCAGACACACTTGTCAGGTCTCATGTAGTTGTGGGGTCCAGTCTTTGTGCTTTTAGAAACACCTCTCGCACACACACTTGTCAGGTCTCTTGTAGTTGTGGGGTCCACGCCAAGTGAATAATATTGTGCATATTTAATTACATTCATTTCATTTTTGTGTCCATAAACTTAAAAAACTCCATGTATGACACATGTCCTTGAATCTGAGGTCAGTTTGCCTTTTATTAGTCAAAGCAGCAGTTGGTCACAGGTCAGTTTATCCTGCCAGACTTCACCTTTACTTGTTCTTGAGTGAGGAGGTTCCAGTTAGGGGACATATTTATGACAGAAATCAGAGCCAACTTGAAAGTATCAAAAGTAAGAATGATTATGAGTCAGATACAGGAAACATTTCAACATTTTGTCTTTTGTATCTGTCTGTAGTCATTGTAGTTGAGTTGAAATGATGTTAAACTTATTCTTCAGGTTGGACAGTTGACTGCCAGTGCCTCCTCTGAGGCTGAACTCTCCACATCTGCCGAACAAGCCCCTCAGGGATCTCCATGCTCCCAGATGCAGGTACAGATTTTTGTCTGAATTGTTTTACATGTCCTTTGGTTGTTATTACTTTAGTTTTTAAGCTTTTAATTGTTGAAGTGTTTGCACTTGAAGGTACATTTTGGCTGTGTTAAGGTCAGTGTAAGCACATGCTGGTTTTGGTCTTTTAATGTAGTTCAGTCTCTCGCAGACACACTTGTCAGGTCTCTTGTAGTTGTGAGGTCCAGTCTTTGGGCTTTTAGACACACCTCTCGCACACACACTTGTCAGGTCTCATGTAGTTGTGGGGTCCACGCCAAGTGAATAATATTGTGCATATTTAATTACATTCATTTCATTTTTGTGTCTATAAACTTAAAAAACTCCATGTATGACACATGTCCTTGAATCTGAGGTCAGTTTGCCTTTTATTAGTCAAAGCAGCAGTTGGTCACAGGTCAGTTTATCCTGCCAGACTTCACCTTTACTTGTTCTTGAGTGAGGAGGTTCCAGTTAGGGGACATATTTATGACAGAAATCAGAGCCAACTTGAAAGTTTCAAAAGTAAGAATGATTATGAGTCAGATACAGGAACCATTTCAACATTTTGTCTTTTGTATCTGCCTGTAGTCATTGTAGTTGAGTTGAAATGATGTTAAACTTATTCTTCAGGTTGGACAATTGACTGCCAGTGCCTCCTCTGAGGCTTATTGAGGTTTTGCTTCAAATGTGAATGACTGCTCAAAGTGAGAATGTTAGTGTGAAATAAAACACTACACGTTGTTGTTTTCAATAAAGAAACATTTGCACATAGCAAGCCTATCCACCTCCATTTGCACCGACTAACCGATAAAGCATCGTTTGTGCTTAATTTGTAAATCAGGAGACTGTTGTTCTGGCAGTTCAGGTGTAGACAAAAACTCTCGGAATGCATCAAAAATCCACAGTGCCTCGACCACATTGGGCAGTTTCACAAGTGCTCACTGTTAAAACTAACCAAAGCTGTCATTACAAACAAGGGATTAGGTATTTACTTTTATTAATCAGAGCATCAAAATCAGCAGAGGAGGTGTGTAAAAACAGCTGTTTGCAGCTCTCTCTCATTGATTGCCCTTCATTCCACTTGTTTTCCTTCTGTTTGTGGATTGCACACAATGGGAGGAAATGGAATCAGGGCTAAAAGACCTATTAAAAAACACAAAACTGAACATATTGTGTCTGTCTATGGATCCCTTCCACTTTATACTATGGACAGTATTGCATCCACACAAGAACCCCCTAATTTGTCCTTGGCCTTTGTTCCTCAAAAAACACTATCATGGAGAAATACAAATGTTTATACTTTTTTATCGAATGTTTTACAGGTCGCCAAACTTTTAAGAATGTGGGAGAAAGAGGATGTCCGTGCTGTTGAAGCACATGATGTTCTTCATCACTTCATGTCGTGTCCCTGGGAAAAGCGACTGTGATAAGTGTTTTATTGTTGTTATTGTTTGTTTTATTGTTGTTTGGTCAAACCTGCGCTCTGGTATTTTTGTTCAAGACTTTTAACATTTTAATAATTGCATACAAAAGTGTAAATAAAGATTTTGATGTTTAAGATTCATCCAACAACCTAAGTTGTGGAGCAATCTGTTAAATTCAGCAAAATTAAAAAATACAGGACTGTACTGGTAATACAGCAACACGTGTGTAGAGAGTCTGAAGAACCTTGGTCTGACAGTTTTCATTAATAATACTTTTATGAGACTGATGTTGTTACAAAGTCTTGGGACTTTTGTCCTGTAATAATGACGACTTTAAATCGTGATACCTTTTATGAGTTCTTAATACAAGGTTTCGTATTGAAGCAAATTCTAATCATGAATTATATCCCAGAGCTCTAATCTATAGTAAGGTTTTAATGCTCAGAACATAATGACAAGACAGTGGTTGGCATGTATGGCTGTTAAAAGTTTACTATTTACACAATTGACCACAGCAGGTTAAAAGACTAACAATATAATAATACTGTAGTAGCACAAATAGTTCTTAAGACTTAATCAATATTGTATTGAATTCCAAATACTTAACCTAAGAACCTTAATTTTTTCATAACTTACCAGGCTCCAGCAGATGAATGTCATGTTCCACAAAGTAAGTTTAACCTGACTGTGTGTTAAACCCACAAAGACAGAAAACCCAGACAGTGTGTATATTGACCCCACTTATGACTAAAACCCTGACAAGTCCCCACACGGCTGGATCTGGTCAGGTGAAGGAATTTACTTTGTCTAATTGATAATTTGAAGTGACAGCTGTGTTGGTATCCACTACAGGATACTGCCTGATTTTTTTCAGTGCTGTACAACCTTCAGAAAGGGTGGATCCCACATTGCATGTTCTTGTCTTGTGTCCTTACAACGTAACAAAGACAAGGCTGTGTGTGTGTGTGTGTGTGTGTGTGTGTGTGTGTGTGCGTGCGTGTGCATGCCTGTGTGCATTATTGTTATCATTTCGACAGCAGTTTTCAAATTAGTTTCGCTTTTGATGATTGTGTATTTAAATTCTTCCTCTGTATTCTTTATTTATTTGTCACATTTTATTAATTTTGTAACACTCTGTGATTGTCTTTTTGTTAATGGTCTGTAAACTACAAACATCAGAATATATAAATTACAATGACTGCTAATACTGTACTTGATCGATGACGATGTGACCGTAGCACAAGAGCAGCCGGCTGTGGATGGAATTAACTCAGAGAGTTTGCCTTCACTCTGAGGGCCTGCAGTGCATAATGCCAGGCTGTATACAGCAGCAAGAGCTTGAGTTCCTCAGCTCAGGATGAAGATTAGCCTGAGACACACACTGACGTCTCACATGTTGCAGATTTCAGGTACAGTTGGAGCAGAGCAAAAGTCATAAGAAGAAATCAAATGAGGAGGCTGTTTTCTCAACCTGGTCCTCTAACAATTACAATCAAATTATAGAACTACTTTACATCTTTGTCAAATGTGTTCTGAAGGAAATGTAATTGCTGCCTGCATTATGTTCACTCATCATGTTTTGGTCAGTCCAAGTGCAACATTCTCGTAGGGAAGTGTTCTTAGTGAGTGTCATTAAAAGAAGGGTTCGGAATGAGAGATAATTAAAAAAAAAACAATAAAATAGAAAATCCTTTTGTTTTCCACTGCGTGGAAAGTTCAGTATAAACCTGTTTTTAATTCTGTGTGTATGTGTGTGTGCGCACGTGTGTGTGTGTGTGTGCGCGTGTGTATGTGTGTGTGTGTGTGTGTGTGTGTGTGTGTGTGTGTGTGTGTGCGTGTGCGTTTGTTTTGTGTGTGTGTGTGTGTGTGCGTTTGTTGTGTGTGCGTTTGTTGTGTGTGCGTTTGTTGTGTGTGCATTTGTTGTGTGTGCGTCTGTATGTTTGGGCTACAGGTTTGTTTAGGTGTATGGTGCCATATGTCGCTGCATAACTGGGAGGACTGGGCAGTGAGGCCAGATACATCATGTCTGAAACCCAGTCCAGTTCACTGTGATGACAGACCTATGCATATGTGTGTGTTGGGGGGGGGGGGGAGTACTGAACCCTTTAGATCTAGTATCACGATAGTGTGTATTTGTACTGCATGTGGGAAGAGTGTTTGTCTCATACATCTTCATTCTGCAATTTGATATATTTTCTGAGTGCTGGACTATAAAGTGAGATAAGTGTGTTGGAGGGGTATGAGCCTAAAGCCACAGTTTTCAGTGTCACAAAGGAAGTCTTTTTTAACCTGGCTAGTTCACCCTGGTAACTGGGGGGGGGGGTGACAAAGTGACAAAAATGAAGGCTGCCACCGACCTCTGTCTTCAATATTTAGACTACAAAGTGGAAACAATTACTTTTCTTAGATTGTACAGTTACACGGTGTATTTTTGTCTTCATCTTGCTTTTGTTGGCTACATTAACTCTTATCTTGTACGGAACGTGCATATGACCTTTTCATTTTCCACTGTCAACATTAAAACTCTGATGGACATGTCCCCTTGCAACATTTATTACATTTTTTAATCGTTATGATCAGTACTCCTCAACTCTGTAGTAAACAAGAAGTGTTGAGCAGAATAAGCAGCACCATAAACTCAAACAGTGAACAACAATATTCCATACACTTAATGAGTAGTTGGTGCTCAGCTCTGTATAGTAAATATCTCAGTTTTCTGTCTAGTAATCGGTTTTAAGCAGAATAAGCTCCACTCAAATTCTCACAGTGAACCACAATATTCTATATTTTTATTAAGAGTATAGGATACTGTTGTTATTGTCCCCAATTTCACTGTGAGAATTTGAGTGATGCTTATTCTTCATAAAACTGTTTACTATACAGAACACTGAGATGTTTACTGTACAGAGCTGAGCACTAACTACTGATTAGGAGACTCTTAATCTGTTCTGTACAGGAAACATCTCAGTTTTGTATCGTAATCAGTCTTATGCAGAATAAGCATCACTCAAATTCTCACAGTGAAATTGAGAACAAATGGCAGAGTGGAGGCTGTACAGCTCTGACACCACTGTCTTGACATCCTGATGGCTCATTTTTAAGGAAAAGCTTCCTAAAATAGGCTGTGTGCACCTCTCTGTGCACTGAGAACCTTTGAAGCAATTCAACTTGCATTTTGCAAGATATTTGTCCTTTACAGTAAAATTGCAATTTAATTTCAAAATGACATTATAGTTTTAAACTGAGCAGTAGAAATATGTTGAGAATAACAGACAAAGAAAAAAAAGATGTATAGTGTCGATAATATCAACAGCACATTAACACCATTTATACCACAGTCTGTGTGAATACTCTTTTTTTTCCTTTAACACACTCATAGTTTGGCTCAAGTTTAATTACTGTTTTGACTTCATTGAAAAATTTATGACATTGGCATCGGCTGCTAGCTACAGACAAATTATTTACAGAAATTAAAGTAAGAAATTATTTACAGCACGTAGTGTAGACAAAACTGCATTGTCCTCTGAACGTCACAGGCAGGCGCTTGTAACACACAAGCCGCCAGTAAAATACAGTTGGTAAATGAAATGTCTGATCTGATCAGATCTGAAGTGATATTTAAGTCATCAATAGGTGAGCAACTCCTTGGTAACTGAGTTCATGTGTTTATTACCCTCTCCAACCATGGTCCACTGTCCACTGTAGTTAGTGCTCAGCTCTGTAAACGCCAGAACTGAGGTAAGAATCTTACCTCAATTCCAGCGCATGCTGCTGTGCTGCTAATGTTAAGTTGAACTAGAGGAAATTCCGTGACTGGTGAAGTTACAGCATTTAATCGGCGCAGCCATGGAACCACTTCCTGTATCTGTTTCAAAGTAAAAGCCCTGTAGAGTTTCATAGACAGTCCAGTCTTATACTAGGTTTCAGTACTGTTTCCGTTTGATCATACAACAGTGGTAGCAACCAGCACAATGACTGACATGACCAAGAGCCAATGACAATTGGGGGGGGGGGCACACGGGGTGGCCAATCAGATTGCAGGGGTGGCGGGTGCCCCCGTGCCAACATGGAAGACCCGCCCCTGTTCCAGAGGAGGTTCTGTTCAGAGTCTCAGATTTAAATCAGCTATAAAACGCAGCAACATTTCATTTATTCTTCTCTGAGCTATGCTCAGCTGAGAGGAGATGTTATACATGCAAACTTAGTGAGCCATACTCTAGTGATGTCACTGAACAAAGACATGTCACTACAGCAGTACAAACTGTATGTATGGCTCTGTGGTTTCTTACCATGTTTAGAAAATAAGTCTATAGTGCACAGACATTTGGCAAGTTACAGAATTATCAAGACATATTTCAACAGAAGGACTGGTACTGAGTTTGGGGACCCTGTCAGCAAATGCATATTGTCCTGTAGTTTTGGGTCAAGATCTGAGGACTACCAGCAGTTATTAGAGTGCTCTAATAGTGATACGTAAACTCTGGAAGCCAACGCAAATAGGCTGAAACAGGGGTTTTCATGTGATTTGTCTTTGATCTCTCTTGTTTGTTCAAAATGGACTGAAGGATTCTGTTGTTTTTAGTTTTCCATGATAGTGCCGCTATTGGTTAAGTGGCTCTTTAATCTTGAGAAGAATAATGCTCTAAAAACACTGAAGATGATGCAAAATACATCCATAAATTCCATCTAAAAGTGATGCTGTCAGATATACAGGACTGTCTCAGAAAATTAGAATATCGTGATAAAGTCCTTTATTTTCTGTAATGCAACTAAAAACATGAAAATGTCACACATTCTGGATTCATTACACATCAACTGAAATATGGACAGCCTTTTATTGTTTTAATATTGCTGATTATGGCATACAGCTTAAGAAAACTCAAAAATCCTATCTCGAAAAATTAGAATATTTCCTCAGACCAAGTAAAAAAAAAATTTATAACAGCAAAACAAAATCAAACATTTAAAAATGTCAATTAATGCACTCAGTACTTGGTTGGGAATCCTTTTGCACGGATTACTGCATCAGTGCGGCGTGGCATGGAGGCAATCAGCCTGTGGCATTGCTGCGGTGTTACGGATGCCCAGGATGCTTCAATAGCGGCCTTTAGCTCATTTGCATTGGTGGGTCTGGTGTCTTTCATCTTCTTCTTCACAATACCCCACAAATTCTCTATGGGGTTCAGGTCAGGGGAGTTGGCAGGCCAATCAAGGATAGTAATGCCATGGTCAGCACACCAGTTACAGGTGGTTTTGGCACTGTGGGCAGGTGCCAGATCATGCTGGAAGATGAAATCATCATCTCCATAGAGCTGTTCAGCAGACGGAAGCATGTAGTGCTCTAAAATCTCTTGGTATACAGTTGCATTGACTCTGGACTTGATGAAACACAGTGGACCAACACCAGCAGCTGACATGGCTCCCCAAACCATCACTGACTGTGGGAACTTCACACTGGATTTCAAGCAACTTGCATTTTGCTTCTCTCCAGCCTTCCTCCAGACTCTGGCACCTTGACTTCCAAATGAAATACAAAACTTGCTTTCGTCTGAAAAGAGGACTTTGGACCAATCTGCAACTGTCCAGTGCTTCTTTTCCATAGCCCAAGTCAGACGCTTCTTCTGTTGTCTTGAGTTCAGGAGTGGCTTGACCATGGGAATACGGCTATTGTAGCCCATTTCCCGGACACGTCTGTGCACAGTGGCTTTTGATACCTGGACTCCAGCTTCAGTCCACTGTTTTTGAAGCTCCCCCAAATTCTGGAAGCGGCTCTTCTTCACAATGCTGTTAAGGCTGCGGTCATCTCTCTTGGTTGTGCAGCGTTTCCTGCCACATTTCCTCCTTCCAACAGACTTTTTGTTAATGTGCTTTGAAACTGCACTCTGTGAACAGCCTGCTCTTTTAGAAATTTCTTTTTGTGTCTTACCCTCCTGATGGAGAGTGTCAATGATGGTCCTCTGGACAGCAGTCAGGTCAGCAGTCTTCTTCATACTTGTGATTTAGTTTACTGAACCAAGCTGAGTGTTTTTAAAGGCTCAGGAAACCCTTGCAGGTGTTTCGAGTTAATTAGACGATTCAAGTGATTAGTTGGCCTACTGGTTAGCCTAGTTAGCCTAGATACTCTAATAATTTGAGATAGGATTTTTGAGTTTTCTTAAGCTGTATGCCATAATCAGCAATATTAAAACAATAAAAGGCTGTCCATATTTCAGTTGATGTGTAATGAATCCAGAATGTGTGACATTTTCATGTTTTTAGTTGCATTACAGAAAATAAAGGACTTTATCACAATATTCTAATTTTCTGAGACAGTCCTGTAGACTACAATAAGTTGTCCACAGCTCAGACTGTCAGCACTTGCAGATGTATGGCAGAGCAGTGAAGGCATCGGGAGCCAGAGGGAGGAGAACAAACAGAATTTTGAGTCCAGCAGGATGATCCCATCTGTCCTGTGGGAGGGAACGTCTCCCAGCTGCCCATGCTGAATGGATGGGTGAGAACTGGAAACCAGAATAATCACCACTGATCCCATCCAATCTGATGGAGACAGCAGGAAGTGCACACTCGACACACAGGGCCTCGGAACGGGATGGAGACACCCACACTGGAAAGACGTTGGGGGTTGTTGGGGCCTCAGAGTGCTGACAGGGGCCACCGGTCCAATGGACAAGGTCCACCTGGTGTGTGTGTGTGTGTGGGTGTGTGTGTAAGGCATTGAGATACAAATCAAAAAACAAGTTTCCTAGAGTGATTTCTGTTCAGTGAAGTACACCCGCTTTCAAAGCCCTGGGTGAAACCAGTTTGTGCTGTCCTGTGACAAACTACAGTGTGTGATTACAGCAAAAACTGAAAAAAAAACAAACAAACAAACAAACCCACAATGTGTCTCAGATCTCACTAACTGATAAAGCCTGGGCAGAAAATTACAGTGTATCTGATAACACAGCATACATTGTTTAACTTTTAGTAAAATATCCAAAATAAGGAGCAGGTATAGATGAGTCATGACTGAGGAGGAGTCCAGACACACACACACACACACACACACACAGAGAGAGAGAGAGAGAGAGAGAGAGAGAGAGAGAGAGAGAGAGAGAGAGAGAGAGAGAGAGAGAGAGAGAAACAATGATAGACACAAGGAGAGGACTCAAAAAAACGGCATCCTTTGCTTTTAAGTATTTTCTGAATAACACTCAGACTGTGAAGATCTACACTGGCATAAAAAGTAAGGCACAAAGTTCCACTATCATAGTAATTAATCAGAAAAAAAAAATATTTTCAGTCTTTCTGGAATAAACAGAAATAGAACTTGGTAGTAAGCAGTGACAAGAAGTTAGCAGTTTGCTTGGTTGTAGTAGTGACTGAACAGTAAGAGGAAAAGTTAAAACAGCTGAAACTCACAGTGAGAAACAGAGGAAAACACCCTCACATCACTATGAGGACGTGGTGACAATACAATCAAGGCAGTTAGACAAGTACTTTGCAGAACATTTCATACTCCATGTGATTAGACATGTAAAAGACACTGGTGGAGTGTGGTGATGACTTTCTGTTCATCCTGTGTAGTTGTTATAACCATCATGGTGGCATTTGCACGTGTCATATAAGATTGATGGTTTCATGGTGTTTGGTCTGAAAGGGGCATTTCACTTTGGCTCCAGTGATGGGCTGTAGTATCACAGCTCTGTTGTTGTGTCTAAGACTTCAGCTCTAATGACATGTTGCCATAATTTGTTACCACAGAGCCAACTGTGAACAGGGACAGACTGAGAGCTGATAATAATATTGTAGAATTAAAAGTGCCAATTTTTACCATTTCTAATGTACTTGCACACTTTAAATCTCTACTGCAACCCATCCAATTGAAATTCTAGGTTTGAAGATCCTTTTCACGCCATGTGCATTAATGGAACGATGTGTTTTCTGCTGGTCATTCCCATCTAATAATGCTCACCACCATTATCTATTGCAGCTAGACACTGTAACCCTAGGTGGATGAAATGGTTTGTCATCAAAGCCAGTATCCATCCAGTCATCATCGGTGAAGTCAGTGTGTTTGACATAACTTCCCCGTACAGAAGATGAAACATAGAACTGCTGTCCCAGGAATGTAAAGCAACAGACACCTCAGATAGCTTTTACACTCGATACTCTGTGCAGATGTATGACAGATTGTGAAGTCCCAATATTGTAGTTGTACTTTGGCACTAAATGACGCAAATTACAAAAACATTTCTTATGCTCAGGTCACTCTCATTACTACCAAATGGCTGTAGTGAGAGAAATACACAAACTATCCATCCATCCATTGTCTATACCAACTATCCCTTTCGGGGTTGCAGGGGGGCTGGAGACTATCCCAGCTGTCATTGGGCGAAGGGCAGGGTACACCCTGAACCGGTCGCCAGTCGACTGCAGGGCAACATATATACACAAACAACCATTCAGGCTCACACTCACACACAAGGAGTCACCAGTTAACCTAATGAGCATGTTTTTGGTCTGTGGGAGGAAGCCGGAGTGCCCGGAGAGAACCCACGCATGCACAGGAAGAACATGCAAACACGCAGAAAGGCCCGACCCGGGGATCGAACCAGCGACCTTCTTGCTGTGAGGCACACGCACTACCTGCTACTCCAATGTGCCACCATACACAAACTAAACAGCTGCAAATGGTGGTGAAATTTCTTTGGGTCCTTTTGTTATATTTTGAACTGATTTAAGTGTTTATTTAAGAAACATTGTGCTGTGATTTCTATTTGTAGGGTTACTATATTTATTAAAGGGGATGTGTATCAGAGAGATATTATTTAGGTTTTGGCCTGTTCATTTTAGTTAAGTTAATTATCAAAGTTAATTATGAAACCACTGACCAGTGTGCAACAAGTGGTAACATTCCTTAAATGGTTATTTATGCTGGTTTCTGATACTTTTCAGTAGACCACATCTCTGACGTTAACGTTCAGGGCCACACACATTCATGTAAAAGAACAATATTAAATCTGTACCCTTTACAGCAGAGAAAAGAGTATTCACAGTAGTTTAACTTTGATCAGGAAAAATTGAAAAGTGAAATATTCAACCCAATCACCAGAATAAGTGTTACCAGCTTTATGTTTCTTAACATTTGTGGAGACCTGCATTCTCACCGCCTTTTCCCCATTGTGTCCCTGTGTTTTCTTCTCCTGTTGTCTCGTGTCTGTCTCTCCCCTGTCTGTCATGTCTGTCACTGCAGGGCGTGGCTGACAGGTTGGGCCCGGTCTCCTCTCCTCTGGAGCACAACTGTGCTCATCAAGACTCACCTGCCTTCAGAGTAAAAATCACCAAAGGTACCAAAGCCTCACCTGTCCTCGTCTGCACCCTGCCAGCCTTCTCCCTCTGAGGAAACTGGATCTGACACTTCAGTCTACTCTGGATTCTCTCTCATCTGGATTCATCTGTCGGCACATTCCCTGAACATTCATTCAACTCCTGTCTTCTGTCTAAAAGAGGCGTTTTGGGTCCTTTAACCTCAGAACATGTAACAACATTTCAATTTTCAGTCCTATGTTGTGACAGCACTGTGCTAGAAAAACATCATGTTTCAGCTTAAAATACCCGGTTTTGTCTTAGTAGTCTTCGGTTTGACAGTATTTCACCGAGCTGTCACGCCAGCACCATCCCATCATCCTCCTGAGGACAAAATTCAGGTTAAATACATTTACCAGTAATCTGGTAAATCGTCACTTTGATACCTATTGTAGAAATGTTGATATGATGCATATGAAATCTACAAATTTAACATATCTGTGATTTTTAGAAACATACAATGCAATACAAGAGTGGTATGGGATTGTTCCAAATAAAGGCCTGGTCCCCCTTGCAGCTGAGGTAAGTCCAGGAGATAAATTCTGAGAATTTATTTTTATGTAATTTGCTAATAAAAACAAAAGACTGTTCATGTGATGATTGGACACAGCAGAGGAGCACCGTGGCTCTCCTTCTTCAGGCCTCTAGGAACCCTGTCTTAGCACATGGTGGAGTATCCACACTCAGCATTCAGTCAGTTTGATTGATCAGTGCTAACACAGATCTTCCTCGGTGGAAAATTCACACAGCAACCATCTATCCCATCTAATCCCACATCACAGATCAATGTGAAGAGGTTTCTTCATCCAAATCTAAAAGTTTCATCTTCAACTCTGAAAGCTTGGACAAAGCATCAAGCATTCCCAGTTTCCTCCTCATTTCTCCACATAAAGCCAACAATTCCTCCCATCAGCCACTCAATCCATTCTGCTCAAGAGGTCAACAACATTGAACTTGAGTGAAAGGACGCCTTATATGGCAACAGTAAGTAAGTAAGCTCTGGTTTAGGTTCTGTTTTACTGTACTCCAACGCAACATGGACAAGTCATCCGCACGAAAACCAAGTAAGCAATGTGAGAATATGTTTTATATATATTAGAAAGAAAGAAAGAAAGAAAGAAAGAAAGAAAGAAAGAAAGAAAGAAAGAAAGAAAGAAAGAAAGAGTGTCTCTGAGGTTAAGGACACTGACCAAGTTGCTGCTGTGTCTAATAAAGGCAAAAATGCTCAAAAAGGATTGTCCTGATAGCCAAATGGCTCAAATGCTTACCACAGGGTTTGGAGGTTAATTCAGTTGGAATTCATAATTACTTCCTTAGCAAGATATGTGTCTTCCTGTCTGTATTCATCGGCATGTGATTCTGTGAGGTAATGCTGTCTGTTTTCTATGTCTTTTTAATGTTTGTGTGTATGTCATTTCAAACACTGTGTTGCTGATATCTTGGTCCGGGATTTGTGAACTCAGTGGACTCACCAGACGGCTGTACTATGCAGTGAGTTTAGTGTGTTAGTAAGGTATGTTGAGTCTACTTTTTACATTACTCCATCATTTCTGTCATCATATATTTTTTCCTGTGCAACAGTACAAAGATACAAGTTTTTTTTTTTGTTTTTTTTTGGGGGGGGGTTGTTATACGGGATGCAAAATCCACTGTGAAACTGGGCCTTCTTCACAAACCAATATTTTTTCCTTGTCTTTTGTGTATAATGTACATAGCCTCTATAGTTGGTTTTATTTTATAGTCTTTTTTGTGTGTGTGTGTGTTTTTATTTTGTCTGCCACTCCTTTTTATTCTTGAAACTTCTAGAAACAAGTGAATATCCCCGGCGTGGGAGCAGTAAAGTCTATGTTATCTCTAGCTCATCTTAAGGCAAGTTTTCACAAAAGGAAGTCTTAACCTGGCTAGATCACCATGGCAACTTATGCTGCCCACCTAACCTGCTGTGGAGGATTTAAAACAGCTGGAAAAAGTTGTAACCTTTCACTAATTCTTTTCCTATGAGCTATACTCAGCATAGGCAGACTTGACGGGCTGAGCTGTACATTAGTAATGTCTCTGAATGAAAGTGTGTAAGTACAGCAGCACAAACTGTATGCATTATGTTGCCACGAGAACCTTCATGCATTCATTTGGTGATGCAGAAAATATTTTTCTCCATTTGCTGTGGTTAATATTAACACTTTAAATGTTACACAGAATGTGTCATCCAAACTCTAAAAGACTGCTGAAGGCACAGAACCTACAGAGCACTTTGGATTCTTTTTCTTATGTTCGGTCCTGATTAGTCTGTTTTACACTGCTGGTACTGCAGCTAATAGAACACTGATTAGAAAATTGATTTGTCTATTGGTATTATCACAGATAATATCAATCACTAAAGTTCATCTCACATGTATCGTTCACTGTGAGACAGAGTCAGACCTAAGTGCAATTCCTGGCTAACATATTTAAATATGCTGTATCAAGTTTAAGTTAAGAGCTCCCGAATATGCAGTGGTCACATTAGAAATAAACAGGAGGTATTGAGAGTGCACTAAGTGGTAAAATTAGTGTATCAACTTACAAATTATTATAATTAGCAGTTTTCACTGGCAATAATAATAGTCACCTTTAATACTAAACACAACATTCCTGGTTTGATTCCAGCAGAGGACCCCTTTGTTACATCTCTCTGCTCACTTCCTGTCTCCCTCTATACTAGCCACTGTCCAAAGAAGGCCAAAATACCAATGAAATGAATGTAGAAAAGATCAACAAAAGCCTTTCATTGCATTATAATACCTTTATCTGTAGCCTACTTACAGCTTATCATGTGGCTCATTTTTACAATTACTGCAACTGACCAGTTGAATCTATCCTGACTGGCTCATTTTGACTATTGTCCTTATTTAGTCATGTAATTTATTTTACATTTATGTTTAAATCTAGTTTAATACTAATATCAAGATTTAGCATGTATTTTCTGCATTGGGTGGTAAAATCTTATACATTAAATGTTGTAGTGTCTCATGTAATTTGCCAACATTTCAAATGTGTTACATTTAACTTACTTTTAAGAAACAAATGAATACATACAAGTAACAATACTGCTTAATATTTTCAATATTAAAGATATTTTGGAATTCTTTTTACAGTGTAACTGTCAGTAAGACAACATCAAAAACATCTTTTACTTTCCTCATGTTTCACAGTAAGAATTTGGGGATTTAATGCTGAGGTTTTAAAAAACAAACTTTTTGAACAAATTTTGCCCAATTTTAAACATTTTACCCCCCAATGAGTGTTTGTTGTGTTTAGCTCCAGTTTCCACATGTGTTGGTGAGCTTTGCCTGCTTTCTCTTTGACCCATTTTTTCCTTTTACTCCCTCTGTCCTTCCATTTGCTGACTGGCCTCCATCAATCACCTGAAAATGGGATATTCTGGAAGTCCTTGACATTCAGATAAGTGCACTGATAGGGAGCTGTCAGTCACACATCAGGAAGGAAAACAGCAGCACTCTCCCTGAGTGAGGCCCAGAAATATGAAGGCTGTCACACGAGTTGGACAAAAATATAAAGTGCAAGAAGTTAGCAAAGAGTTTCTTCTGAGATCTATGTAAAAGTGTGTGTGTGTGTGTGTGAGAGAGAGAGAGAGAGAGAGAGAGAGAGAGAGAGAGAGAGAGAGAGAGAGAGAGAGAGAGCTTCTAGCTGTCATGGCAGAGCTAGATGTAATGATAATAGTAATTTAGATTCTATTATCTGGTATTGATAACTGTGAATCAATACATGTTTCTGGGAAAGATTGAAATGAAACTCTTAACACATATGATTGCAAAAGGCTCTATTTCAATACTAGGAAAACCTGAGGTATTGCCAAACGACCACAGGTGAGCTGTTGGAAACATAGTAAACAGAATCAGTAAATACATCCATCACCACTTATATGTACCTTTGAAAGTTAAAATGACAATCATTTCATTCTATTTTACAACCCTGAGTCCAAAAAAGCTGGAATGCTCTGTAGAACGAAAATAAAAGTGAAAATTCTGTTTGATATATGCTCAAGTGAAAATAATGCAAAGACAGTATATTTAATGTTTCATCAGCTTCAATGATTTTTAAGTCCAAAAGACTAGGACAGCTGTGGAATGCTCAAAAAACACCCGTTTGAAACCGTCCACCCCAACCCAATCTCTCAAAATGTATAATAGCTACATTTATCCACAGTGTAAAATGTATCAGTTTCACAACAACAGCTGTAAAATCATGAGATACTTACACTTCCTCATGATATATTTTCTGCCTATTCTTTTCTTCCTGCATTCATGTCTCATGACCTGAACTGTGATTTGTCTATATTATGTACCTGTTTGATGATGTTCTGGCAACAAAAACTAGGATTTTAACATGTCAAGTTGGCTTCAAAGTCTGAGCACTTCCTGGAGTGTCCCAGCGGTGATGTTCATTCAACAGACTGCTGTCCATGCTGAAGTTTTCTTTTAATGATATCCTCAATATTTCTCAACACAGACACACCAAAGTGTCCTGAATTCAATTTAAAAATATAGTCTTTTGTGTCTGTACATGATGTTGATATTATTCCATAAAAACCACAATACTTTGTGGGGACAATACATAAAAATGTGCCTCTGGAGGTCAGAGAGTTTGTTGGGCAGTTTACTGACAGCATAAAGGCACATTAATACCAAATAAAGACCACCTACTGAACAGGAAGTTTTACCTTGTGTGGCGTATCTTTCCACATGACATTAGAAAGGTTCCTGTCCAAACAAGAGGTTTATATGATGGCTGATATTTGCATTTCATGGTATATGTATTACTAATCATCTGTCAATAATTCTCTGTACTGCTTTGGCATTATAGGTGTTATGGCTGTGGTCTCGAGTCATTGTGTTTTGTTTCTTTTTGATACATTGTCTTTTCCTCCACTGTCACTCCGCAGGTTGGAGCAGGAGAGAGGCGAGCTTCATGAGACACACCTGCATCTCATCAGTTAATCGGCTCGGCTTCTTAAGGCACCTCATGCTCATCTCCTGTGCCGGACTATTCCGTTTGTTCTCTGTCGCATGCAGTCGCTGCCGAGTAATTCTCCCGTCTCTAGTCTCGCCTCTCTCTGCCTCCAGTGTTCTCCTGAACTGTTGTACTTGTCACTGTGAGTTTTCATTGCCGCCTTTTGTTTCAGCATTTTTGGTAGTAAGTTTTTTCCCAGTAGTCTGGTGATTTTGAGTTGACTTTATTCTGCTACTTTGGTACTGCTCTTAGTTTTTCTGATCATCTTTGTTTTTAACTTTTCCCCGTTGTTGTGATTTTCTGTTTAGCTCGCTTGTATGCGTTTTCCCTGGTTCAGGTGAATTTTTGTTTGTACTTTTGATCAATAATTTCTGGTTTTCTTTGTCTCCGCAACTGGGTCCTGGCCTTCCTTAGCCTCAATCGTAACAATAGGATAGGTTTCTGATCTGTCATGCCCAATATAGCTCATCTGAATTTGAAAAAAACAGCCTATCCTCAGCCACATATTCTTAGAAATATACTTCACAGGCTATGAAACACCACAGAGATAGTCACATTTGGATTCAGGTTACGGTTAACTAGTGGCAATTTGAAATGGAATGAGCAAGGTAATTGATTGCAAATTTAATGTAAATACATTACACCATTACAATACAAGTCACAGCTGGTGACCCAGACCCTTCTGTACAGTAATTGCCATCAGGAGCAGTAGTTCAAACTAAATGAACTACAAGTTTTTTTAACTCAGGAATAGCAAAGTTACCATGGAGTGTCACATGAGCACCAGAGAAATATCGATTTTCAATTTATTGTAATCTCCTCAGGGAAATATATTCACCTGAGGAGAGTGAGGGACCCTCTCTTCTCTGGCAAATGTTTTGTGTCAGCAGCTGGATGGGAGTGAGTTATGCAATGGTTTCCACTCATTGTATTTAATTCTAGCCCTTGTGAATGGAAGTATAGATGAAAGATCACAATTACTGTTCTTTTGGAGTATTTTCTTTGTTGTTTTTAGCATCTGAAATGAACACAACATGGTTTGTGCACTACAAATATAGCTCAGGACGCCACAAACCGGGCGTGGCACTGAATCAGGGAGCCCACGACCGGAACATGGAAGTGGCTCTTTCTCTTGGATGAGACTTGGATATGGCAGGCCAACTCTACAGCCACCATGGGTGCTTTTCATTACATAAATTGGTCTCCTCGTCTCCTCCACTCGTTTCCTCTCCTCGCGTCTTAGCTCCGCCCAGCGAGGACATGAAAGAGGGATGCGAGGAAGAGACGTGAGGACGGAGGAAACGAAACTCCGAAATGAAAAATCCTCGCTCCACAGCATCAGTCTGAAGCGACGTCAATTACTGATGACGTTTGCACAGCTGTAAAAGCTGTAAAACGTGATATTATGGTCAGATCTGCAGTCAGACTGTTCTACTCCTGATTGCTATTGATGAGGTTTCAATTATATGCCGTTAGAGGCATAACAGAGGACGGGTGTGTGGTAGATTAAACCAACAGCCTTGTAGCCTTGCTTTAAAATAAATATATACCAAGAATTTTCATTAATTTCTTGGTGACAGATACAATTGTTAAAAGGACACAGTTGAAACAAGAATCAAGATTACATTTGTGAAGACCTGCTCCCGCCATGATTCAAACGTGTGCCACATACGACACGCCCCTTAAATAATAAGAGACTTCCGCGTAGGATACACCGGTGTATCCTCACTCTGATCTCCTTCAGAAGCCTCCTCTCTCCTTGCTCCTCGTCTCCTTCAGGTGCATTTAAGCAATTGGAAGATCCTTCATCATGGCGGAGGGGAAACGACTTCCGGGTCGACGAAGGAGAGAGGAGACGAGGAGGCACAATTAAATGTAATGAAAAGCACCCCATGTCTCAGTGCCTCAGCCTGAGGAGAGAACCCTTCCAGAGAGTCAGACTCTAGAGCCAGCGAGTGTGTCAGTGTCAGAGGAGCCAAGGCCACCCAAAGACAATGACGTGTGCCATTCTGGAACTGCTAGAGAGGGTAGAGGAGAGCCAGGGTTAAATTTATTAAAAAAGCATTGTTGAGAAAATGGAAAAAATGTTTAAATGAATTTTTAAAAAGAATTAGAAAAAAATAACACTTGTTGAAAATAATAATAACATTTTTTTTCAAGATTTTAATAATAATTATTCATATCAACATTTCCTTAACTTAGGGTTAGAGGGTTAGACAATGTTATGCAGAGGTTAGAGATCACAGGCTATAGTATGTTGTTTATTAACACAATTGAATTGAATTGAATTGAATTGAATTGAAACTATTAAGCAATAGAAACTAAAACTGTTCACATGGAATGAAACTTGAACCAAAAAAACTGAATGTGTGAATGAGTTTTGACTTTAATATGTCTCCTTCATAATAGTCATGGTCATGAAGAGCTGGAGCAGTGTGGTCTGGTGCTGATAGAGCAGCAGTGATGTCCCCGTGCAGCTGTTCCCCACACTGCATGTCTGCCTGTCGCTGACCATCTCCGTCATCTGTGCGTGTGTCCATCTCTGAGGCACAGCATTGACCTTCACTGCAGAAGCAGGGTGCACTGCAGAGCTTTGAAAATGTCATCACCACCTGCTCTTCATGATGTCAAATGCCCCTATTACCACAGAAAGGCCCTTTGCACAGTGTCTGTTGAACTTTGTTGAAACCGCACTTCTCACTGGCTCCCTGTGGTGTTGTGAGTGTGATGGCTTATGACATACAGGGATATCCACCATCCCATAGAATACAACTGCCTTCAGGTGGATACAGTCTAACTCTTCAATCATGGACTCAGCTTGGCTAACCAAATGTTCAGAAATTGCCACTGGTGGTCACACACTGCTTGCATCTGAGGAGACTCAAATAATTATCTGTTGAGGTACCACTGAGCATCTGCATTGGGGGACTTGATTCTTATATGACTGTACCATGGCCATCAATACTGCCCACAAGCCTGGCAGATCCAGCTAGACACTCAAAGCCAGCACCAGTTTTTTGAAGCTCAACATGTGATGAAAAGCAGATGACCCTGTTTTTGAGCCTGATTATTTTGTAAGCAACCCTGTGGATGACATCCCTCACCGTGGAACATGGGATGCCAAAAGCTCTTGAGATGACAGAATTTCCACTTGCCATCCAAAACAGGAACACTGGAGCCTCTGAGTCAGGATGTGAATGAGATGGGCTACTGTGGGTGTGGAGAGACGGGAGTTTAGTCGAAGGTCACTGAGATGGTTGTTTACCCTGTGAATAAAGATATTAAAACTGAACACTGTCAACAGTGTTTACTGTATGTGATAAGACAACAAAATTGTGTCCAATTGTATCCAATTTCCCCAAGAGGGATGTAGCCTGACACTATATGAGAGTCATTGTTCACCACACTGAGAATTCAGAGATGATGTCTGTATCTATTGTGCATAGAAATGTAAAGGGTAGCATCATCTTCATCTGTTCACAAGTTGACAACATCTTGCTAGTGTAGTAAGAGCAGCACGTCTCTATTTGAATGACCAGTGTAAGCCTGGATTGACAGGCATGAGACAAATTCATGAGTCGTGGCCTGAAAAATTTTTCTGATGTAAGCAGAGCAGCATATGACAACACAGGTGACCATCATGTACTTTGTATTGATCAATTTGGGGGGTGGGGGGGGGGGTGGCAGATGATAAAATATTTAGTGTAAAATATCATATATTTCACATAACACCAGCCAACTTTAATCTGGCACATTTTAATAGTGTGACAGTAATGGTGTAATTAATTGCACAGAGAAAAAGACCTGAGCACCTGCATGCTTTATAATTTTGCTAATGAGCTCATTATATAGTCTCAGAAATCCCTGGGAAGTGAGCAGGGTGCAGTGAATGAGTGAGTGATTTCAGACACAGCCTATGATTCAAACAGCATGCTAGCTACATGGTTTCATTCACAGCAGAGTCCATAGAAGGCACCATAGCAACAATAGAAAATGCTGCATTTAAACTATTTGTTTTTTGTTTCTCTGTTCAGCCTCGGTCACTGCTCATGCTAACTACCCAGAGCTTGTTCTGTTTAACCACAAATCAGACATTTAAAGTGCATCACCTCTTATTCACCAGAACAGGACAGACACTGGGAATACAAACTGAAAGTAATGAGCATTTTTTAACCTGGATGTAACAAGAATGAGTGCTTCAAGATTTAGAGGGTATTACTTGTTCTGTCAAGGATTGTTTCACATGTTGGTGGCCAGGAAATCAATTGCAAACCCCTCAAGAGCATCTATTCCCACTTGTCCAAAGCACTGGAAAGTGCTTGAGACAAACTAAGGAGTCTTTGTCTTCTCACATTTCTCACTAATGTGACACCAAAGCAGGTGAAGTCTGACAAATGCAAACGGATGGCCTGTAGCAGACAACTACAACAGCCTGTTTCCCTGACAGTGTGTGCATCTATGTATGGAAGTCTACAACACGACCATGTACGTGTGTATATGTGTTTCCCCCTGAGGGGAAACAGAGATGCCGTGGGGCTCATGAAGTCCATTCAGCACAGGTTCCCTTCAGTGGTTTCCCTGTGTTCCTAAACAAACAGGATGATCACTCACTTATCTCTGCGTCTCAGTACCTCAAACTATCATTTCAGAGGAAGTTTTAATTAACTTCTGTCAGTAGCAAAGTCCAGCAGCATGAGGGTCCCTCTCAATTCAGCCAGGCCCCAACAAAAGTCCACATCAGTAAGGGTCATGCTGTAGACGGAACGTACCAGCTCTAGTCAGCTTTCCAGAATAAAAGAAGCATTGGAAAGAAGAAACATTTGAAGATATTTGACCCGTTTACAATGTTTACACATGTAATATTTAGCAATGAGCAAATTTCATTTTTTCTTCAAATGGAAACTTAGCTGAATATCTTTCACAACATTTATGTCTTGTATTTATTACAACAGCCACCAGATCACAGTTTACAGTAAGATGTGGGGAACTTACTTGAAGAGCCTGTTGCCACTGTAAGGGGTGTGGCGAGGACTGGGGGCGGTGACCGCTGTCGCCGGGGGCGGGGGTGGTCTCCCTCTCTCGAGTCGAAAAGCTCAGGCTGTTGTGCTCAGCCTAGTTGGCCTGGAGAACTTCCATTGTGTTGACTGGATACGCAGTGTTTTTCTGATGCATTTGTTTTTGGACTTTGTGTGTTTTAGACTTTGTATTGCTTCTGTATTAGCGACGTTTTTGCTGTTAATGTATTTGCTTTGGCATTCTGTCACATGGTGTTTTAGTTGCGTCACATTTCTGTTGTATTTGCTTCAAATGCCTTTTGAATTGGCCTTGTTAATGAGACTGCAGCATATTCCTCTTAATGGGCCGTTGTAGCACTTTTGCCTTTATTGGCCACTGCGGTTGAGGCTACATTGCTACATCACAGCATCTGGGCCGGTGTAGTATATCACTGCAGAAACCCTCTGGACATCAGACAAAACCTTACTAATCATAAATTACACTGCATGTTCCTGACTTATAAACTCAATTTACGTAAGCTGTGCTCCAGCTGGCACTGGACCCAGCACTCCTACTGTCCAAGCAGGTGTTTTAACCACCACTATATCCAGCTGCTGCTCTGCTCTTGCACATGAACTAGCCCTACAGTGTGGCCAGTCTAAGTCTTGATGTGTACAGTGGCCCTGAGGGCTCAATGCTCTGCAACTTAAGAAAAAACACACAAATAAACAAAACATAAGCAAATGAATAAAACATTGATTTGACAACACATGCACACAGCAAACACATAAATATGCTGCAAATACAGAAAACAACACCAAATACAGAAACATGCTGAAAGTAGCACAAACGACAACAGAAACTGATTGTAGAGGACACTAAAGAGTGATGAGCAGGGCTTGGACACGCTTGCTGTTTCCATGGTTTATGATTCATTAAGATAAGAAGTCGGGTTGGTGTCCATAGTCAGTGTATCATCTGTGTAGGTTTGTGTTGTGGCTTTCTGACTCTTCTTTGCTGTGTGCATGTACTGAAAGTGAACACTGGTTTACCAGTGTTGACAGACAACATGTAGCCTGCATAAAAATGGTATAGTTATTATAAGACCAGGTATAGGTTACAGTAGGCCAAGCATTGTAATGATAATGGGATGATCTCTGCTTCAGTGTTGAAAAAGGTGTGCATCCCCGATTCCAAAATGGTTGGGCTGCTGTGTAAAACAGAATGTGATCATTTGTTAATCCTCTCTGACATATATTCAATTGAATATACTGCAAAGATTATGTTTAACATTGGACCTCTGAATCTTATGCCAACAGCAGCTTTATAGTTATTTATATGTTGTCATAAAATAAAAAACATTTCCCTGCACCCCAAATCATTACATGCAGACAGGAAGCTGATTACAGCGGCTGAGTGTTCATCCTGCAATGAGAAGAGACGCTGATAAAGGCTGGGTTCAGATGATGGCAGTATCTCCACACAAACAATTCAGATTGCTGCTGCACTTCCAAATATACTGCTATTGCCATTCACTGTCTGTTAACTGCCAACTGAATATGGTATTCTAATCATGTAAGTACAGTACATTGTTAAAGAGCTCTGGTTGTCCTAAATAAATCACAGTTTGTTCTTAAGAAGTTCTTGAAGCATTTAATGCTAGATGGTAATGTCCTGTCACTTCAGCCTTCACTCATTTTATACTGTTTTACATTATTTATACATGCAATCTTCATTCCAGGGGCTGTGGTGTTGAAGTGTTGTCGATCTACTTCCTGTTCCTACTTTCTTCAGAAACACTATGACTCTTTTTTCTAATTGATTGATTAGTAAAGGATGTCGTCACATCATAAATGTCAGATCAAAGTCTTTATGAGTCACAATGACAAATGATTTATTTTGTCTTTTATTTTGGAGGAGCTATTTAAAGATCTCATGTTCCGTTTTTGATTAAACTGTTTTAAAGTGGTGAAGTTAATATTACATCAGGCTGCAGTTCTGGTACTAGGAGGTGTTTCTAGTATTTTTTCATCCTAAAGGGCAGATGAAATATTAGAAAAAAAATAAAGTTTAACAAAGCCACCAGTGATCACGGAGTTGAATTAACAACAGAAACAGAACATTGCGCTTTACTTCAGTCAACCTACATCTGCTCCACCGCTTGTGCTTTTTACTCCTCTACATTTGTCTGACACCTTTAGTTACTTTTCAGATTACAATTTGTCATACCTTTCCTGCCCTGTGAAAACCATGTATCTCCAAATATAGTGATTTTGAATGGAGTTTTTTTCTGACAACTGAATTTCCCTGCTGGGGATCAATAAAGATTTGTCTTGCTTGTCTCATCTTGTAAACTGACGGATTCAGTGTTCTTTTGTGGGTTGAGGGTGGATATTCATTTTAAGATGAATAAACTATTTAAAAACCTTCTTGGATTAGTTGGAAAATATATTGGCAGAAGGATGAAAAGGAGCAACACTCCAAACATGCGAGGATCTGACAGAATATGATGCATTGCTACAGATTAAACTAGCCAACCGTATATAAAGTTCCTCAAATGAGCTCACCCTTGTACATGTACACATGTACAGTAAAATGCAACATGCACATTAATGCTGCAGTATTAATCCACAAACATCAGATGGAATAGAGGGACGAAGACAAACTTTATTAGTCCCTTGGGGGGAAGGAAAATTTCGAGCTCTGTTGTTATTTTAAACAGACCCGAAACACACATATGAACAAAGAGGATCTATGCATGGACTAATGTCTGTTGGGGGAGGGGGCTGCCACATACTCAGGCACCTTAGCAGGTAGATGTTCAGCAGTGGAGGTGAACTGGCCCCTCTCCAGCTACCAGTCCACACAGCTGACTGCTCCGTGCTGGACTTGAACCTGACCATCCTCTGGTTGCCAAGTCAACCTTTTACTTGAAGTGGAGTATTTTCACATCAGTACTTTTACTTAGGCTAAGTAGGCTAAAGGATCTGAATACTTCGTCCATCACTGACTGTTGTAGATCAGCCTAATAAAATGCAAACGTACTTTTTTTGTTGTCTACAGCAACCATTCAAGGAACTGAAAGAGGTTGTTTACTGCTCATAAAAGCCAAACTGTATTGGCTTTTACATAAAAGTGGCCATGGTGTTTATTCAGACATGTTGAATTGCTATCAGATTAACAGAAAGGCCTGCCTGTCCGAAGGGGCTGCAGTCATTTGGTGGCAGCAGAGTTTAAGCTGAGTCTCTGATGGGCCGTGGCAGCCTCAGCCTCTTATTCAGCCTGCGGACTTTCTGCTGCTTAAAGGGCGAGGAATCAATAAGTGTCTCATCTAGATGTGAGGGGATCCTTTTTTTATAAACCCCATAAGGACACTGGAGCCGCTGAGATGAAAATGGACGCTCGATAATTGAGTTTGACACTGGCAGTGTTATGGTCAGGAGTACAGGCCTGCCATAGCCTCTGATCCTGCATATTAATGCAGCTTTCATTACACACACGCACACACAGTTTCCTGGCACAGAGAGCTTCACTTGCTAATCTCAAAGTCTCTGTGTACAAATTCACACTGCAAACATGTTCATTTTAACAAATACTTTGGCCTTAAAAATAGAGATAATATGGGAATTCTCTTCTCTATCACTGTGCTCAGATCAGTTTGTTACAAAATACACTGAATCAAACCTTTCAGTCATCACACTGCTCTTAAATTTTTAAACTTGTGTAACACAAGTTTCTTCTGTGTTTGTTCCACATAAAACGCATTTTACACGCTTCTGCCTGTTAAACAGCAGCTGTCGGTCAAACTCGGCGCAGTGCTGCGTTCACTGTTCTCCAGCGTCGCGTTTCATGAAAGCAATGTAACCGCTTTTTCCACTTCCTAATAATCATTACTGGTCCACATTTAAACGAACACGGCTCAGCGTGCGGGCAGGCTGCCCCTGCATTAAAATTTGATGTCGGTCAACTGGCCAATGAGAACAGTTCACACCATATCAAATATTAATACTTTAATGCCCCGTGTGAAGTAATTAAGTCCCAGTGGCTTTTAGAAGGAGAGAAAATCAATGATCCACATGGTTTAATTTTTCATTTAATTGTTGTGGAGTTGCTCTGTTTGTCTCGGAGCAGCAGCGGCAGATATCGTTAATAGAGGCTGCGCTGTGCGAACCGCCGCTCGTTATTTATGATCTACGATTAAGCAAAGCTGCAGCCATTTGTTATTATACAATGAATATCCCCCTCATTTTAAACCCGCCGCATCGTCACTGATCATTTCCGGATTCATTAATATTTTTAATGAATGGAGCCTATTGCTAAATAATGACTTATCATTTATTTGTATTATTAAACTTTCACTTTAACTCTGGGCTTTCGGGTGCTTTTGAACAATGCAGTGAAATATTCCAGCAGCATTCTGTTGTGTTCCCACAGTAACAAATGAAAACGCATCAGTGTTTGCAGCAATGTCATCACTCTGAACATGAATTAATAATGGCGCCAGCTCCATAACAATAAATGAGTGGCCTACATTAAACATCAATGTTTTTTCTGTGATTTATGCGATGTAATTTTAACCCATTAGGCCAATTTATTAAGCTTCCCAAATTTCAGCATCGTGCATCAAAACACACGAAGTTGTATAAATTGTCCTTTTGATATAAAAGGGAGTGTTTTTTTTTTGTTTTGTTTTGTTTTGTTTTTTTAATTAATGAAACGCATTTGTTTCAGGTGGATACTGTCTGACGTTTATTTTACGGATGTTGCCATTTAGAAGCTTTACAATGAGCTAAATTCATGGACGGACTGTTTCTTTTTTCCATGTCATTGTGGAGTTTAACTCTGAAGTTGCTGCTGCTCCTCTACATTTCCCCAAATCTTACTGCCTTATCAGATGCACACTCACTCTTTTTCCCCACAAATATTCTACAAAAAAACTACAGTTTAGTCTACACACTATTCTAGGAGACATTGATGGAAACGTTTAATGAATGTTCAAGTTACTTAAAGCGAAAAAAAAATCAAACAAAAATGAATGTTAGATCACTAAATGCGCAGTACTTAAGGACAAACAGGCAAAACAAAAGGTTGATCTGGGCGGCCCTACTACTGACTGACAATGCACCACTGGCTACACCAGGCTATTACTGTTTGATTGTAACAACTCACGAGCTCAACAGAATTCATTCGAAATATAAATCTGTGTGCAGAAATATGTGTTGCTGCTGTCATTGAGCACGATTATCTCCGTCTGCACGGTGTGCAGGCTGTGTCTCTGTTAATCTTAGATTTAATCTGTCAGTGGGCTGGGCTGCTGAGAATGTCAGAAATGACCTGTTAAAATCTTTAAAAAGTGAATAAACTGTCGCAAACATGTACAATAGCCGAGACATTCTCACTGAGGCAACAAGCCGAGCATCGGCGGGGCGGATGGAGACGCGCGAATAGCAGCAAATCAGGTTTTTGTCCAAACTGCTTCATAAATAGGCTACACGCTATGAAATAACGTTCTGTTAAAGGGTCCTGAGCACGTTAGCGCGCGGCCATGTGAGCGTGACGCAGGTGAATCCCTGTGTAGTTGTGTTATTGATCCTGTCCAGCTGTTAATCAGTGTTTTATGAAGTGTGCCATAAAGTCTCCGTAGAGCTCACGCAGTCTTTAGCCAATAGAGTCTGCAGGCCGAAAATTGGGTCTTAATCTCGCGCTGTCTATTTGGCAGTTTGATTGATGTCCTCGCGCGGGGAGGGGAGTGCAGTCTCTCTCCCGCATGAGCACACAGACATACTCACACATGTGCGCCCGCATTAGATAACGACCGGAGCTCGAGCAGAAGAAGAGCAAACAGAAGAGTCCAGGGAGCGGCGCGTGGAGCAACCTCTGGTGCTCGCGCCGGAGCGGGGGGCGGGCGGAGGCCATGGATCACTTAGGGATACTGGGGGCGCATCTGCAGCAGCACACGCACGTAGAGCCCATCAGCTTCGGCATCGATCAGATCCTCAGTAACGTGGAGCAGAGCTGCATGCTGGGCGCGAGGATGCACGAGCCGGACTACGGCCACACGGCCTACAACAGCAGCGGGAGCAGCGGCCTGAACGGCGGCGGCTTCACGTGTAGCAACACCGGATATAACAGCACCGCCAGCGCGTGCGGGATGGCTTCGCTTGGCGGGGCTTATCACATGAACATGAACATGGGCGTGAACGCGAACGGGACTAACGTGAACGCCGCCGGGGTCATCCGTGTCCCCGCGCACCGGCCTCTGAGCTGCGGAAACGCCTCCGTGCCGCCGGTGAGCGGGACCATCAACAACCTGAGCACGCTGACATTTCCCTGGATGGAGAGCAACCGCCGATACACCAAAGACAGGTTCACAGGTAGGTGGCATGTGATAGAATAGAATAGAATAGAATAGAATAGAATAGAATAGAATAGAATAGAATAGAATATATGAGGGACAAACGAAATATATTTTCTATTTGTTGTAAATCGGCTCACCAGTCATTTAGCAAATACATTCAACACGGCAAACAGCTGAAAGAAAAGCTCCAGCGATCAAGTTGAGAAAAAGTCCTGTGTGGAGGCCGATCAGCGATCAGTGACTGACAAGAAATGATTAATCAGTCAGACGCTTTCCTGATGTCAGCTTACGTCAGGATTTCTCTCTTTTAAAAAAAATTTCTAGTCAAATCTTGCCTCCAGCGATCCACCAGGTTGATACTGATTAAAATATCCAAATCTAATGGGGACTGATGTAAGGTAAACGAGCCAGGCGCAAAATTTCAAAATGTCACTTTTGAAAACTCAAAAACACGGAAAAAAATAAATAAATTATTATTATTAATAATAATAATAATTTATTAATTAATAATAAGAATAAGAATAATAAGCAAAAGAGTAAAAGAGGTTATTTCCCGTGCTTTTCTATTGCCGTATCGATCCCTCTAAGGACTGCAGTTCTCTCTTCTGTGTATTATTCTTACTCCTGCTGTAATGTACAGACTGCTCGCAGCCTCCTCTTTAACGGTGTTTGACATGTTATAATGACGCGTGGCATTTCTTGTATGTGTCAGTAATGTTGGAGAAAGAGCTGTGGACCCTGTCTTTTCTGAAGCTGTCCCTGCTGCAGGCTTCCTCTCTTTCTTTACCTGCTCGACCTGCAGGCTTTAGTTCCTCTGCTGCATCACCTGCGCCATGAAAACACCCAAAGACATTCACATTCAACTTCTTATGCTGTCCTGATATAATGTCAAACTAAAGCACCTTTGCAACTAAAGACTTGACGGACTTGGATAACAGATTATTGTGACAAAGATCTTATCAACAGTTCGACTGAAACAAGTTCTCCAAAGGTCTTGCATGGATTAAATTATAAATACATAAAAGCAAGAAAAAAATGCCAATATGTAGAAAACTCACAGGTCTCAAAAAGTGCGATGGTTGAAATGAGAATAATTACGCAGTGCGTTTCTTACACTCCTAAACTGTCATTTAGAGACAGTATGCTGCATATAATAGAACACCAAGCATTTAATACTTTCAGGTTAAACATGGACGTCCCAGTTTGGAAGTACTGAGAGCCGTATCTTGCACAATGCATGCTGCTGTGACTGTCAGCGCTTTCTACTTCATTTTAATTGTCCGCTTGTCCCGTTCTGTCCTGTCCTGTCCTGTCCTGTCCTGTCCTGTCCTGTCCTGTCCTGTCCTGTCCTGTCCTGCCCTTTCCTTTCCTGTCCTGTCCTGTCCTGTCCTGTCCTGTCCTGTCCTGTCCTGTCCTGTCCAGTGTCCCTCTCACCCCTCACTGTAACACGTCGTGTAGGTCATCCCTACCAGAACCGGACGCCTCCTAAGAAAAAGAAGCCCCGGACGTCCTTCACCCGGCTGCAGATCTGTGAGCTGGAGAAGCGCTTCCATCGGCAGAAGTACCTGGCGTCTGCTGAGCGGGCCGCGCTCGCCAAGGCCCTGAAGATGACTGACGCTCAGGTCAAAACCTGGTTCCAAAACAGACGCACCAAATGGAGGTGAAATCCTGCTTCATGTACAAGGCTTTTATTTGTTTGTTTGCATTGTTATAAAGCATGTGTGATTTTTTTGAGGCACTAACGATTAAAGAGGCCCTGCATTCTTTCTGGAGGGCTGTAGGCCCATCTGGTTCCTAAGGGCTGTCAGGGGTCTTCCAGTGGTTTCTAAAGGGCTCTAGGAGGAAGTAGCTTCAATTGGCTATTATGTCACAGCACTATATGAAGATTAAACGATGAGGGATAAAATCCCCCAACATTTTCATTACTGAAATCAAATGTGTTTAGAGACATCCTCTTTGGATGTGTCGCAGAAATTCATTTCAAATTAGAAATGGATTCATCATACCTATTCTATAAGTAAAATGTCCAGTTTTAATTGAACATTTTCTTTCAATATATAGAATAATATTCATTGATAGAAGAGAGCAGATATGTTGCATTAAGAAGTCAATTTAATCACCATAATTTTAGATTTTTGAGATTCTTCCTCAGTTTCAAAATTATTTAACAAAATCTTACTATGGACAAAAACAACCCAGGTCATAATGCGCTAAAGTTGTAGACACTAAACTATGGGCCTGGAAAGACTCATTAAAGCTCATTTCATTAAAATACTGAACATTATTTCTCCATTTTGCAGAAATGCAGCATGGTTTTTTTGTTGTTGTTGTTGTTTTTTTTGGGGGGGGGGGGGGCATCAAAATTGGCGTTATTTCTGCATATACATTATTACTATTTAATCTAACTACATTATTTAAGAATATTTCAGAAATAATTGAAACGGGATATTTCTGTATATTGCAGAAATAATAACTGTAAATTGGACATGAAAGAAAATGATTATTTTTAACAAATAGAGAATTCTTTTTTCACGTTTTTAGAAATTAGCTGAGAGACTGAGAAGAGCGCTTGAATTTGCGTAGTTACGAAGCTCTGAAAAACAACAACAACAACAACAACAAAAACAATAATCAATTTTCAACCCAAAGCTGCACAGACGAAACAACGGGGATGAAAATCAGCTGGTCCACAGATATTACTATTAACATTATTGACAATGTGTTGGTATGTGTTCGCTGACTTTTCTGGACCAGCACTCATCTTGTTGCCATGATATCGAAAGACATGGAGTATTATTTTTTTATAGTAGTATTGTGTCAAATTTTAAAAATCTGGTGTCGTGGCAACATTAACAACAAAGCTTTCGATGTTGTAATAACGAACAGATTTTTTTTACAGAGGTCAGTTTTTATTCTGAAGCTGAAGCAGAGCGCGCGCTCCAGGCTCTCTGGGTTTGAATCCAGCTTGTGGCCCTTTGCTGCATGTCGCGTCGTCTTTTTTTATTCTGTATTGTCTCATAAAGGCTAAAATATTAACACAATGTTGTTGTTGTTGTTTTTTTAAAGAAAAAAATGGCTTTTTTATCTACATCTAGGGGGTGTTTTGGACAGGAAATACCTTAAAACTATGATGACACTACAGCTATAGAAATACACCAAACTCCGTGTCTCTTCGTAAATGTTACTGAGATTAAATATGCCATAGTATATACAGTGCATGTGAGCGACTCCGCCGTGTTTCCTTGTTGCAGGCGGCAGACGGCGGAGGAGCGGGAGGCGGAGCGGCAGCAGGCCAACAGGATCCTCATGCAGCTGCAGCAGGAGGCTTTCCAGAAGAGCATCAACCAGCCGGTTACGCCGGACCCGCTGTGCCTGCAGAACAGTTCTCTCTACGCCCTGCAGAACCTGCAGCCCTGGACTGAAAACACCGCCAAGATCAGCAACGTGTCGACCTGCGATTAGAGCAGTACACGTCCTCTAGCTGGGTATCTGTGCCGGAACCGACTGACTTGGAGGCCAGAGACATGGGCTGTAGCCCAATGAGGAGCCCCGTACAGAGGAGGCCTGATGCAGGACACTGTTTAATAGATCTTGATTATCAGGTCATCTGCTCTCATTGTCAGACAGACAGACAGACACTGGTGCTGCAGTAACAACAAACATGCTTCAGATGGGGTCCCTCAGCACCACTCCCATAATCAGGATCCACATCTGGATCCTTCAGACGTCTGGTCTGAATCTATGCTTCAGACCTGCAGAGACCAGACTGACATTTTGGAAATATTTCAGGGGCATCATGATGAACAATTTGCTCTGTAAAAAGCCCATCAGAGGACCACAGCAGACTGGCATTAGCCAGTTGTTGTATTATAGTTTGCCTATGACGACTAGATGTTTCATAAACAGCATATTTTCATATTTGATGTCCGGCAGAAAAGATATGTGTACATCTCTGTCATCAGTGTCTGTGTTTGTCTGCCATGTTAATGAACATTTTACCCAGCTTCAGAACAACAGGGCACTTGTTTTAGCACCTTTGTCACATTACCTGACAGAACGAAAAGGACTGTGAGGATTTCCATCAACAAACTGAGAATATTTGTGTATTAAGCCATTTTATAATTTAGGAATAAATGGGCCTTAAGGCCAATAAGCATCAGATTGAAAATAATATTTTAATGGCAATTTGTGGCTGCATTTAACAATGACCACTATTGGCCACAGTTTACCACATTTCACTAACTTTGGACTCTTATTTTTTTATTAATGTATAAACATTTTACAAACGGTATTTTCAATTTCTCTCTCACCACTGTGCTGTACGTGTAAGCAAGCAGAGCATCTCAAACCACCAGGCTGAGATCAAACAAACTAACCAATCTCAAACCAACCACGGCATCCTCTCATGGACTGGCACCCTTTGGCATGAGACCAGGCTGCAAAGACTAACACCTGTCCTGTGTCCATGGGTGTTTACTCTCTCTGTGTCTGTATGTGTGTGTGTGTGTGTGTGTGTGTGTGTGTGTGTGTGTGTGTGTGTGTGTGTGTGTGTGTGTGTGAGAGAGAGAGAGAGAGAGAGAGAGAGAGACGAATGCAGACAAATGCACCTGGAAGGCTGGCTCAGAAGCAGAGACAATAACAGGGAGATGTGTTGCTCTTGGCAGAGACCACATGTTGGCTGGTCAATAATAGAGCTTCTAATAAGTGACTGACACTTAGACTGCTGTGATAAATGAGAGTGCTGGAGTGTGTGCCCGTGTGTGTGTGCCTGTGTGTGTGTGTGTGTGTGTGTGTGTGTGTGTGTGTGTGTGTGTGTGTGTGTGTGTGTGTGTGTGTGTGTGTGTCGGGGTTGTGGGGGGCTGGAGCCTATCCCAGCTGACAACGGGCAAGAGGTGGGGTACACCCTGGACCGGTCACCAGTCGATCGCAGGATGCTTCAAAACAGCCCAAAAAAAGTATTTCTGTTCATACTGATGACAATATTTTGGACACAGAAGTTCATTTTTTTCTCTGCAGAGTTGATAATGCAAGTTAATTATAAATTTATTTATGATGAATATCTTTGTCAACCATATGTTACTTTTTCTTTGCTCAGTGAAACGCTTTTTTTTTTTAACTCATGTCCATTTTGATGCTACATGTGTGACCTGTATGTATTTTGTCACTTAGAGTAACCTTAAAGGCAAAGAATTGTGTCAGTCTGGTGTTTCTTGCTCCCTCCATTGCTTCTGATTCACTGATGCCGTGCAATGTTTTGACCAGTCACAGATCTTCATGGGACCTAAAACACTGCGATAAAAATGACATTATACATGTTTTGAAATAATGACAATAAGATCTATTCACTCTCTTTGAGCTCTGTTTTTGGTCTCCACTGACTACTCCATTATGTTCACCAGCGAGCGTGTCTCTGCCTGCTGTTTGCTGCTGCACAGGGATAGTGGGTTGTTTTCTTCTGAATTTTTACCACTTTAAATATTTCAGCTGATTTTGTGAATACTTGTTCCTACATTGTAATTAGAACACAGCAAACCTGGAGCTATATAGCATGCAACCTGACGATGCAAAGATGAGCAGAGTGATGGTTTACTGGGGGTACACTGGGTCAGTTTTGCTCAGGGGCCAGTTTGCTGGTTAATTCAGCCATGGACCAAATTCCAGAGTGAATGTTTTAAACATGAAAAATAAAAGAAACAAGAAAACCCCAAATAATAATGATGAAGAAATAAACATGAAACTGAATCACATAAAGGACATTATTAATTAATTCAAGAAAAGAAAAACACAATGATAAATCAAATAAATGATAAGATAAATTGAATTAGTTTGAAATCAAATTCCAAACCGAGACATTTTAACATTTTCAGGATGAACGAGTGTAGATACCAAAAAAAACACCTCTCCTCAAAAAGATGCCATGGATGTGGGCCTGCTTTTGACTCTTTGCCGTGCTCTAATGTATCTGACTGCAGAAAAGTTGTGTTTGCTAACACTGCATTTTTGAGCCAATTTTTACAAATACTGCCAAACTTTCTGATGTTCTTCTATGTCGTGTCAGTCTCTGTGACAGTCTTTCAATCATCTGTTTCAAGTGGTCAGTCCATTCATCATACACCATTCTCCAGAGGGCACGTGGCTGAAAAAGTTAAGTTCCATTGGCAGTTGCCATGTGAAGAAGATGACAAGAAACAGGTCATTCTGCAGGAGAGTCCCAGATATGAGGAGGGGGTCTGTGCACAAACTGAGGAGGCTGGATGAAAATCGAATGACGATTGTTCAGCTTCTGGTCTGACTTCAGTGTGCATCAATGTTTGGTTTTTGTTTTTCCTTCTTTATATTTTCTAATTTTTTTTCCAGAAGGAAGAACACTGTAAACAAAACACTCTCCTGTTTCTTCATTTCCTTTTCACAAGACGTCTCACTTCACACAAACATATGTGTAGATTTTAATGCATATCTTTATATGATATGATAAACGGATTTTTGCTCCAAGAATGTGGGGGTGTGTGTTGGAGTGAGCAGTATGTGCTGAGCCAGCTGTTTGGCACTGTGTGTGTGTGTGTGTGTGTGTGTGTGTGTGTGTGTGTGTGTGTGTGTGTGTGTGTGTGTGTGTGTGTGAGGGTAGTGTGTGATGTGATATTCTCCAGGACTGGAAGGTTGAAGAGGAATGTAAAGGAGAATTTCATCATCCACTCAAAAATATCTGCACTGAGTCACTGGAAACCTCCTGGAATTCCTCACACACACACACACACACACACACACACACACACACACACACACACACACACACACACACACACACACACGCACATGATTTTACCCTTGGGAGAAAAAATAGTCACCAGAGCTGATAAAGCTGGTTTAGAAAAACACACCACTCGGCACAGTCCATGCAGTTATTCTTTTTTCAGTCTTTTCTTTCCTCTTTATTTGACTCACACCCGATAACCATAACAACACACCTCGTGTTCTGTCCCTTCCATAAGCGTTTCTGTACATTTGGTCTGGATCTTTCTTGGGCCCCTTGGCAACACCAAAGAGAAATCTTAATGCTCCATCATCCAATGATGTTTTAGTTTTCTTCCAAATTTGTGTCAACACTTTGTGGTTGTCCCTTTCCTGCATGCCCCTTGAACAAACCAGTTTCACAAAGAAATGCTTTTGCCAGCTTGCTATGGAAGAGCTTGACTGGCCTGCACTGAGCCCTGACCTCAGCCTCATCCAGCACCTTTGGGATGGACTGGCTCTGACTGTGAGCCGGGCTTCATCACCCAACATCGTTGTCTCAGTAATGCCCTTGTGGCTGAATGAGATCAAATTGTTACAGTTTTCACCAAGGTTTTAAGAACAGGACCCAAAGATGCAGACCAGAGAGAAGGCAGGTAAAAATAACACAAAATTATTATCAACAAAAAGCGCACTCAAAAGGGGTGGAACAAACAACAAACGAAAAGCGCACTCTAACAGAGTGGAGATAACTAAGGGAGCTCCGAACGACGGGTCTGAGGCAAGGCACATGTGAAAGTGGCAGACAGGCAACTGGAACAAAAGAAACACACCATTAAAGGTGGAGAGCAAACTCATTAGCACGCTCACCATAGCTAGAGAAGAAAGTACTTACGATAAAGGATTACAAACAGGCCTGGAAGGATCTCGGGAGGAAGGAGACTGGAACAATCTGGTAATAACTAGGAGAGAGCTCTCTCCTTATATACTGTGCCTGATGAGCCTGATGAGCAACCGTTGGCTCTCAACTGGTATGGCTTCGGGACCCACCCTCACCCCTTAATGACAAGCCCTGACACAAATAGACGGCACTCTCCTTCAAAATGAAAGCATTTTTTTGTTAACTTTCTTTTTTTCTTGCCCAAGCAAGGCCCACCACCCACTGAAAACCAGCTGAAAATCACAGGATTAAATAACCAAAAGAAAAACAAAATATTCTGTGGAGTAATTCTAATGTATACTGTGTGACAAAATAAACTGAACTCAGAGTTGCACTTACTTTTACAAGGCTTTAAACTGCATATTGCATTTCCTAACTTAAAGTGTATAAAGCTAGTCATCTGCAACTCTTGTGTAACCCTGAACTCTGTAAGTGCTCCACTCATTTCATTTCTTTCACAGCAGCTCAGCAAACCACACTACAGATGTTGCTCAGCCTCTTGTTTTCAGTGAATCAACAAGTCTTGTAAATACTATAAAATAATTCCCTGTTAATTCTGAATTCCATCTGCATTGTGATAGCAGAGGTAATTCAGTGTGCTTCTTATTCTGAGGCAATAAGAGCAGACTGCAACATTCAGATCAGTTCAGACCTGTAAGAACAGTATGAACACAATGACACATTTGCTGCCTAATCGATGCATTTTAAAACACACAAGATGAGTGCTGTGTTCTCTAGTCATGTGTATTCAGATCATTTCAGGCCTCTTAAAATGCTGATGTTAAAGTCAGGACTGTAGCTACAACTACAGCCTGAAAATTTGAGGGCATGTGGTTTGAGAAAGCTGTTACCAGGTTTAACCTTCGGATTTGGTGGAAATTGGGTGCTGTGAAAGGTCTGCCAGGATGATTTCCAGTCTAACCACATCCCGACTCCACCTCCATACTTACACAGATACCTGAGTGATGTCCATCTTAACATACTGTTCCCTATACTGTTCTTAACATATGGCTCCCTAAATGCTGAACTATTCATTCAAAAAATGTGATTCATAGTTGCTGTTAAAGGCACAGTGTGTGAGATATGGCCATAATTTTAGTTTTAAAGGTTTTTTAAAAATGAGATAACAATATCAACAGAACATGAAGAAGCCTATGTCTGTGTTTTGTGTTGAGAGATATGTACTGAATTTAGCATGCTAAGCAGCTAGCTTCAGCCAGTCCTGTCTTTGTACCTCAAGAGGTGATAGCCTGATAGTAGAGCCCACTGTGGGTTCAGCTGGAAGATGAATGAAAAGAACGTTTACTACCCTTCACTAGCACGCCAAGCTTTTTTAGTAAGAAATCCATCCATCCATCCATTTTCTATGCCACTTATCCCTTTTGGGGTCGTGGGGGGGCCGGAGCCTATCTCAGCTGTCAACGGGCGAGAGGCGGGGTACACCCTGGACCGGTTGCCAGCTGATCGCAGGACATCACAAGCACACAACCATTCACACTCAATTTAGAGTCACCAATCAACCTAATGAGCATGTTTTTGGTCTGTGGGAGGAAGCCGGAGTGCCCGGAGAGAACCCACGCGACCTTCTTGATCCCGATCCCTACACAATGTAACTTTAAAAAAGGTCTGTGAAAATGATAATGTTTACTGGTTGGTCATTTTGTAACCAAACCAGGCGAAGAATACTAACAATCCTTTATTATCCATAAAAGATTTACCTTTTTCTAAATAGGTTGTTTGCAGATGACGTCGCGTTGCTCTTTTGTTGTGGCGCGAACTGCAGATGGAGGGCAGGAAGTGATTTTCTGCATAGGAAGCATCATAACACAAGCTCAAAACACCCATGTTTTGCATCATTTACGGTTGCTCAGATAGAAACCATGAGGAGATTTTTTGTGTACCAAAAGTTGTTGTTCATAAGGGTGAAAAATGCTGAACGTTTGTTGCTCAGGTAATCCACAGGAAAATAAGATACACACCCTTGAAAAAACCAAAGGACAGTCATCCCAGAGCAGTTTTTTACCGAGGTCATGGACTGAACAGCTAATAAGAAAGTTGTTTGCCTCCATACTTTTGTATGCTTTCATTTGGTTTCTCGAGTAGAACGACGTCTGAAGGACCAGGTAGTTGGTAATATCTACTGCCTCAGTAACAGCAAAACTTTCACTTTCGTTGAAAAATCACTCCTCTTCATAATGTAAAGGTCACATCCAACATATGTTCTGATCTTCTGAGTATACCTTTCTCTCATAACTTCATCTAAACTAGCCCAGCAAGAACTTTCCTCCATCTCATCCATTGCCGTTTTCACTTCCGGCCCTCCGTCTGAATTTAACATCACATGACTGCTAACAATCTGTTCCTGGCTGTGGCCCTGCTCACAGTCGATAAGTCTTAGCTGAAAGTCACTGTAATCACTCCAGCAGGAATTATCAAACTGATCTACCTTCAAGCAAACTGGTCTTTTAAGGAGGAAAAGTATAAAATAGGGTAAAGTATTGATGTTTGGGCATCAGGCATTTTTTAAATTAACAACATCACTATCTTCAACACAAGTGCTTGAGATCAGAAATCAGACATACTTTATTCATCCCCGAGGGGAAATTGTTTAAACCAGAACATGCAGGGTTCCTACACATGAATCTATAAGCTAATGAAAATTCTGCTGGTGAAGCCGGTTATGCAGAAAAATCACCATTGATCGTTGTACATCTGATATCCGGTACTTTGCCTCCCCCTATTGGCGGAAAATAGACACTGCACTGGCCTGTCGCCATTTTCCGTCGTCAGATGATGATGCAAATTGCGTAAATGAAGCGCGACAAACATCAACAATTGAATTGTGTAAACGTCCGAGCACAGTGGGAGGAAAGTCGTCGTGTTGCTCTCTTCTGTCCTCAGCTTCAGACATGTCTCTTTTGCGCTTCTGTGCGTCAACCAGCAGAAACGTCGTCCCGCTGTCCAAGAGTCCAGCCGCAGGTTGTGTCTTCACAGGTTAGAGTGTGTGCGTTGTTTGTGTGTTCATGCTTCATACGTCTGATGCTGCGTGGCTTCATAGCTGCCTGACCGCAGACGGTGTGTTCTGAACGGCCTGGCGGTGTTTGCTGTGTCTTCTTCAGGGTGTTCTCGGGCGGCCAGCGGGGCGGTGAAGGACAAGGAGCCGCTGAAGAAAGCCAAAACCCCGCAGGGTCGGTTTGACAGCTCCGAGGAGAAGCACACAGACGTCCTGCAGAGTGAGAGTGGTGATGGGGAAATGTGTGGTCTGCCATTATAACCACCGACAGAAACTCTGCTGACTCATCAATTCATCTAGAATGAAGTCTGTCAGAGAAGTGTAACTTCAGGCCATAATAGGGATGCACAGACTACCTGTGGGCGATATGTTATCTTCCAAATGGAAAAAGTAAAGTTATTTTTATTCTAATAATAATAACAAAAACAAGCGATCGTGTTGAGCGGCAGCCTGCAGCTCTCTTTGTCTCTGAATATGTAATCATGACTCAGGCAGATAGATGTAGTTCTAGTGATTCCACTGCTGCCTGTTGTCACTGACAGAAAAGATGAAAGGACTGTCAGTAAATCTGTCACTTCTTGTGTTGGTGACACTTGTTAAAATCCGTATGGGCAGTTGAAAGCTAGATGTGTCCATCTCATAGTCCTGTGTTTGTCTTTGTTCAGCTTTGTTGTCCTCGTTTTTAATTCTGTCTGTTTCGGTCATCCTGTGAATTGCTCTGGAGTCTGCGTTTGACACTGAGAGCAACTTCAAATCTGAGTTAAATCTCTATGTGTTCTCATACTTGACCAACGAGCTGACTGTGAGTCTAAGAAACACATGAGGCTCACAGTGTCTGATGGATAAACATGAACTGTTCACTCAGTGTTCACTCAGTGTTCACTTTCGAAAGTAGTCCCAGTGAAACACAACCGCCGTGCAGTTTTTGCTCTAACTGTTTTAGAGGCTGTTGTGATACAGAGATGTGTTTCTAATATTTATCCACTCCATTTATACAGTGTATATTAGAAAGTCTCACTTCATTGACAGTACAGCCTGCACTGCACTGTTAAACTAACAGTGAACGTTCATTCTTGACCTTGGTCAGTGCGTGTTTTGAAGAAAGTAAAGCAGTTGTGGAAGAAAATAATCTGAACTAACGCAGCGTTTTTCAAACTGACCCGTTCTGTTGTTGTCCTTTAGAGTTCCCTGATGATGTGAACCCTGAAACCAAGGAGAAGGGGGGTCCTCGGGGTCCAGAGCCCACCCGCTACGGAGACTGGGAGAGAAAGGGCCGTTGTGTCGACTTCTAGTTCATTAGCCATGAAGGCACTTCATGGCACTTTTTAAACATCAATTCTTTTTGCTGTACACTCAAAAGTCTGAGTGTCTGATCAGAAGGTGAGAAGAAGGTAAAGACACAAACGGTTGATGACTGTGACTGTATTAATTCTTATAGGGAACAGAAGGAGAATTATCAGCGTATACTAGGACAAATCAATTAGCAAAAGAAGCTAGTTTTTCCTTGGTTTGTGACACTGTCTAAACCAAAAGAGAACGGGATCATTTGGATTCATGCTCAAATAACAAAATGTCATCCATAGTCGCGTCAGTCTGTGAAGGTCCAAGACATGTTTGCACATTGATGGTGTTTTGTTGCAGGTGAGCGTGACACGGTTCTGAGTGCTGGTCCTGCAGGCTGACTGTGTTCTGTCCTCAAGTATGAATGTTATGATCAATAAAATGAAAGATTCTATGTACAGGTCCAGTAAGTGTGTTGATCCATTTCTTTTCAGCATGTATTACAACTATATGAATCAGAGAGCTGTACCTCCAAAAAATCCAAACCCAAATGAACTGATCAATACAAAGAAGTTAGAAGAAGTCATCTGAAAACAGTGACAGTGTTTGGGTGTTTGCTTTCAGAACAGCCTAAATCTGTTTTCTTCCTAATAATTGCATTATTTCATACAATGTGTCCTCCATCATTCCAAACAGAATTCGCTCTGGGAATTATTATTTTCTTCCTTATTCTGCAAACTGCAGACATTGCAGTGGGCTGCATGGTTACATGTTTCTGTCCATTCTTTCTCTCAGCACTGCAGCATACTGTGTGTGCTTTGCCTTTACTGCTTGTGAATCCTTTTGTGTGCATTCATTAATGAAGAGAGACTGATGTGACTCCTTATGCATCAACCATAACAACATCAAAGCACAATCAACATTTCAAGGTGTTCACTGAGTTCTGTGGCAGTTCTTAAGCTTTTATATGCATAGGCTCATAATCAGATCATTATCAGCATAGTGACCAGAACACAGAGTCTTTCAAGAAAAAGCAACGTGAGGCCTTTTTAACCAGATGATTTTTTTTAATTAAACATGTTTGAAACTTGAGTAGTGATATGTAAATTAATGGATTTGCAAGTCTAATATGCACATCTTGCATAGATTTAACAATTCTTTTCAACCAGTCATACTAATTTTAGAATGTTTTGCACTACAGCAGACAGCAAACTTGAACACCAACATATCATTGTATCAACTACAAAAAACAACAACATAGAACTAATGAGAACTGCGAAGAGATGAAGAGGGAGAGACAGTGCCTGGACATGGGCGGGAGAGCTGACCCACAAGCAGTTCATCATAGTAATAATGCCAAGGATACAGGTGTTTCATAGAGCAGACGTGCAGCATAGATATGTACTGTTTGTCACTGTCAACAGAGACCTCAGTCTGCAGTGCCGTTCATACACTTCACTGGTAAACACGCTGACTTGTAGAGTAACATGAGGCTCAACAACACTTCTGTCCATACTCTCACGTTCTCTCACATGAGCTCTGTTTCTCTATCTGCTGAGTCTGCCTCACATCTATTCATCAAAGGGGTTTTTTGTGTGTGTTTTTTCTGTAGGGGCGGCTGCAGCCCCCTCAGCAGCCTGTCTTTCATTTTCTGATTTTCGTTTATAATAATAATTATTTCAGTTCAGACCCAGGTGCATGGATTGCATGTTTCCAAAGAAGATTAATCAATTCCATTATTGATCAGTTACACTTTTCAGTAATTTGTGAGTTTTTTTTCCACTGAATTCTATCACTCTATTTATCATCATCGTCATCATCAATAGCATCAGTCACAGCAGTGACATTATGAATGTTCTCAATGATCAGTGTTTTTATGTAACTAATGTATGCACTTCTCATTTTGCCCTCTGAAGGGGAACATAAAGCTCATCCTGATTCAAACTGTTGTATATTATGTTGCCTTCACTTCCCGTCAGCAGTATTGTCATTCCGAGGCTTTACCCCACATAGTAATAAAACTAACATGGCTTACATGCATTTTTCATGTCACGTGTAGGGGTTCATGTTAATTACTACTTTCGTATCCTTAAAAAGTAATTATATCCTTCACACACTGTACATGTTCCTTTCATGCTTTACATAACGGTGACTCTTTTAGATAGGCAAGTAAGTATTAAAGATACCCGAGCAAAGTAAAAAAAAGTGACGGAGCAAACAGTTTCTGCATTAATAACAAGGATCTTTGTTAATTACCAATTTTATGAAAAGATTTGTGCTAAATGTGTTCGTTCAGGACAAAGGCGGTGCAGGATTTCAGCGAAAGCACGTAAAGGCAACACGAGAGAGGAGGCGGCTGCAGCTCAGCTCCTGAGCCGAGAGCTGCTTCCACAACTGGACGCTCCCAGCGGGCCGTGGAGGTGGTAAGAACCAGTGATTTGTATTGTTTAACACTGAGACATGACTGTAAAGACCGCTTGAAGACATTCTTAGTCAAACTGCACTGATAGATTTTCTATAAGTCAGCATTAGTCTGACTTCCGCCTACCAAATCCATCGTAATGGCCGGTGGAGAAAGTGTCAAATACTTGATAGAAGAGATTTTATGAACAGGCTTGGTGGATCATAATGATGCCGAATTTACGAGAAGATCCAAAGAAACGGCCAGAGTTGAATTTCAATGGATTTTTACTTCTCTTGATAAGCAAGGACGCGTCCAATTTCAGGGTTTTTGAAATGGGTTTAATGTTAACGGGCTACGTGTCGCACATTGTCCTGTTAGTGGCATCTCGAAGCAGCAGTATGGCTGCTGCTCGCGCGTCCGTTAGCTTTCTGTCGTCTCTGGGTTCAGAGGTGGACGCCGGACACGGAGCCGTGGTCAGCTCTGTGGACCACAATGGCTCCCCGCCTGGTGTAACGTTAGAACACTTGTGTTTGGTGTCAGTGCTCGTTGCCGTGGTGTCCTCCACAGTCCCGCTCTGTCCACTGTCCCCTGTGTTTGACACGCGAGTCTTCGCTCCGCTGACTGAACGCTGAACATCAGCGCTTCGTTTTAGGGGACGTATGAAATGATAATGTTAAATGGGGATTAAAATGTAATTCCACAGTAACATGATGATTTTCCATTTCTGTATGCGTTATTTGAGTTCAAGTGAAAATGCAGTAATTCAGTTTGCATTTTTTTCTTTTCACCTATTCTGAGTCATCTATAATGACTATATGAAAATGAATATGGACATTTCAAGACTTCACCTACTATAAAGTGCACAATAATTGAGCATAAGTAATAATTGATATTTTCTTAATTAAAGCTGTTTGCAGGGTGCATAGTATTGAGGTCATGTATCTATTTGTGTCCATGCAACATTCCTCATGTTATTTGATGTCTCAGCAACCTGTTCTTGAGATACAAGGTAAGCTTTCACATCTGAATGAGTCTCTCCAGGCTTTCAGATAAACCCACTCTTATTTTATGCTGTTTTCTGTCATTGCTGAAAAAAAGAATTTGCTCTCCAGAGAATTTTTTTCTGTTTCTGAGTTGTTTTTTTGTATTTATGGACGGCCCCCAGGCCAGACATCCTCCACCCTTGGTTTAAGGATTTTGCAGCATACACTGCAGTCCTTACTGTGGCTGTGCAGGTGGGTGTCTGCTGCTGAACAGCATCACAGTGGGGGCTGCTGTGAGATGTTGGCCCATGACCTCAAATTCCCAGAATAATGAGGCAGTAAAATATGTGGTGATCCTGTCTGCATAACAGAACGCCTGTACCTTTTAGAAACGGACTTGTGATGCTTCCTGTGGCTCAGCTCCTCATGCATGGTGCGATGTTTGTCTTTGCACACATGAAAGGTGCAACAGAGATGAGCTACCAAATGACACTTCCTTAGACTGGAGTATCAGACAGGTATCTCCAAATCTGGACAAATGAAACAAAAAAATCAGCACAAAGAGATGCTGTGAGAGCGAGAAAATCATTTTCAATAGTTAGGGTGAATTTGACCCTTCAAACATGAATTGTTTCATGTGATCATAACATAACCATAAGAGAGTTAATGCATGCACCAGTGTTAGATATTTTGACTTTGTTCCACCTTCTCAGTCTTCTGGTATAAAATGTCACAGTCTGGTTGGTTGGTGATAGTTGTGGGTGATATGGTCTTATATCATGATATTTCGGGGTATTTCTGTGATAGCAATATTCTGAATGATCTGAAAAACTACGGAAACCTTCTTTTGGCTCAGAACTCTGTCTTGCTGTTGAGCTCTCCTGCGATTCTTCAGGCTGCTGATAGGTTTGTTGTATTGCGCTCCTCTGTTGTGGTTTGTTGTACATCTGATCTTGTGTGACCAATCCACTTCCACACTGCTGAGGTCACTCGCCCTTTTGGAACTAACTCCTCCACCGTTGAGCTGGGGGCAATGTTGCGTTCACTTTCAGGCTTGTTGCAGTGTATAACGTATGACATCATTGCTTTAACAAGTCAGAATAATGCCATTATTGCGAATTTTTTGATCATATTAAGAATCATACCAGTATTATCATGAACGATATGATATGGCACTCTCGTAGTTGGTGAAGACGAGCTTGGTGTGGGCATAGGTGGTTTCCTCTTTTTGCCATGTGGAGTGGACAGTGTGCAGTCAAAGGGAAGTGATACTGCCCAGAGAACAAAGCACACTGCAGCCTGCTGTGTATTCAAACAGTCATCATGAGGCAGCAGTGTTCCTCATGCAGGGCTGAGTGCCTTCAAAACATTCACTCTGTGCTTCTGAGACACTGGACTATTTTCCACTTATATTCAGTTGAATACAGTACAAAGACAAGATATTTAATGTTCAAACGGATAAAAGAATGTTTTTTGCAAGTACAAACTTGTTCTGAATTTGATATTAGAAACTTTTGCTACAGTACCCTCAGATGGTCTTGACTTACAGTATGTTTCACACAGCTGGAGCTCCAGGTTTGTGTTCTGTTGGACAGTTATTGGTGTGTGGCAGACCACTCATATTTGTGAAAAAATCATCTTCTTTGTCACATTTTCATATTTATCAGCAGAATATACAGCTGAGCCAACATGTCTACAGGACATGAATTGAGTGCACGATGGTCTCTGAGTTCTTGACATGAAGCATCCACAGCTCTTCCCACACTGCTGCTGTGTGTTAGCAGACCCACTGGACAGACAGCGCTCTTCCTCCTTGGTCCGGTGAGCACAGGCAGGTCTGAGCATGCAGTCTTAATGAGATCAGTCAGGTGAGGAGCGAGCATATCGTTACACGGCCTGGACCAACTGGATGCTGATCAGTCCTGCTGCTTAGTGATCCCACAACAATTGGTGGAGACATTCAACTCACTAAGCAACTGCAAGTGCATGCAGTATGTGCCACGTACATGTGTGTTTATCTGGATCAGATGATTACAAGGATTGCATTATTTATTTAAAGCTATCATCTCTACTTGTCTGTATTCCTGAGTGTCACTCAGATTTTAATTTCTGGTCATTAATGTGCATATTGTGGCTGTAAACATGTCTGTTTAAAGCTGCACTCATGTAGGTGTCACTCGTAGTAGTGAAACTACTACTTGTTTATGGTTGTTATTGCTCAGTCCTTAAAATGCCAGAAAATTGGCAAACAAAAAGGCAATCTAGATTTCCCAGAGCTTTAAGTGACAAATTGCTTGTTTTGTTTGACCAACAAATGACTTGTCCTTGCAGTGCTGCTGTGGGCTTCAGCTGAGCAACACGATGATAATTGTTGAGAAGACACTGGACAAAGAACTCCCCACAGCTCCTTTAAGGTGCATGAACGAAACCAAATGAACCAAATAATAAATAAAGTAAACCGCCCTTAGAAAAGAAGGTCGTGTTTTCTAACTCTGCAGGTTACTAAATTGTTATGTCCCTTCAGTTGACCGCGTTCCTGCATTTTCTTTGTCCAATGGAAGCCAAGGGATGCAGCCAGCGATGGAAGATGCATCTCCCAGAGTTTAAAGGCAGCTGGAGATCACCGGGTCCAGCTACAAAAGACAGTGAAAGAGGCGAAACAGAGAGAACAAGAGACAGAGGAGGGCCACACAAAAGTGTTACCATGGCGCCCACCTCCAGGTATCTGACAGACAGACAATACGCCATGAGAAAGCCTCTGCTCTCTGCAGAACAACATACATCTATCTTAAAGAGGACACACCCACAGACGCACACAGAGAAGGTGAGGAGGATGGAGAGGGAACTGCTTGTCACAATATTCTGGAGATTCTTTTTTTTTTGTTTTATCTCCAGTAAATATGCTGTTATGTAAATGTGATGCCAATTTTTTCATCTTTTTTCTTAACAAATGTGTACTTTATCCTTCAGATCATTTTATTTTTCTCTCTTTTTTTAGGCACAGTACCCAAATACGCTAATGACTGTTGTAACATGTAGTGTAATGTTGTAAGCAATGTCATTGTCTTTTTGAATTCTGTCTTTCATGCCTTACAGGAGAAACAGCTGGGTGTAAGCCTGAGAGAAGAAAACCGGCAACACTCTGACATTAACTTGTTGACCAGAGCAAGAGCAGAGCTGACCCCAGAGAGCTTCAGCCTCTCTCACAGTGACTCTAGAGAATACCTCAGCTCACCCACCGCTGTCTCAGAGCCCAGTCTGTGCCACGAACAACTCACTTTTGGGTCACCATTTCCTGGCAGGAGATCAGCTCAGCGGAGCCTCTCGAGCTCCATCCTGGAGGTCCAGAGACTGAACCCTCCTCTGAGGCCGCAGCTGACCTCCACTGTCCTGCATCCTACCTACACCCCTCGTTCAGGGTACTCCAGGCCATGCCAGACTCAGCTCAGGCCGCGGGGAAGGGAAGGGGGAGTTGGAGGGGAGAACAAACTATGCGCTCCTGGACAACACTCAAAAGGTCAGCCAATGTCTCCCTACCAGGCAAACTACTGGGCCTGTGCCATCCCTAAAGCTTTGCCTCCATCACCAGACAGGCACTCTGCAGGCTGGGATCCAAACAGGGAGTACCAGGCCCTGCTGGACTACACCTACCCTCTGAGATCAGGACAGGTGGTCACTGAGTGGGACAGCTCCCCGCTCCAGGGAGACTCTCTCCTCCAAACAGATCCTGTCTCGCAGGACTCAGGGATTGAACTGGATCACCTGTGTAGCTCCACCAGCCTGTCAGGGTTGGCCTTTACTGTGAGCAGCACAGGGCAGAGCAGAGAAAGAAGCACTCGTGGTGTGGGTCGTAGGTCACCTGACCTGCAGGCTTCCACCAAATCCTCAGATGGTCCGCCCTCCAGTGCCCTGCTCTCCCTTACAGACCCCGTGGGTTTGTCCTTGGACAGTCTGGACACCAGTAAGACCGAAGGTGAAATGAATCATTCCCAAAGTGATGCTCACCATCATCAGCATCATGGTCTCTCCTCCTCCACCTCCACTGCTTTTATCCGCTCCACCAGTGTCCTTCCACAGTCCAGGTGTCTATGTGGGGAAGTGGACGAGGAGTTCTGGCCTCTTCCAGAGCAGCTGGAGGAGCTGCAGCTGCTGTCTAGGCGGGTTAGTGCTGTGGACACTCATGGACCTTTACTCATTTACCACACCGATGTTTTTGCAAAGAGTAAATGTTTAGATCATATTTACTCCACCATTGTGCAAAGAGCTCACAGCTGGTTCAAATAGCTGTTTCTTCATAGTGAAACATTCTAATGTATTTATTTATTATGCAAATATTGCATATTGTAAAAATGACACTGAATTTGTTGATTTGTGTATTACAGTAACAGTATAATATGTTGGCATGTAGTTGAATCTGCAACAACAGTACCATAGTGCAACTGAATTCAGTTTAAATGTTCAGTGGTTTCTGGGTTCCTTCAGCTAATCACTGAAGCATGTCCCTGTGTGCAGGTGAGGGAGGTGACGGCCCAGCTGAGCCGGCCTGTTACGACCAGCTGGGAGTCTCTGGGGCCAGGCACCACCTCCATGCTCTCCTCCACCACTCTGCCTGAGAAACAGGAGGCTGAAGGCAACAATCAAGACACAGATGAAGGAAAATATGGAGAGAAGATGAGTGCTGCTCAGACAGGTGTTTATAGTGCCGATGGTCAATGAATGTTCAGATTTTGGGGCTGTGCACTCTTAAAGGGACAGTTCACACTAATGGGAACAGGACATATTTTCCCTCTTCTTATTTAGTGGTTTCTCCATGCAGATATTTTTGGTTTTTGTTTGTCCAGGTTTGGAGGTGAATGGAATTTAGTTAATGGTACTGACAGCACTGAAGAAATGACATCTCAAAATTTCAAAAATCCATCTCCTCTCCATTAGCAGGCGATCACAGGGACTCTGAGGCAGTGAGGAGGAGTTCTGGATCCTGGGTGGAGCCTGTTGGAGGGGGACTGAGTCAGTCCAGTCTCAGGGAGGTGGAAGCTTTGGTGGAGCAGCTGTGTGGCCTCACCCTGCCCTGCAGCCAGAGGAGCATCCAGGAGAACCAGGAGCAAAGTGACTCCCTGATGCATCAAATCCAGGTAGAGACACGATGTGTTCTGCCAGCCAAGAGTCTGACTGGAACATACTGCCTGCTTAGTGACAGACAGTCTTCTACGTTACCGTCATATAGTCAAAGCTGCTGTGAATGTTGTGTGTGTTCCAGGTTTTCTGTGCACACCTGGAGCAGCTCGTGCAGCAGCTGTATACAATATCAGAGAAGATGGAGCTGCTGGCTGCACCCTCTGTGGACATAGACAGCGTCAAGGTGTCTCTGGCTGAGTATCAGGTGAGGGCTGAGCCTCGGGGCTGTGGAATACTCCAGAATGGATGCACACGTTGACACTTTTGCGAGCTTGAAGATTTCCCCTGTGGGTTTGCTGAACACTTTTTCTGCTACTACTACTACTACTAACCTACTACTACCTACTACTAGGTGAAGAAATGCCATACAAAACAAAGTGACAGCTTTCTTTTTTTCGCAGATATGAAGGTGAAAATAAGAAGACACAGTTATTTTCCATTTATATGTCTACAAAAATAGGAAGATTTTATTTTGTTTGTCTGTTATCCAGACAATGAAACCAAACACAGATGCTGCTTCACAGATGTTGGCTTAATTTTTCCTCCTGTGTTGCATTGCAGTGATGCAGGTAGCCAATCACAGCCCACCCTGAAACAAAGCCGACTGTTTTTGAAACACCTTGACTAACAGCTCCAGAGAGGAGCTGTCAGTCACTGCTCACACTAGAGAAGCTGGAGTTCAGCTAAATGATTAATTGATTATTGAAATGGATAAACTGTCAATGGACTAATCAATGAATTGATGAGTACCACACTAAAGTTGTTAAACTGGTTGTAAAATCCCTCTGCTAGAAAAACAGTGTATGTCCCCACCTGATCTGAACCAACATCTCTTTCTGTGTGTGTTGGGTCAGGGGTCAGTTATGGTGGGAAAGAAACTAGGGATGCACTGATCTGCTTTTTTCACCTCCGATACCGATATCTGAGGTTTAGTAATGGCCGATATTGATCTGATACCGATCCAGAAAGACAGCGCTGACAAATGGTATGTCTCACTGTGTGGAAAAGACTGGGATCATTCTTTTGTGCATCAGACTTAATTTGAACATTTCTTTCCTGTTTTTTAAAAATAGACATAAATGTACCGAGTTACTTATTTATGTAATAATTGTGCACCAGTACAACAATCTTAAACCAATAGCTTCTCTAAGTGTAACTGGTTCAGTTAGTGCAGTTAGGAATATAAAAGGAATATAAAGTGTGCAACACTCTGTCTCCCACTTGTAACGCCATCACTCACAGCGCTGTGATAAAAGTCCCTCGTTGACAACCAGCTGCATTGTATGTGCAACGCAGACTAAACTACGCACTCTCATGCTGTCCATCGCCTTTCGCATGTTGTTGCCGTTGTCCCTCAGAATCACGTGGACTTCACTCAACGTACGTCAAACGCTTCCTTTCGGGTAGCTGCGATTGCGTCGCTGGTGTGTGACCCATGGCAGTTTGCATCATTTAGCATTGCACTGTGTGGCACATAGCTGTCATCCAGCCAGCATGCAGTTAAACTTAAAAGTGACACGGGACATCCTCTCCGTGATTTTTGTTGCCTGCACACTGTTAGGTTTAAATTTTTCACCTCTTTCCTTCATCTCCTTCAGCGTTAGCTGCGTCATACCGCCTCCTTTTTGTTCATTTAGTTCAATGAACTCAGCGTGCTCCATGGCGTGAAATCTCTGTAGGTGCTTGATTAAGTTGGTTGTGTTATAACTTGACGTTTTACCACTACCCCTGGGAACATTTACTGCGCAGGTATTGCAAGTAGCAGTAGTAGTAGCAGTAGTAGTAGTAGTGTAGAGGTAGTGTGAAAAAGTTCTAGACAGCCGATCCTTTCACTCGCTCTATTTTGAAAACAATGCGGTCCACATCATGTGTGCTTCAGCACTGCGTGTTGCTTGTGCATGACACCACTCACAGCGCCTATAGCATAGTGTTAGACTGAATAGATCAGCCCCTATATATCAGGCCTATTGTCACCGATACCCAGTCTAGAATTTTCTTCAATATCGGGACCAATACCGATACCAATATTGGATCGTGCATCCCTAAAAGAAACCTGTTTCCTCTGCAAACCCAGCTCCACATTCCAACTTTAAAAGCTTCGCTTCACCTCCTGCACATTCTGTTGTGCTGACAGTATAATGTCTGTGTTGTCAGAGTTTCCAGAGGGAGGTGAGCAGCCATCAGCCCCTGACCTCCTGTGTTCTGCACACCGGACAGCTTCTCCTCAGCTGCATCAACACCACCTCTCCATGTCAGTCTATAATATACATGATGAACAGAAACTGAAATGAAACCTTCAGCATTCATCCACTAAGTCTTTATGCACTCTCTCTCCTCCTTTCCAGTTCTAAGAGACACCCTGTTGTTGATTGAGAGGCAGTCTGGAGCTCTGGAGAGCCACACAGAACACTTTTTTTCCTCCATCCTGTCTGCCATGGACAGCCTGACCCAGCCCACCTCGGTCCAACAGAACAGAGAGGAGGACCCAGGCCCTGTGAGGGTCCAGGGGTCCACTTTGTGAACAGGCTGCAGGATGCGTTTGTGTACAGCATGTGATCTATTTATTTTTAGGTTTTCTTACTTCCTTTCAGTAACTCTGTGTTTTAATACAAAGTTCTTGTTTATGTTTAACATAAAGCACAACTGACTTTTTGAAGCATCATGTGGGTGTGTGCCATAACATGATGTTCAGAGGAGTTTCATGAAGGAAACATTCAGCAACCAGCTTCAGTCTAAACTGAACTGGTCACGTTGAAAAATACAGGACCTCGAAGTGCTCTTAAAACTCTGTCTGAAGAATCACAGAAATGTTTTATTATGTCTTAATATTACACTGCCTTTCACTGTCACCATGGTATTTTGTAGGACTCCACCCTGTTCTGATCACCTTTTCTATCACTTGTAATGTCTGTGTTTAACAGACCTTTAAATATAAATGTCTTTCATTTTCCATCTCTCAGCGTGTCTGCTGTGTTTACTGTCACACTTTGCATTTTGGCGTGTAGATGTCTCTCCTGTGTGTGAGCAGTGTGCCACCTGAACCTGAAATGAAGGTATAGAGTCCACAGAGCAGCAGCAGGAGCTCTGATTGGCCAGCTGGAACATGTAGGCAGGAGCTGTGTGTATGGGTTCAGAGCTCAACAGGAACGACAAAAGGGATCATTTTGAGGTGATCACGTCATCATTTAATAATATTTTATTTATGTAGCACTTTTCAAATTTTAACTTCAGTGCTTTTCACATTAAAGGATTCACAGAAATTGGAAATCAGAAACTCATGTAAGCTCCCTCTGTATGACCTGCAGAAATTAGGAACATGAGGGCACATTAATGAAGCAGCACTGAGTGCAAATAAAATAATTAAGTAAAATGTGGATGAAATAAGTTAACAAGCAGGTGAGATTTAAAAGAAATAACCATATACATACAAATATGATGCAGATAAAGATGAGATGATACCAATGCCAGTAAAAGAAGAAACTCTTGAATTTAAAACAGATCAAAGTGCAAAATATGTGGCATATAAAAATACTAAAATGATACTCAAAGAAGCACAAGTAAAATATTTAATGATAAAGTTAAAACTAGTATAAGGAGGAAATATGAATCTCACACTGAGGGGGAGGCTGTTTCCATTTACAGATAGGACATCAAATGAGTAATTATTTTGTTTTCCATCACATTTATTCATCATTTACAAATGAAATGAACCCTTAACAATAACATTGGAAAATGCATAATTGTCTCAGTGGCCCTCTGGTGACATCAGGCAGATCAGTCAGTGTTAGGGGACAGAAACAGCTGTGTCTGGCATGTCCACATTTCAGTCATTTCAATGAATCATTGGCCCATGTTTGGAGACCTGTTTCTGAAGGGAGGTGGACACTTGCAGTCTTACACCATGTGCTGTAGGAGGTGGCTTGTGCACTCTGATCTGACTGTTTACAACCTGAGTTTCTCACAGGGATCAATACATTTTCAGCACTATCTTATCAGCTGGTTTAACCAAGTAATCTCATGTACAGGACAGGTGGTCACTGTCCACATGTCCAACACAGCTTTAAAACATGCTGGATCTGTTCTCACTGATGTGTTGTGTACTAATGTAAACAAGTGTGTTCACTGCTCGCTTCACACACATCATGAAAAGACATTGTCTCTCTTCTCTCAGGTCAGATTCTTTTGGTTTTATTGGCCCATGTTTGGAGATTTTTGCCTCCACCACAGTACAATGGATGTGAAATCATGGACATGGCTGCATATGTCCACTTGAGTTTTTTGTCATGTGGATGAACCGGGTGATCCTCTAAATAAGCCTTTACAACCCCAAAAAGCTCAAACTTTTCATCATACTGAAATTCAATGAGTCACTGAATAAAGGGAATTGTTTAAAGTCAGATCTGTCCCATATTATGTGCTGTTTGTTATGCTCATTTAGTGAAAACTGGAGAGACTGCTTCACTGACAACCAGATCATAAGCAAGACTTTGGTATAGACTCCATTTTGGATTAATGGCCAATTAAACACACACACGCACTGTAGTTAATTTGGCTCAGTCACACATACACCATCCTGCTCCACATACTCACAAGAACTCTACTACTACTACTACTACTACACTACTACTATGTGTATTACTTCATTGGCTGGGGTCTGAATTTCGTTTCTATGGACGTCGAAAACGAAAACAACTGTGTGTTTTCATGTTATAGTGGATAATCAAATAGAATAGAAAAACCATACCCCAAGAAGAAACAAGTCTAATTACTGTCTGACATTTTCACAGTAATGTGGATTTCTGGCTCCTCTTCGCATTGCACATGCGCTAAAAGTGACCACTGCACGCGCCTCACAGGAGCGCGCACAGCAAAAATGATTTCTGAGGAGATTTAGTGTTAATGACAAATGCGAACCTTTCCTATGCAACCACTGTTTTCAGACGACCCTGTCATTTGATTCTCATGCAGATGCAACGAGTCAGAGCTGCCATGATGGCATGAGGAGAACACATTCTATACTACTGTCATGGCTGATCGGTGTGTATATGCCATGCAGCTATTAAATTATTAATGAAGCTGCTTAGATGACCATGGCCACTAGATGTCGCTGTATGAGGCGAGCAAACCAAATCAAAGAGTCAATTACGGGAACAAGAATCAGAATCAAAATCAAAAAAATCCTTTATTAATCCCCGAGGGAAAATTGTTTAAAATGTTGTTGTTGTTGTTGTTGTTGTTGTTGTTGTTGTTGTTGTTGTTGTCTCTTACTATTCATCGTGCATCACAGGGTCACTGTCTAAACTCCTGTGCTTGAAATCATATCACTGAGGAGGAAAAGTGATTTCATGCAGGTTTAATGCAGGAAACCTTGAACACTGTCTGGAACTCTGTTTATGTGCACCGTTCACTACGTTTACATTCCGTCCGTCATCACTGATGGACCAGGTAATCATCTCTGATTAACAGTATTTTTCCAGCATTTTCTTTCAAATTGTTCACAGTTCGTCTTAATTTTTTGCCAAAAGGTTTTAAAATGCCTAACATTTGTTTCCTTTGAATCTGTGCGCCTTCTCGAGGCAAGTGCACGCTGCAGACCAGACTACGCATGCGCACAACAGACAACATGTGCAACAAAATATGAGTAGGACTTGTTTTTGGTTTTCATGAAAAGAGTAAAACACAGCTACTTTCATTTTTGTGTACACCAAAAATGAAAAAATGAAATTGTTCTTCATTCGGCTGAATATCTGACTAATCAGAGGATAAAACAGGATGATACAGTGGGGGACTACAAACCTACCAGTCTTCCTGTTCACACCAACTCCTAAAACAGTGAAGACATGACAGGCTCATAAAATCGGGAAAGAAGTGTCTGGATTATTGGGAGACTTGTACACCAAAGTGCACAGTGGAACTGGGTGATGACCCAAAGTAACCTATGTATCCTGCAGGCTGATGTGTTTGGGGCCAGGAATAACAATTATGTCTGTTTAGTGAAAGCCTATTGAGCGTAAAACAACTGTTCAATATACACGTCATTCAGGTTTATGATAAAGGAAGTTGTGTATTGTGTGTAGTTTGCCACGGGGTACGAGCCGACTCCTCTGTGCCACGTTTCACTAAATGACGTAATCTCTCGCCGGGCTTGACAGTTGGCTGTTGCAGCAACTACACACACTCAGCAATCGAGAGATAAAGGAGGCGACTAGGTCGACATTTAGTCATATCTCCGGTTTATTCGCTTTAGGCTTACAATTGTAGAACGAGTGAACAGACTGTCTCACAAGAGAAGGCATCTGTAAAGCCAAGCCACGTATTTGTGTGTTATTCCTGACTTGGCTAACCAGCTGGCTAATGTTAGCTGTTTCCTGGTTGAAGTTGCAGCCATTTTGGATTTTTACAGAGAAACAATTAGCCGGCCGTGGTTTTGGGAGCAGTGTAAGCTAGCCACCGCTCCCGTTTTCACAACCAAACAACGCTACTTACCTGCTGACAGGGAAAAGGAGACGTTTGACGAAAGGGGATACACAGTACAACGAGTCAACAATGAATCCCGAATAGTGAGTATCATACCTCAGAACGTTATGTTACATTTTGACCAGCTAGCTAAGGTTAGCCATGTGCTAACAAGTAAGTTAACGTAAGCGTTGGCAAACAACTTAATATTAGCAGTTGAGCTGTTAGCGGCTAACAGCAACTAACATTAGCCTTAATGTCCACCTGTGCCTGCCTAAGATATTGTGAACATTTTCCAGGGATATCTGTGGATGTTGGTGCTAAAGACTTATCAGTCAATTGATATTTCTGACACACAACAACGTGTTCCTGATATCGTTATTTACATTATGAGCGAGCTGATGGGTCAGCAGCAGCAGCAGCAGCAGCTGTACACACTGGTTTCGGTTCGCTACATTTCACGCTGAGATGTAACATTAAATACAGGACAAAGGTTCCTTGTTGGATTTTGCCTTGTAACTGTAACGCGATCCTTTCTTTGTCCTCAACAGTTGTCTTTATTTTGTTAAAATACGCTATTGTCAACGATATCAGTTAGAAATAGCTAATTGAATTCATAAAATATGTCTTTAAGTCATAATTATTGGTGAATATGACAGGAGGCGTTCTTGAGTTCTATTTTTTGAAGGGCATCTCTCAGCGTGTTGCCGATGTTCATACTTAAGTCAGTATGTGTCAGTATGACAGGCTACTTATTTCCGACCTACCATTAGTAAACAGATATCAGAGCAGCAGCCATCAGTTGTTTGCGTCCGATAGGTTTTCCGCTGAACCTGGTGTCGGGCATGACTCAGTTTTCAGTCAAATGTTCTCGTCGTGCTGAGGCAGCCCCTCCACAGCCTGTCAGTCATGTGTAGGTCACATGCCACAGGACAAGTCATCGATTTCACCACAGCAGCGTTGAGCAATCAGTCACTTCAGCTTTCTCCCTGTATTTGCTTTTCAATTCATAAATATTTACCTGGATGGACTGTAGGACTGTAGGTTTTTCTTGTTTGACAAGATGTTAAACGGTACTGCTTTTTAACCTAAAAAAAAATGTCTGGCCTTTTTTAATCTTATCATAATTTTGAATTGTGACACCTGATCCTCACTCCCTCTCAGTAGGCTGCTTAATCTTGTGTTAATGATTCACCTCTTTGGTATAGGCTAGATACTCTTACGCAAGGTCCAAGAGCTTACTCAATGAGAGTCAGTGTCAAACTGTGGAGGAGGCATCTTTGCCCCATGTTATGGTTTAGAGTATAATTCAATATGCTGAATACCACACTTATAGTTGAAATGACAAATAAGCAATTGTAGGCCTGTAGGAATTTTCTAAATTGCACGGCTTAACTCTTCCCAACTGCATATGTTGGATTTTTCTGTTGTAATGGATACAACAGTCAATAGAGCAGAAGTAGGAGAGTGATGGTAATTGGAATTTGCAGGTTAGAGGTCAGAGAAGCGTGTTGCATTGAGTAAGGTTGCAAACTTGTTTATGGTTAACTTGGTATTGTCAGAGTTCTGTTAAGCAGTGCGCTCAGTCTCGCACAGGGATGGCCATTGTCCACAGTCACAGGCCTAATAAAGTGGGAATGACAGGAATTTATTACAATGAAAAGTAGAGGAACTGAGATGGTCCTGGGAGGCAGGATAATACTTATACCGCCAATCTTATGTGTGAGAATTAAATCGGACATTACTGCTTTCCCCCCTACCGATGCTGATGATGCAGTATTAGTAGGTTCACTGCCAGGTGCCAGTTGCTACTTTTACTACAATACTTTGTTATTTTGGGTTATTACCAATATCAGACATACTTCATCATTAGGCTATGTCTGAAATAGATATGGTATGAAGTTTCTTTTTCCTGGAAATAATAACGTGCTGCAGAAGTCCTTGAAACTGAAAGAGAGTTGTAAGTTATTTTGCAAGGGCACTGGATCTCTGCTTAGGTTTCTTCTTAGGCTTTGAGGAATGTGGCACTGCAGAGGATCAGTAGGAAAATGAATAAACAGAATAAGTTTGAACAATAGCAGGTCTTGAACAAACTAAATGTTAGACAGGCAAAGCAGTTTGTTTAAAGTTTGTGTACCTGTGTTAGAGTGTGTGCGTATGTGTGTTTTGGGGAAGTGAGGGATTATCATTATATTGCTTAATTTTACATGGGTGTGATTGTAGTGGTGCAGGATGTAGTTGAGGCTTATGTTTGCTGCAGGCAGTCTGGACTCGCCTTGTTGCTTGGTAGTTTTAATATGGGTCATTGGGATCACCTCATGCTACATCCACACTAACGCCGCAAACACCATGGGTTACCTGGCTGAAGTGCAGTGCAAACACCATGTGTGTAGTGTCCACAGTTTTGCTGCTGCAGCCAAATCTGTCTACATTGAGTTAGCTTTCGATAATGGCCATCAATAATTGAATGTCCTATTTCATTATAGATTTAATTTATATAACCGCTGAAACGGATACAGATCAAGTTGAGTTAAGAAAAACACATTATAGACATATAGACATTGAAGCTGTAGTGAAAGGTGTAATGTTGCTGGTATGATGTCAGTGTCTAACTGACTATCAACAGATCATTTTCACTGTCTATATTTGCTGAGAACCATGTACGTCACAAGAAAAGAATGGCGAGTCTTTAGAATGATGTACTGTTGTCACTACGAATGAGCCACACTGCTCACATGTGGCTGCTCTAACTTGTTAACATGGGCGCTGAGATGAAAAGCACGAGTTCCTTGATGCACACACACTGCTCAGGAAGACAGTGTGTCCTGGGTGTAATATGCTTTCATTTTAAAACTCAAACCTTTTGCCGTGTTTATGCCGAGCATCCTCACTACTCTGGCATTTTAGAAATGCCAAAAATGAGACTTTTTGAAACACTGCAGACCCTGGTGTAGACTGACTACTGGGATTTTGTTTTGGTCACTTGGTAAGGAAACAGAGACTTTTGGAAGCAATGACGCAAACATCCACGTTCGCTTCCTGATAGGGTCTTATCATCACGACGTGTCCTTCTCTAATTTGTCACGTCCCTATAGTGTGACCCATTTCCAGAAAAAACAAAGACATCAACCTTGACTATCATTGGCTAATTCACCATAGATAAGGAATTACAGGTGTTACTGAGCTGTGGCTCGGTGGTGTCATTAGCCCTACGCGGAGCACTGGTTTGGGATGTGGCTAGGAAGAGCCTGTGCCTGTTGGGATAATGTGGTTAATGGTGCTGTGGCTCCTGAGGAATGGTGAGAAAACCTTTGAATGTCCTGATTGGCCCTGATCCGCCTCAGTGAAAGACTCTAGAAAACTGCTTGCATTTATCTGCACAGCTAGACAAAAATGTAATGTGAAGTATAGTAATAATACATTAAAAAGAAAAGATGATTCTGCTGGAAAGCAAATACAAATCAAATGCAGTTTAAAGAATAGCCCAGCAAAAAGATTGCATGTGCACGTAGGCTATTAGCGTCATTGGCAAATGTGAACTCAGACTTTGTTATGATATTGCGTAGTATTTGAGTTTGTGCGTTAATAAAGTTGGTGTTATACTGTCTATATTTAAAAAGGTGTCAAAGAACATTAAACATACAATGATGGAACAATACTGTTGACAATGTTTTAATAATGATAGCATTATGTGGGAGGATTCTGTGAAGAGCAGTCACGTTTCCTTGCCTCATCATTTTTGTCCTGTTGTCTGGAAAAAAATTGTATCTGTTGCCTCTGCATCAGCCCTGCTACCTGTAACATAAGCAAAGAATAAATAAAAGTAATAATCATTTGCAGTATTTTGCAACTAAGCAACCAACCACCGAGTAGACACTCTGCTTCCTGTTTCCACTGGCACACACATGATCAGTGTATGGAAATGGTAATGTGATAGGTGTTTTCCAAATATGAAACGGTGCTAAAAAAAATTGTTACCATCTCTAAAACCAACCGTAAGTAGTGCAGTTCATATTTTTTTGATGCCATGTGTTAAAAACGATGACACACATCTCATCATATATAGTGGATAGGGTTAGACATGATCTCCCTTAGGCCTGGTTCAGACTACACGATTTTTTTGTCGTTGTCACACTTGTCACCGTGTCAGATTTAATGATCACACTGCCACAAACTTGTGCTGTGTCTTGGTCAGGTGATGGGCCAGACTACATGTATGACCCTGCTTGATCATGGCACGACAGCACAGGAGTACAGATGACCGATTATCGTTCATGATTGGCCACAACGCCGGTAAATCGGGTTAAAATCATGTAGTTTGACGCAGGCCTTACCCACCTGCTTTGTTGTGGAACATTTAAACAGGATGTCAAAATCCTAGTATTGATAGCAGCATTAACTACAGTAGTTCTTTACAGCTGGCTGAACTAAATAAATGCTGTATATAAGTGTGGTGTTCACTACTGACATCTCTAACTCTAAAATCCTGGTGAAGTTTCTACTTGGTGGTATGAACTATTGAGCTGTTATATCCGCTCAATAAACATGAATCATTTCATCAATTCTAAACTCAGAAGTGGAGTAGTAGAAGTACAACATCAAAAACGCTCAAAAATAGAGTACTTTATTCAGTTTTCCTCTGGTCCCTTCAACTGGCTTCATATGTTCAGACACATGATTATCTTGCTTCCTGCACTTCCTTCTGAAAATGTGTCTCTGCTTAGCAGGGTTCATTGTGCTGAATATTTCCTTTTGTGTTGACTTTTCAGCCACTTTGCCAAATGAGAGTGACAGTAATGCTGATGAGCATATTTGCCTGACTGAAGCTAACGTTAAATCAAAGACTATGTTGAAGGGAAAGGCCCATCACTGCTTTGAATAAGCAGTGTGAGATCTGAAATCGGACTTCTGTGTTCTCAGGCGATTGCTTTGGCAGCCATTTATGTAGTTATTAGTTAACAATTTCTCAATATCCTGTAACTAAAGGTTTTCTTTGTCTGCTTTTTTTAACCCTTCTCTCACAGTGACTATTTATTCAAGCTGCTCCTGATTGGTGACTCTGGTGTTGGAAAGTCTTGCCTTCTTCTCCGATTTGCAGTGAGTTTCCTGATAATAGCTCATATTTTATTGTTATATTAACTCTATTTTCCCCCTGAGCAGAATTCAGTCTTACAGTGTTTTAAGTTTTGCTATGCAGCAATTTCATACACTGTTGAAAGCTGTCTCCAGTTGAACAACAATATACTGTCTTAGCTGTCTAAACTGGTTTTCTTAAAGGTGTGTGTGTGTGTGTGTGTGTGTGTGTGTGTGTGTGTGTGTGTGTGTGTGTGTGTGTGTGTGTGTGTGTGTGTATACACATAATTTTTTTTATGTGTAACTTTTTGAGACGTGTATGTGTGTGTGTGTATATATGTGTATATGTATGTATGTATGTGTGTAATGTGTCTGTATATTTATATACATACATAAACACACACATTTGTATATAGTGAAGCAATAAGTGAACAGGATGTGAGCCATCTAATTTCATGTAATTTCTCTCTGCAGGATGACACATACACAGAAAGTTACATTAGCACGATTGGTGTGGACTTCAAAATACGAACCATAGAACTAGATGGAAAGACCATTAAACTTCAGATTGTAAGTAACCTAATGCTTCACTTTCACTTTGCAATGTGCTTTCAGATCAGTTTCCTCTAGTGAACTTAGCTCACTCAGACAGATAGAGAACTGTTTTTTTTTTTCTTTCTTCTGACATCTGCAAAACTGGAAAAGTTCAGAGATAAGCTTGCCATTATTACACATTTTCTCATCAAGAAGTCCCTGAATGCGATCAATGAATAGGTGTCTGTCTTTCAATACTATCCTTTCTCAGTCCCCTGGTTCCCACTGAAGATATAAACTTAAAAACAGCTCATAGATATTAATTTTCATTTAAAAAAAAGTAATTTCTTAAAACAGCTGGACACTGTAGTTTTCTTTTTACTTAACAGCTCAGGCTCTCCTCTTCTTCATATGAGGTTTTGTGACTGCCTCAATGTGAATGACTGGCCCTGACTGCTCACTGTGCACACATGAGCACCATATGATATCTTAGTGTCTAACAGCTGAACTGGTTTGACCTTTTTTGTTGACTAAAGCTAAACACAGTGGCTCATTGAGGAGCTTTTGTGACTAGTGGTGTTTTTGGCGGCCTGTTTTAATTTTAGTCTTAGTCTCGTCTTTGTGTCAAGCTGTCATTTTAGTTTTTATTAGTTTTAGTCACGTTCATACTCTTTTTAGTCTAGTCAAGTTTCAGTCGACTAAACGTCTGAGCATTTTAGTCTTATTTTAGTCAGAATTATCCGTGACTATTTTCGTCTAGTTTTAGTCGACGAAAACTGATGACATTTTAATCTAGTTTTAGTCAATGAAAATTGTATTTTAGTCTCTTTTTAGTAATGCATTTCTATTTAACCCAGTCAATATAGTGTCTAGTATTATAGACGAAACCAAAATTTTCTTTTAGTCAAACCCATTTCACAGTTCAAACAAGGTGGTCTTATTATTATATTGTTACCTTATAGACTCAAGAATACATCCATTCCAGAAACGAAGACACTCTGATTTGAGTTTACAACATACTTATTTACCAAGCAAAGCCGGCTGGCCGGCCATCGGTCTCGTTCTCTGCATCAGCTGTCTGTTGTTAACGCTAACCTACTGCAGCTGCATCTTCTAAATAACGCAGCGAGTGGGAACTAATGCTGTGACGTCGCCTAGTCATAATTTTCGTTGATGAAAGCAACTATATTTGCGACCCCAATTCCCAAAAAGTTGGGATGCTGTGTAAAATGGAAAGAAGAAGAAAAAGAGTGCCATCATGAGCATATAAACTGTGCTTACATGTAGTCATATCCTTTATAAAATCATGTGTTCTCAGAGTATTGAACCTCACTTGTCTTTCAGTCAGGATGCCCCTTTCATACCCAATCATGATACTATCACCTGTTACCAATGAACCTGTTTACCAGCATTCCACAACTTTTCCAGTCTTTGTTGCTCCTCTCCCAACATGTTAATGTTGCTGCATCATGTTCAGAATAAGCATATATTTCCAAAAATCTGTGAAGTTAATTGAATAAAACGTGAAATATATTGTCTTTGTACTGTTTTCAATTGAGTATATGTCCAAAATGATTAGCAAATGATCACATTCTGTTTTATGTGTATTAGTTTTTGGACAACAGTGAAGCTAACAAACAGTACTTGTTAGTAGGATCCATTCGTTGTTTGTTTACAGGAATAGAATAGAATCATCAACAGCCATTTCTTCTTAGAAATAAATAGGAATAACCATGTAAAGAGGTGATAGATTAGATGAACTATAAATGCTGCATTAAGTTGTTATCATGGCTTGGTGGAGAATTTCAATGTCCCTGGAGACTTTTTGACTCACAGGAAAAAGAAAATCTATTAGGAAGTCCTAAACTTACTCTTCTTTCCTTGACAGTGGGATACAGCAGGTCAGGAGAGGTTTCGAACAATCACATCCAGCTACTACAGGGGTGCTCATGGTATCATTGTGGTCTATGATGTCACAGATCAGGTATGTATAACATGACACTATGTCACACCTGTTAGAACTCGTCATCATTTTCATCATGTTAATCTTTAATTAATGGTTAAACTTTGTACCACAATCATGAGACAAAATCTAATTGTCCACGTTCTAATGAGCTGAAATTGACAAAAATAAGCCATTCTTCATTTTGCTGGAGTGTCCCTATAAGATGGCGCTATTAAATTTTTTTTAACAACTCCAAGAGAAGTGGAGTCAGCTGGTTGCTTTCAGTCAAAACTGGGTGCCTGTAAAAACCAAGCAAGTTCTTTCCATTTTAGAAAGAAGCTAGTGTTCACCTTGTTCCCTGATGAGTGAAGTAAGTCGTTCTTCCTGTTCCTCAAGGGATGCCTCGCTGTGTGATCAACATGGTAGTTTTACACAAACATTTGAGAGCCAGATATGAAAAGTTGAAACACTGTGTGCTGTCAAGGTTTGTTGTTGCTGCACTAGAAATTAGGGGTGTGTGTTCTGACCTAAAATGATATCACAGTATTTTTGTTCTGTGTTTTTACCGTGATGTAATATATCATGCTAGCACGAAAATAAGAAATATTCCACTCCACTGGTCTGGCTGTGTGAGACAAAGACACGAAAAGCTGCATGAAGAAACACTTTCCCACATTCATGCTACTTCTCTGGTTATTTCATTGGCTTGAAATGATGCTTAATATTCACAGTTTCTCTTGACTGTCAGTATTAAAATGCCAACCTTGCTCCAGCGTGTGGGTCTACAATAGATGCTATGAGCCAAATTAGCCACTGTACATGTTAATAGAAAATTCATCAGGCTAACCAGCAAAAATAAGCTACATTAAAAACAGGATCTGTAGTATCAGTGTAGTGGCCAAATGTCGATCAGTCATTCTGCAGTGCTTTCTGATTTGCTCTCTTGTGTCCTTTTCTGTTCATGCAATGCCTCACAAGGTGCCAGGCACCAGTGCTGACTGGTTTTAATTAACGCATCCATGTTGCATTGAAATGTGTCATCCCTGGGACACGCTGCCTGCCTGAGCCGTGCATGTGCATCACAGAACCCCTTGCTTTTCATTTCAGCACCCATGTTAACAGGTTAGAGCAGCCACACAGTCCACATGAGCAGCGCGGCTCATGTCGGGCTGCAGTGATGCATCATGTAGACACTAGACGTGTCACCTGTTTATTTCTATGTGACGTGCGTGGTTCTAAGCAGAAATGGACGGTGAAAATGATCTGCTGATCGTCATATCAACATCAAACCAGCCTTTCACTGCAGTTTCAGTCTCTATATTTGTAGAATATGTCACAAACATGGTCTGGTGTGGTCTCTCTCTGTATGAAGGTAAACTAAAATCTCATCATCATTATCATTGATTGCCATTATTGAAGGCTGGCAGTAGGTAACACTGTCTGTGTGGACACATGCACATGTGAGCCGCAGCAGTTCAGCGCTGTTGCTGCCTGCACAGGTAGAGGTACCCAGTGTGTCCGGGATCCTAGATTGTCTCTGTGGAAGCTTCTGATGTCCTTTAGCAGATTTAGATCGGTACCAACGTTTCTCTCTTTCCTGTACCAGGAGTCCTTCAACAACGTCAAACAGTGGCTACAGGAGATTGATCGCTATGCTAGTGAAAATGTCAACAAGCTTCTGGTTGGGAACAAGTGTGACCTGACGACAAAGAAGGTGGTGGATTACACAACAGCAAAGGTAAGGCACCGGGGTATTTAATCCCACACACACAAGCTATTGCATGCAAACTTTGGGTGAATCCCATTTCTCTTTTCTACCCCTACCCCTTAGCCCTACCCCTTGTCCCTTGCCCCTTGAAACGGAGTGCCAAGGGGTAGGGCCGAAAGTCAACCCCTCCAAATTGGGACACCCCTTCGACAACCGCGTACGTCATCAGTAGTCGCCGCTGCCTCTTACGTAGGCAGATGCGACAAGCGTTTGCCGGAGATCTCGGGGAATCATGCCGTCTGCCGCTGTGGTCTGTTGCGTGGGCTATTGGGACACATGGATAACTGTGATCTCATGATCTCTGATCTCATATAAACCAGTGATGTTAACGTTACTTGGGTTACAACATCCATATGACATGTTAGCACGGATTGTCGCAATTCATACACAACTTCAATGGAGTTACAGGCTAATGCTACCGTCACATTCGATTTGTGTATGACATTCCTGCATGTTGTATCCCATAACGCTGTCAATGTAACCGAATACCAGCAGCGAGGTTGCCCGAAGTTATTATTGATAACGTTATCACTTATTATCATCAGGGCTGCCCACAGAGCACCGCTAGTGGCATTCAGCCTGGCAACGGTAACCACGTAACTGAAGCCTCGACTACTATCGATTTTTTTCGGAGGATTTTTTACGAGGAAAATGACCACTACACATTGAAACAACGTTAAAATAGACAATAAAGTGGTTTTCGTACATTTTAAAACTTTATTCATGGAGAAAATACTTCGTAAATCGAAATCTGTCGTACCCCTCCGTTTGGAGTGTGCCTCGGAAAAATCTCCATTTGGAGGGGTACATAGCCCTACCACTTCCCCCTACCCCTCCGTCATAATGGGAATTGGGACACCCCTACCCCTCCACGTGAACGCGCAAAACGGAGGGGTAGGGCCAAGGGGGAGGGCCAAGGGGTGAAATGGGATTCAGCCTTTTTCATGCTTTTAACACTTTTTGTTTAGAATTTTCCCCTTGTTTCCTGTGCTGGGTGATGTCTGGTGGCAGAGAGGCAGCAGCCCCTTTTTCTCAGCCTGTTCAAGGCAAGAATGTTGTGTTGTTTTGTCAATCCATTCCGGGTCTTCTTTAGGCAGTATTGCAGAATCTCTTCAGAAAAATTTTCAGAAGTGAAGTAAAAGAGGGGGAGAGCTGTTCACATCCTCACATTCACATACTGTTCTGTTCAGCTCAAATGCTGTGTGTGGGGCTGCAAAATGAATTTATTCAGCATTGTTTTGACAATGAAAGAGTCAGTTATGTGTGTGTGCTATGTTTGTGTTTGCAAAGTGTTATTTAATGTGTTAATTATAGCCGAGAAATAGAGCCAGTAATACAAAGCCAAATTACTTTCATTGAGTCAACAAGTGCAATAAGTACAATCTCTGATACAGTGCTGCTGGTCTGCCCCTTTGAGGCTTCAACCCTTAATATGCTCTTTCACATGTTTTGTCATCCAAATAATATTAGAAATGGATCTGAAAAACATTCATGGCATCTGCTATTTCACTCAATCACTGGCATGTTTCAAAGTATGGAATGACATTATTTTAACAAACACCTGTGTAACAAACTGCTGCTGCATCTGAAACCTCCTGCTCCAGCCTCCAGACTGTGGTCAGGAAGCACAGGAGAGACTGACTCCTTTACAGCTTCAGGGTGAAATTATGGCTAACTTCAGTCTTATAACTTTCACATCACCACACTTAGCTCCTGCCTCCACCCAGCACACCTGCCAGGCCTGACTGCAGATACATTGCCCCTCTGTCCTGCTCACCTGCACACTTGCCACACACTCCACACTGAATTTGTCCAATGAGACTGTGCTACCCCACTTATCTGAATGCTGCTTCACTTTTATCCTGCTGTGTTTACATTATGCTAGCTTTTGTTCTTCATTGTGTCGACTGAAGCCAAAGTGGCCCCTGCAACTGACAAGACAAATTATTTACCAGCCCACACCCATGTTGTTCCTGTTAGTGTCATGCAGTGTTTCCGTGTTACTTTGCTTTGCACTAATGGAAAATAAAAAGTTAAGAGCATCAGTGAAAATAAGATTCCTAAAATCCTGTTCTATGTTGTGTTCAGGAGTTTGCAGACTCTCTCGGCATCCCCTTTTTGGAAACCAGTGCCAAGAACGCCACCAATGTGGAGCAGGCTTTCATGACCATGGCTGCTGAAATCAAGAAGAGGATGGGCCCTGGGGCCACAGCTGGAGGAGGAGAGAAGCCCAATGTGAAGCTGACCCCTGGCACTACTGTCAAGCCTTCATCAGGAGGATGCTGCTGAGAGAGAAACCACTTCCACTTTGACACCCCACCCTCTTAACTCATCCCCCTGAAACTCCACTGTGTCCCTGCAAAGCCCCACCACAACCAGACAGGACAGGGAAGACATGATTCACAACATGTCTGTGAGAAGAAGATGAAGTTGCCTGTATTTGTACTGTACATAATATAGCCGCACTACCAAAAACAAATAAAGCATCCTTCTTGTCATACTGTCCTATTATTGATGACAAATTCTAAGGACAGGTTGTCGTTCAACCTGGCCCTGACTCCCATCTCCCCCAACTCAGACCTCTCAGAGACTCCCTCTGAATGCAGGTTGATGAGGTGTGTGTGTGTGTGTGTGTGTGTGTGTGTGTGTGTGTGTGTGTGTGTGTGTGTGTGTGTGTGTGTGTGTGTGTGTGTGTGTGTGTGTGTGTGTGTGTGTGTGTGTGTGTGTGTGTGTGTGTGTGTGTGTGTGTGTGTGTGTGAGTGAGAGAGAGAGATGGAAAGAATTTGTCTTTCTGTTTCTGTGCATCCCTGCAGTGGGGTTGGTAAAAGAATCCCTTTCATGAAGGTTTCTGTTTATATGGACCTTTTCTGTTTCTCTTTTCGGTGATTATTTTGCTGTTTGTATCTGCATTTGTATGTCTGTCCCCATTTGAAGGTGTTTTTTATTTCCCTTGCCAACCTCTGCACAGCAGTGTCTCACAGTCCAGCATCTAAAATCTAGTGCAACAGTATGTACATAAACATTATGTATATATTATGTTAAATCTGATTTGCCAGTTCTGTAGTGTTCAATATGTTCTTAGGATATAGTCTTGACTCTTAATCTCTGCATTCAATTTGTGGCTGAAGACAAAGTTTGTTGCTCAACATGTAACACTTCAACTGAAAATAAATATTGTACTACCAGACTGTATGAAACGGGAAGGTCTGTCTACAATTTTTGGTGAGATGTGTAGAAAACCTGTTGGAATTATTTATTCTTCATTCATTTGGCATATCTACTGCCAGTTACATAGGGTCTGTTTGCAAATTGCTGTGTAATCTCAGTACAGAATTGCATATATAAAATACAATGTTCTCTTCTTTTCATAATAAAGGCAACTGAATTCAGTTTGAAAGGAACTCTGGGGCCAGTGTTTGCTGTATGGATGAGAATGTTAGAACAGTGCTCCATTGTACAGCTATATATGAAGGCCAGGTCATAACACAATGGACAGAGATGTGTGCATGTGGGCATACAAGCCAGTCGTTAGCTAGTTAACCTCAATCCTGAACTGCTAGAATGTAGCTCACTTTCCACTGAACACAAGGCAGCTGATTTCACAGGAAATCCCACAAAGTTCTAGCTGCCGGTTTACATAAGAATAGCCTGAGCTGGAGTGTCACTCAGCGTAAGGAGACAGGACGCTGCTGAGCTAGCACTTCTCCAGAACATGACTTCCTAAATGTTGCATGGAATACGTTACCAAAGAGAAACACACTGACCCCATCTCATCAGACTTTCCAGGAAGCTTTAATGCAAGCTGTTCACCCAGTGTTAAACAGTTATTCTTGCATTTAGAATGTGCATAAGGTTAAATGGGAAGTTGAATTTATGCTGAAATTTTTGTTTGCCAAGAGCAGATACTTCCTGCTAAACAAAATCTGTGGCATCAGTATGATTCATAGGATTAGCATGTGTGTGTTGCGAATACAATGAAAGGGATAAGACTGATAGTTGATATTGAAAGGGCAAGGAGAAGAAACAAATGAGGGGAACGTGAAAATGGATGGGGAATAGAGAGGAGTGATTCACCAAGTATCTACACTGTACTGGGTATATAAACGTGTGATAACTACAAGTAATTCTTCATTATGTTTTACAATATGTGATGGGAGTATAGTTCATCATAGTGAAGATTCCATCCATGATCTTTAGGGACCTCTGTTGGCATTAAGCTGAAACTGCAACAGCACAATCAGTTCAGTGTGAAGCTCCAGCTGAAAAGAACTGCGAACCAACTGATCACCATGAGGAGATCCAGAGGAGACATGAGAGGTATAGCTGGATTAGTAGGGGATGTGATTAAAGGGGTATTCCAGCAACTATTAGTAATACACTTCTGTTAAATGTACAAGCAAGGCAATTTGTTTTTACACAGCACATTCTGCTAATGAACTTGAATTTAATGTACTTTACATTACAGTACATGTACAAACTTCCAACCTAAGACATAAACTACACAAGAGCAGGGATGGAAAGAGTTCTGGACCACTGCACCACTACACACATGGACTGCCTCCTCCCAGTGGCCAGAAAAAATCTATTAATGCATGCAAGTTCAGTTCAAATACAGGAGATATTTATATTTTTTATGTTGAGTTACTGCATGTTACTGAGTTACTGTTTTAATTTGAACTTTAAATGGATCTGAATACTTCCTCCACCAATGCCTGTTAGTTTCACATTATCACAGCCTGGATTTATTCAGTCAACCATGAACGAAAATATGATTTGAGAGGCTGACTGCACACGCACAAGCATTAAATGCATTTAGCTTTATTGATGCATACATTTGCTTATGCATTGCAACAATCCAGCCAAACCAGCAAACTCCCCATGAGATAAACACACGGGCCATACAAAGAATGGTTTGCTATTTATTTATATGTATTTCTATACAATTGTTTTGACAGCTCATTTTGAAATCATGGAAAATTAATAACGAAAACTTAAAAACCAGTCTGAAATATAATGGCCTCAGTAACCCCATACATCCGGCAACCTCAGTTCGCGGCAAGTATCAGATTAGGTGTTTCACATATTTCCACTCAGAGGGGTGGATACGTTAAATGGTTTTCTCTGTACGTGAAATGCTTTGTAGAATGTAAATATTCTTTGACTTAATTTATAAAATATACTCGCTTGTTATGTTTCGTCTGATGTTTGTATTAAACGTAGCTTTTAAAATACAGTTGTATCTACACCGTAATCATACATTACCCTATTGTATAAGCAGTGGTTTCGTCCTAACTGGCGCGAAAGTAATAGCTCCTCCCAAAATCAACCGCCTATCTGCGTCAAGTAGACCGAATTCTCGTAGAAAATGGCCGAGATAAAGCGACATTGCCTTCAAAATAAAAGATAATAGCGACCTCTCAAACCAATTCTCGCGGATATCTTGCGTAACCAGTTTTATTTTGACAGGTATTGGTCGGAGATACATTACTTGTTTGTCGGTACTAACAGCGGTCGTACACATGCCGTGCTAGCTGTAGAATAAGCACGACTGAGGAGTTCAAACCAGTTGTTATACATGTTAGTGCAGCTTTAGATAAGGCTATATTTTCGGATCTGTTTTTCCGATTCTGTGGTCTTACATACTCAGAAACTTAATTAATAACCACTAGCCAACTAGTTTGGCCTGTTGCTTCAGAAAGTTAACGTTGTATGACTGCGCGATTAACCTGCTTGTGTAACTGAAGTTGCTGATTTGTCGAGCAGAACGACCTTTTCTATCAACGTTAGTTACTTAGAAACCTTGAAAAAGCCATATTAGCCCCATCGTCCGCTTCGCTGTTGGCAACAATGAGCTGGTAAGTTAAATAATATTTCATAAAGGAAGATACCTAAAAAAAAAACTTGACGTTGCTATCTGTGGAAGGATGGACCAATAAGGGTGTGTAGGATGACTTAATGTCCTCGTTTTGATTTTTCATGTTTTATTCACCGTCTTAACTGTAAATCTCTTAATTCACTTCTAGGGACTAAAGAGTGAAAGCATTAACCAAGTTATTCTTTTGCCGACCATGGAAGTAGTTGTCTTTAATTTACTGTGTCTATTGATAAAATGTGTAGATGTATTACATATCCACCGTGTGTTGTACATGCAGAACGTTTACGTTAGCTTGCAGACGGTCTTAGTCCTGTTCTGTCTAAGTGCTGTACACATTAAAAAAAGGGCATCTTTGAAGCTTCAAACATGTGAATGGAATTAGTAAAACCAGCAGGAAAGTTCACCTTCTGGATTTCATTTGTGGTCGTCCGCATGCTGACAGCGAGAAGGAAGAAAGTCGAAGTGCGTCCCCTCACTGCCCCAAACCCGACGAACCCGAGGAGCCGCTGGGTACAGCTATGGAGACGGGAGCCGCAAAGGGTCAGTCACAAAGGGGCCCAGTGTGTGAGACCCAGGAACGACAAAGGGTCTGGCTGGGGGGTTTTATTGAGCTAATCCAAGTTTGATGAATGAGGTCTTACTGCCATGTCATTTAAGGCTGAGATAATGAGGGACTGATGCAGTGTATTACTGGAACAGGACACCATGTCTGCTCACGTCAGCTCACGTCAGCTCATGTCCAGTGAAAGCTGATCAGCTTTGAAAAGATGTGAAAGTGTTTCCATAAGAGGAAACATCATGAAGAAATGTGGGTTTGGGGTTCTTCAGATGATAACCATCATTGTTGTTTCTTTGAAGATGTCAGTGTGAAATCTGAGAAGATGAAGTCTGAAGTGGTCATCACAAAAGAAATGGAGGAGGAGGAGAAGCAGCTGATGGAGGAAGGGGAGAGGAAAGAAAAGGAGATGATGGAGAAGGTGTGTTGCTTATCAATGCCTCAGCATGTGTGTTCTCCCTCCTTTGTCTTTTTCAAAAGCTGTATTTGTAAAACTGGATCATATCTAGAGCTGGATGTTGAATCGAGTATCAAAAAATGTCAAGAGCCCAAAGCTGGCAGCAAATGTCCAAGATTCATGAACTTGTTGTCTTTGATTAAATAGTTGCTATTTAAATAAAACATTACCAACTTGGTTGACTGTATGTTGCTGAGACACTAGTGTTTAGACAACATTTCTTTTTTGAGAATTTTGTCTTTTGTTAAATGCAAAAAGGTTTTGTTTTGTAGGAGAACATGTTCTTCAAAGTCAGGCATTGCAAAAAGTAGTGGCACAGGTACAAAGAATCGCATGGTGTTGGCACTAGTGTAAATGTTCGAACTCTTATCTTGATTACAGTCTCTGTCACTAATGAATTATTTTGCAATGTTCACCACAAGGCCCGTGAGTCCTGGGAGAGGGATTCTCATGACATGCGCTTCAAGAGACTGCAGCATCTACTTCAGAAGAGCAACATCTACTCTAAGTTCCTGCTGACTAAAATGGAGCAGCAGCAGAACGAGGTACAGTTTGTGTGAGCATCGTGTGAAACAGTAACTACCTGTGCTGTTTGTGCACCTGCTGGCTAAAGGCTGAATCACTACTGACACTGAGCTTTGCTGTCGACCGTTTCAGGAGAAACTCAGGAAGGAGAAAATTGAAAAGAAGGCCAAGCAGGTGAGGGAAAAAACATTTTATCTTAGCATGAAAATACTCTTCAAACCTTATTCACAGAAGTGTGTTCTTTCCGGTGCAGAACAAAAATGGTGCAGAGCCCGAGAAAGGTGAGTGGATCTTCTGATGTTTCCTCTTCTGCTACAGCCATGATTCAGAAAAAGCTGGAACGCTCTGAAAACAGAAATAAAACACGATAATGTGATAATCTGCTGATTTATTTTCACCAATACTCATCTGAAAATAGTTCTAAGACAGTATAAAACATTAAAATGTTTGACCTCATCAGCTTCATTGATTTTTAGAAATATGTTTATTCTGAATTTGATGCAGCAACCTGTGTTTAGCTTTTGCCTCTATTTCCCATTGAACCAGATAAAAAGAAGAGGAGGAGGGATGAAGAGTACAAAATAGCGGATGTCATGTCAAAAGAAGTAAGGTCTAATTTGACTGTGTGTGTTGTGCAGAGTTGTCATTTCCACATCTGCTCACATGTGTTCTGCTTGACTTTGTCTTCCAGGAAATCATGTCTCAATCTAAGAAGGCAAAAGTGGAGGAAGAGGTAAAGCTTTGTTTTTTTCCTTCTGGGGAAATGAGATGTGAAGACATCAGAAGGGACGTAGATAAGTAGTCATTGAACGTAACACATCCAACCATACATGTACGTAATATATCAAACATTTGATGTCAGGACGAGACGCCGGCCCAGAAGAAACTAAAAGCTGAGGACATCGAGAAGATGAGCGATTCCAACCAAGACATCAAGAACCGTCTGTCAGAGACTGTGCGAGACAATGCCAAGCATCTCCTGGACCCTCACAGGAAGGTGGATGGCCAGTCAGTCCCTGCCCAGCAGCCAGAGCTCTTCACCGGCGGGGTCATGAGGTGGTACCAGATCGAGGGCATCGAGTGGCTGAGGGTCAGTCGGGCTTTCTCCATCTGAGATTGTGGGAAATGATTGTTTATTCATTGCTTTATTTGATTCCCTCTCTCCCTGTGCCAGGTAGATAAAGTTTATGTCAAGTTATTCGTTAGTTGATTTAACACTTTAGAGTCTTCAACAGATTGACAGACCTCTTGTTGTTGGTCTGGAGCTTTCCATGGTAGAACAGGATCTCCATTAGCAGGTGCAGTTTGCCCAGTTGTAATGAGATTGTAAATGTCCCAATTTCCTTTTTTTCCTGAGCACTTTTAAGGACATTCATGCATTCATGTTGGCTTTAAAGGTTGAGTTTCAAAGTTCAATGAGGTTTTGCAGACAGTGAGGCCATATCTACCCCATGATATCAGAGAGCAGTTATTACACTGTTAGTTTCACCAGCTGCACACTGATCTCATGATCAGTGCAGTTAGTAGATGTTGGCCTAAACACTTCACAGACCACAAGGACTTTTGTAGTGTGAAATAGCAGTTTAACTCTTTTTTTCTTTTCTGGAAGGTTCACGTGTTGAATATCTGTTTGTCATGACGTTAGTGGAGGTGGTCAGATTAGAGAAATTGTTTCATTTGTTCAAATGTGTGCTTCTGAGACAGGCAGACTTCGTTTTTCTCGACCAGTGACCCGTGTTGTTCGCTCTGTGCTGTCAGATGCTGTGGGAGAATGGCATCAATGGGATCCTGGCTGATGAGATGGGGCTGGGAAAGACCATCCAGTGCATCGCTCACATCGCCATGATGATAGAAAAGAAAGTTACGGGCCCCTTTCTGGTGGTTGCCCCTCTCTCCACACTGCCCAACTGGATCAATGAATTCAAGCGCTTCACACCAGAGGTGGGAGGACAAGATGGCCCTGAATTACTTTATTGTCTGTCATGACCTTGACACACATTCAGCTCACCAGTAATAAAATCAGTGATTAAATTGTTTTGGGCAAGTTTGCAGCTAAATTTCATTGCAGATTTAACAGGATTGTATTGTTTAGTAAAATTGTTTCACATGACATTCAAATGATTACAGTGATCTAAACTTTGAAAAGAAAATGACAAATCCATGTCGTCAACCCGCTGTGGTCAGAATGACACCAGCTGACCACAAGCACTGAGTGTGTAAATATCTGCTGGAGCTCAGTGAGCAGTGTCATGTGTTTGTCCAGGTGTCTGTGCTGCTTTACCATGGCCCCCAGGCAGAGAGGGCCAAGCTACTGAAGCAGATCCGCAGGCCTCAGGGGCCCCTCAGCATGTGTCCTGTGGTCGTCACCTCCTTTGAGATCTCCATGATTGATAGAAAATTCTTACAGGTAGGCTGTCTGCTCATCCTTTACATTCATTCCTTAGATATGACCAAACATGCACGTCTTACTGGCACAGAAACATTTGTCAAATGATATGTCAGTTGTAGTTTCGTATGCATAGCAAGTTTTATATGTAGTTATTTGGAGTTGCTGAAAAATGTATTATTGTATTATGTATTATTATGTATTATAATGCATTATTTGAAGTCTTTGGCCCGTTATCAGTAGATTTTGAAACGGCATGTCTGTTTCTTGCTCCAGCGCTTCCAGTGGAAGTACCTGATCGTGGACGAAGGCCACAGAATCAAAAACCTCAACTGTCGGCTGGTGCGGGAGCTGAAGATGCTGGCCACTGACAACAAGCTGCTGCTGACGGGCACGCCGCTGCAGAACAACCTCGCTGAACTCTGGTCCCTCCTCAACTTCCTCCTGCCGGAAGTCTTTGATGACCTCAAGAGGTATGGAGCCGTGTGATTTACTGATAACTGAGTGCTGATTACAGCACTGCTCACACTTACTCACACACACATACACGCACGAACACAAACAAACAAACTCAAAGATATTATTATTAAATATCGCGTTATTAACATGTTAACACGAATCAATTTTAACGGCGTCATTTTATTAACGCTCTTTGTGACCTAGTGAACTTGTAGTTTTTATAAGCTGTGGCCACTGCTAGTAACATAACAAAAACTACAGGATCCGGTTGTAAACCGGAAACAAAAATAGGCACGCCCCACACGTGTTTGCTCTTGCCTGCTCGCTAGCTGTAAAAGAGTAGGCTACCGGTTTGTGTGGATGTCAAGCACGAAATGCCGAAATGGATGCGAACAAGATTCTGAATGGAAGGTTTAGTTTCAAAAAGTTGCCAGATGGGTCGACTGACAAGACCAAAGCTAAACTGAATTATCACCGCAGCACATCCAGTCTGAAATACCACTTGATGGCCAAACACACGGTGAATGTGAATTCTCCGCCGCCTCCTTGTCAAAACCAGGTGACAATGGATGGCTTTCCACAGAGGCATGTGGATGCTATTATGTTCAAAGGAAACTCAAGAAAGGAAAGTTTAAGCCATGGTTTAACTGCACTATAGCCTGAGTCCTAGTTTACAATGATGTGCACTTTGTCACTTTAGCTTGTATCACCCTGTTTTGATCCCTTAGAAAGGGTTGTTGAAGGGGCTTTTTTGTAACCAAGTATTTATTTTTTTGGCATCTGTTTATTGACAGTGTTAAATTGTGTGAGATTTGATTCATTCAAATGTGAATGACTGCTCAAAGTGAGAATGTTAGTGTGAAATATAACACTACACGTTGTTGTTTTCAATAAAACACATTTGCACAAAGCAAGCCTATCCACTTTTCCATGTTGATAAGAGTATTAAAATGATAATTAAAGGGACATTTAGAATAGATAAAAATGTGCGATTAATTTGCGATTAATCACGAGTTAACTATGACATTTATGAGATTAATCACAATTAAATATTTGAATCGATTGACAGCACTAATCATTATATGCAGTTAGATGTGTATTTTTGTTTGTGTAGCTAATTGTTCAGCTTTAACTCAGTACTCAGAATGAACCTCTTGTCAACGTGTTTGCTGTGCAGCTTTGAGTCCTGGTTTGACATCGACACTCTCGGTGAGGCTGAGAACGTGGTGGCTGCTGAGCGTGAGCAGAACATCCTGAGCATGTTGCACCAGGTCAGTCGTCCAAGCCATCACCACAGAGTGCAACCATGAGCGACAGTCACAGCCGCCTTACATTGTAATGTATTCATTTGGTGTGTTCTAACATGATGAATAAGAACACACACAGCATCAGAGACTCACAGACGTCACTTTCTATTTACATGCTCAGTACAATAATCAATGGTTACAAACGTCAGAGTTACCATTTCTATGCAGATGGTACACAGCAATCTCCTGGTTCTGTTTGATCATATTGAAGAACATATAAACAACATGAGTAGGGGGCCTTCTCTTACCGAGCCCTTTCTTTGGAATCCTCTTCCTGCCCATGTTTGACAGGTTAACACAGTTGACTCATTTAAAAGTAAACTCAAAACACATGTTTTCACATAAGCCTTGAACCTCACTTATTCTCCTCAGAGTAGATTTTTGGGGGGGACACAGAAGAAAAACGTGCGTTTTCAAAATGTTCTGTATTGTTTCAGATTTTGACTCCGTTCCTGCTGAGGAGGCTGAAGTCAGATGTGACGCTGGAGGTTCCTCCTAAGAAGGAAATCATTGTTTATGCTCCTCTGACAGCCAAACAGGAAGCCTTTTACACTGCTGTGGTCAACAAAACCATCGGCAAGATGCTGGGCCAGGAAAAGGTAATGCCATGTAGCATTTGCTGCTATGGGGACACGTCTGGACTGTCAAACTGGTCTCTGAACTCAGTCAGTATAGCTTTGTCCTCTCTGTCAACTTCTATCACATCACTTTTTTCATTTGCCTACTGGTCAGTTTAAACAGTTTTAAGTCAGTTTAAGGGATTGGACTGCTCTGCTCTCTTGCTTTATTTAGACGGAGGCTCCTGTAGCGTTGACATCGAGTGGCAGACCGAAGCGTCGCAGTCAAAAAGTGGTGGACTATAAAGAAACAGATGGAGACACACCGTATGACCTGGAGAAATATCTGGACCGGGTCCGGAAGGAGCAGGAGCAGAGGTAGGTTTTATTTTGTTATCTTAGTAATATCACATGCTCATTTATTTCCATTGATCTCAACAGTCGGTGTCTGTTCTCAGCTGTTAATGCATGCTGTAGTCTTTTAGTGCTTGTCGTTCACACACCCTGCCACGTTTTGCTCACACTTACTTTCCTCTCATCTCCTCCAGCTCCCCTCCAGTGCTGGAGGTCCAGAGCCCGCTGGATGCCCAGATCAACCTGAAGCTGCAAAACATTCTCATGCTGCTAAAGAGATGCTGTAACCACCCCTACCTGGTGGAGTACCCCCTTGACCCTGCCACACAGGAGTTCAAGGTAACCCACAGTCACCAGCTCTCCTTTGGTACAGTACCGTTTGTGCTACAGGTGCTGTTTAAGTATTCCCAATGCCGTTTAGTTTCCTTCACATACTGTACGCCCTTTGGTCTTCCCTGCAGATTGATGAACAGCTGGTCCAGACTTCTGGGAAGCTTCTCATACTGGACAGACTGCTGCCTGAGCTGAAGAAAAGGGGACATAAGGTGAGACAGCACACTAGGAGCCAAATATGTTACTACATGTCACTTCATCAGCAAAAGAGAGGATTAATGAAGTCTGCCAAACTCACTAGTGACTAGTAGCCCTGCTGAGTTGGTGCTTATGTTTTCTTCTTGAAAGGACAACAACAAGCTCTTGACTGATGTTGTCTAATGGCAAAAATTATTCACCTCTTACCTGCCACTGCTGCTCTCCTTCAGGGTGAACACAGTGTTACAGTGCCCTCCCTCTGCTAATGCCAAAGCCATTGAGGTTGTTGCTGTTGGTGGCAGCAGCAGCAAGTGAGGGACAATAGTGTGTCAGAGTTGCTGATAACCCTCTCCAGGGCCGCTCCAAGCCTGTCTGGAGCCGCAACTTGGCTTCTGTGACCAGCCCCACTGTCCATTTTGTGCACAGAACCAAAAAACGTACACAATGCCACATTCTAAGTGACTCTGGCCCACAGTTGTTTGGTCAGAGTTATTAAGAAAGCACCTCATTACATAGTCAGCTTCTGGACTGATCAACCTCCAAGTCCTATGCTTCCAGCAAAGGAGGGCTCATAGGTGAGATTAATATGAGATCACTGAGCTCAGGAAAGAAATAACAATCCAAAAACTTTATTTCAGCTGCAGTTAAACTCCACCTGAGAAAAAAACATTACTGTTAAATTCTGATATTTTAGCCTTATATCATATATCTATGAGCATATATCTAATCGATATATAGGAAGCAATAAATATGTTCATGGGAAACAAAAAGGAAGTAAAGAAAGTAAAAGACAAATCAAACTTCTGTTTCATGCAGGTGAAATGATTTGAGAGAGTGAGCTCACATTCCAGTTTTAATTTGGCTCCCATTTCTTTCCGTTGATTAAATTGATGGAATCCATTCTGTTCTATGGTAGTGAAGTGAAGCCCACAAACAAATCTACGTTTTCAACAGGAAAAGCATCAATTGAAAATGCACGCACTGAATTTTGTATCGTGCAGGTGCACAGGACAGCAGTTAATAACACCTGCTGATCACAGTTAGGCCAATTATTAATCAAGATCCTTACACAAACATTTTGGCTTCATCTCAAACAAAATCACTCCGTGAATCTGTGTTTCATGATCCACCTGTAGGTTCATACATGTTTTATTTATTCAAATTCAAACTTTGCTAGTACATGTTAATCTTGGCATGCTGTATTATAACATTGTGTTTATTGCCATTTATAATACGTGTGCACGGTGCTGCTGTGTGTCAACAGTCCTCTGCACATGTTGTTATTTGCCTTTGACTTATTCTATGTCAGCCTGTTTCTGACTTGTATCTGTGATTGCTTGTTGTGCTCCAGGTTCTGATCTTCAGTCAGATGACATCCATCTTGGATATTTTGATGGATTACTGCTATCTGCGGGGCTTCCAGTATAGCCGACTAGATGGCAGCATGTCCTACTCTGACAGAGATGAAAATGTGAGTTTTAAATGAGTGACGAGGACAGTGCAGAATATATCTATATCTATCCCTCCCTCCCTCCCTCCCAGTATATAGTCATTAGGAATCATAAAATGAGTCAAGTCCACTGAGGGCAGCAATTTAGTTGCTTGCCAAATCTGTGCCCACACAGGAGCCTCTGTCTCTCTGTCTCTCCCTTTCTGTCTCTCTGTCTCAGTGGACTCCACTCATTTTGTGATTCCTAATCAGTTAGAGCTATGATATGTTCATACTACTGCATCACCAGGTTCTTCTTCTCCCACAGATGACCAAGTTTTCCAAAGATCCAGAGGTGTTCCTGTTCCTGCTGAGCACCAGAGCAGGAGGCCTCGGGATCAACCTGACAGCTGCTGACACTGTCATCATCTTCGACAGTGACTGGGTGGGTGCAGATTAAAAATCACCTATAACAAACAGTGTTACCATTCGAAGGGTTCCCTGTACGTGAACTGTGTTTAGTCAGTGTGTGGTGATGTTTCTTTGCCTTCTCAGAACCCACAGGCAGATCTGCAGGCTCAGGATCGCTGTCACCGCATCGGGCAAACCAAACCAGTGGTGGTGTACCGCCTGGTCACAGCCAACACTATCGACCAGAAGATCCTGGAGAGAGCCTCAGCCAAGAGGAAGCTGGAGCAGATGGTTATCCATAAGAGTGAGTGACATTACGTTCCTCCCCCAGCTCCATGCACTGCAGCACTACATTAGTATTATTGTTATGCCTACGTCCAGCTGTGGCTGGAGGCATTATGTTTCCACGTGTTCCGTACGTATGTCCATCCATCTGTCCTGTTCTCATGAAGATGAGATTAAACTTGTTGATGAACCAATCCCTCGCTGGGGAAATAAGTTGTTACAGACAAACAAAAACAGTGGTATAGAAATCAACTATGTAAATGTACATTATGTAGTGATTTATAAAAATACTAAATGACATGAAAATACTACTGCTCATAAAAATAATGTTGCCAATATTCTTATGAGGAAAAACTACCAGTGTCGTCTGTTATATTTCACTAGAGAAGTACTGTTTCATGGAAAGAACATGGAATTTTACAAGTCTATGCATATGTGCAATATTTACAGCTTGTAAGATGTAATGGATAATGTGAGCGTATGTTAGCATGGATAACAGCGGTGCAAAACAAAAGTGGGTTTATGATGTAGAATTGGGACAGACAGCATCAACACAGTGCTACATTACATGATGCTGGAGTTTAACAGTCTGACAGCTGTTTGGATGACAAACGTCTGCTACTGAAGGAGCTGCTTAAGCCCCCCCACCGTCTCATGCAGGGGGTGGGATGGGTTGTCTGTGATCGATGTCAGCTCGGCTAACATCGTCCTCTCACCCACCTCCTCCATGGTGTCCAGAGGGCAGTCCAGGACAGAGCCAGCTCTCCTGACCAGTTTGTTTAGTCTTTTGCTGTCCCTCTCAGAACTTCCACAGCGAGTCTGTGGTCTGTTGGTGAGGTAGTTGATGGTCCACTCAGCCAGGTGGCAGTCTACTCCAGCTAATCCAGTGAATGTGATACCTCAGGAATGCCTTGAGAGAATTTCTTCAAGTTTGGCACAAACAAACAATTGGAGTCAAGGATGAACTGATTAGATTTTGGTGGTCTATGGTCACTGTGACCTCACAAAACACAACTCAGCAATTCATGTGTTAGTTAAGACAAAATGCCATACAAATGTCTAATGGGATAACAAGATGAAAGTTTGTATCCAAAAGGTCAAAGGTCAACTTTACTGTGACATCATAATGTTTTGCAAAAGCACCCCCCCGGCCATGATTTAACACCATGCCTGAGGAACAGACAGGGAGATTGTGACCTCATTTCACAGTTGGTCAGATACTGAATTGGTGACCTACCTTGACAGACAGAAGGTCTGCTGAGGTGGGTGCTGGATCTTCTGTACACAAACCACTTTGAGTTTATCTTTCACCTAATTGTGAATTGCAAGCACTGGACCGCTGTTGGTCTGAAATATGTTCCAAGTGTGGACTTTAATGATTGCTTCTTTTGTTAAATTGCTTTCCCCCACAGATAAGTTCAAAGGTGGGAAGGCAGAGTTGAACCAAAGTAAAAGCTGCATCGATCTGGATGAGCTGGTGGAGCTGCTCAAAGCCAGAGGCACTGAGAGGTAAGAAATCATCCCTTGCTCCAACGACTTTCAATGTTTAGAGAATGTAAATAAGAAGTTAAACAACATAATTGAAAGTAACATTGGGCTGTAACCTCTGTCCCACTCAGGGAAGTGAAAGCATCAAGGGGGAAGGTGATCAGTGATAAGGACCTGGAGATTTTGCTGGATCGCAGTGACTTAAAGGGTAAGGAGACAGACTGATGGTCTGGTTTCAGTGGTCCATCCTGAATAGATGATTGTGGGTCAAAACAGACCCGACTATCATCATTCAGTCTCACCAACAGCCAGTGTTGTGCCTGAACGCGTTCATTGAACGACAGTTCATGATCTCATTCATATTTTGGGCGAAAGTGAACTGAGCGTACTGTATTACTGCCTGATGAAGGTTACTGTGAACTCGTTCATTCTGGTGTCTGTGAACGGCACGCTCTCTCAGTTTAACTTCGTTCAATAGGGTGCCAGATTTCTATAGTTCAGTTTAGTCTATTTAAACGAGTTTTATGACAAGGTCTGTGAGGATGGGAAAAATCTTACTTTTCTGTGCAAACTTTGCCCGCCGGCCTTCAAAAAGAAAATCCACACTTCAGTCACATGGGGTGAAAGCTGCAGCTGCTACTAGTGTGGACTGAATGGACAGCAACAAAGTGTTAAAGCAACAATGGGGAAATGCTGTCCCTTCAATGCTAATGTAAACCCTGGTTGGATAAGAATTCAAAATTGGATATGAAGATGAAATCCGACACATACTGATAGGGTTAAAACTGATCATTTTGAAAAATAATAGCTCGCAGAAACATATGGAAAAAAAGAACTATGAACTAATTCATATTTAGAACGGTGAACTTAGGTCAATATTTTGAATGATGAACTATGAACTGAACTAGTTCATATTAAAATTTGTGAACTGAACTTTGAACTAGTTCATGTAGAAAGGGAACTTTCCCAACACTGCCAACAGCCAACAATAACATAATCTGTGCAGTTATCATCAACAAGTGATCATGCTTTGTTTCACTGCAGAAGAACCTAAAATGTCATTTCTGTAACTTTTCCAGTTTACAGAATCCACTTCAGCTGAAATAGAATCTCACAGTTTGCAGATACAAAGAATACACAAACACTGAAGTGTAAAAGATAGTGTTTAACTGCACAACTACACTGAAAGAAATCGATCATCTCATTCAGAAAGTATTCGATGTAAAAATGTCCCATCTTTCTGTGAATGATGGATCATCTTATTCATTGCACGAAATGGATAATAGAAACCCTTTTTTTGCTTGTTCACCTGAGTCACAAACACATTTTCTCACTCACCCCTCACGGTGTCAGGCAGACTGGATTTGTTGTGCCAACAGTGTGGGACGTTTGTCTCTCCTTAACCACAGATCCCATGTACTGTGGTGCCCCAGGAACTGAACTTTGGAACTGAAAGCGTCCAACAAGCAAAGAGTTGTGACTTTATTTACTGATCCACTGAACACTAAGTCCTTTTTGCACATTGCATTTGCATATTATTGCATTTCCAATGAATTTGAACAACTGCTTGAATCAAGTCTGGTGCAGAAGGAGCTGCCTCTGGAGGGACTTCACTGATGTCAGGAACTAAATGTAGACCCTGGTTCCTCTGGTCAAACACCAGTGAGATTCTGGAGGAAGCAGACTGTAGATTTACTGGTGCCACTTCAACAAGATTACTCAGTTAGATTTGTATTTTATGGAATTTTGTTGGAACTCCATTTGTTTTGGTTATTAAGGTGAACCAAAACTTTTAACTTTTTTATTGTGGCTGCGTTGTCCCATAAACAGTGAGAGTTCTTGTATGAAGGAGTAAACATTAGTGTTCTCCATTGACACAGTGCACTTTATGTTTACATTGATACCCACTTGCAGGTATAGGTTGTGGTATATCTGATCTGCATTGGCCAGGGCTTAGGCTGTGCTCTTTTTACTGTTTAACACATGACCTGAAGTAAAGTATAATTTGTATTTTCAGACAAAGAAAAAGGCAGCATGAAGAAAGCGAAGGTGGGCGTCTTCAGAGTGATCGATGCTGAAGAGTCGTCAGAGATCACCTTGACCTGAGAGCTCTTTGCATATTCAGATGTGAACTTTGACCTTGGCCCTTCTGCTGCACCTTGATGGCTCACAACTGCTGTCACAGTAGATACTGAAACTTAAAGAAAAAATCCTGAAACTGCTGTTAGTAGACTTTGAGTAGTATATTTTTTCTTTCACTTTCTTAACTGCCTCGTTTAATGAGCTTTTTTGTTTTACTGTTTTTGTGTTGAACATAGTCTGTGATGTTCAAACACTGTACATGTTTTAAGATTTGATTGTCACTGGGCTCTTGAAGTCTGTTAGAATCATCTTCAGTTACTGATTACTTTCCTGCCAAAAATTCAAGAAAAAAGATTGTTTTACAGATTCTTCAGCTTACTTTCTCCCTGGTAGTAGCATTAAGGTCAGTGGACACGAGAACATGCTCTTTGCATCTGTTTAAGGAGACCAAGCTACAGTGACACAGTCTTGTTGGGTTCGACCTTATGATTTTTATTTGGCCTTTCAAAACAAGAATCTTTAACAACGTTGTAATCAAAGCACTTTCATGCAGGTGAAGCATACATGTTCTTTCTTGTCTTTTTATATAAATAAACCCTGATTTGATAACTTCATGAGACGTTTTCAGCTACATTTCTATTATCAAGTAGAAGTTCTCTCCATTTTCTTTGTAAGCCCACATTCATTTCTAAAATCGTGATAAGTTATTGACAAAGCACTCTGGATTGCATTGCTTCTCTATGCTATGATGCAGAAAAAATAGTTTCCTCTCCTAGAATAGTTTTTTTGATTTGATGGCACTCCAGTGTAGTAGTGAGCAGTCTTCAGAGCATACATGCCATTTTTAGTGCATTAATCGCATATTTATTAGGTATTACAGGCCGCATTTTTTTCTCTGAACCGAAACCGAGTCCCAGAGAATAATATCCGTACCCGAGCCTGAGTCGTGAAAGTGAGCTGAAGCACTGAGTGCGTTTCCCTGTCAAACAGTTCAGCCTCCATCCTGCACCTTCTTTCCACATGTTGCTGCAAGGTTAAAGTCCAAGTCTTCCTATTGTCATATCTCAGAGCCCACACGTTTAACATTTTATATAACCAAATGCTTCATCATTACCTCCATTGAAGACTAAATCGAAGGAGCCAATGGTTTTCACTACAAAAGCACCTGTGATTTTTAACAAAAAAGGATAACAACAGCAGAATATAGCCACAAGCTGAGATTTCCTGTTCAGGCCTGTTTCGCTCAGAGGGCCAATATTAAAGCTGCAAGCAGCTTTCAAGCTTCACAGAGCTGGGAAAGTCACTGCAGCGAGTATGATTTTGTTTAAACAAGTGAGAACGGACATTTGAATAATCAGCCACTCAAAGATCCACCATTTGTCCCCCCCATCACGCGACACTCAGTGGGAATGTTCAGGGGGTCTCCAGAGAGTTGAATCAGATTGCTGAAAGGCATCTAGAGTTATGAGCAAATATGTGATAGACACGTTCACTTACAACAATCAGTACAGCACTTCAGATTTTGCTTAATACTTGGCTGCAGAACATCAGCACCTGAAATTGATGAAATTCTGTCCCCTGGATTTTGAGGTATATGTTTTTTGGTACATGTTTTTGGTGTTTGTGGCACCCCTCGCAGCCCCTTCCAGGCTTGGACCCTGATAATATGTTTAAGCTCCATATATACAGTTACAAATTGTAAACCAAACCATGTGGATGGGATTTAAGTCAGTGGTACAAGTGAGTGGATGAGCAGGTGGGCTGTGGCTCAGGAGGTAGATGATAAGCCTACGTTTACACGTAACAGGGTATTTTGGAAAACGGATATTTTAGCCCCTCCGTTTTCAAAAATAACATCGTGCACACAACATCGTTTTCGAAAATGTTGTTGTTTACATGAACCTGGATAAATATGCCATCGAGTGCATTATAACTATGCCAAACCAATGGGCGCGAGTGTAAACATAGGACGCTCACATGACGTTAAGTATTCAGTCACATGTTGTAAAACGCCATTTAACCCAGTTTACACGCCGACAAATAGCCGGCGTTTTCAGAAATCTCCACTTTGGCCGGAGTTTTTAAAAATCATCGTTTTCTGTGAGGAAAAACTCTGTTTGCGTGTAAACAAGAGGCCAAACTGCATGAAAACATATGTGTGTTCCCTGAGTGTAAACGGGGTCTAAGAGTCATGCACTGATCAGAAGGCTGGTAGTTCGATCCCTGGCCTCAGTAGACTACATGTCGAAGTATCCTTGGGCAAGATACTGAACCCCATTGCTCCACATTGGTGTGTGAATGGTTAATGCTTATAATGAGCAGGTGGCCTAGCCATCATTGTATGAGTGTGTGTGTGAGTGGGTGAATGCAGACTTATATAATGCCCTTTGAGTGGTCAGCATAGAAAAGTGTTATTTACCATTTAGGAAGTATGGTGTTGGTTGAAGAAATGATACAGGAACCAAACAGAATAGTTATAATGAACCCCCCTCCCAGAGACCCAAGGGGAGAGCTTTTATCGTGACCTGGCGCACTGGGCCCAGGTGCTCCCAGTCAGCCTGATTAGACAGGCAGACCTGCAATACAGGAGCAAACCTGAGGGATGTCGCAACACGCCTAAGTCCTCACTGGAGGGCAGGCTAACACCAATGACTGTCTCTGCAGCCCTGACTGTCTGTTGTTTGCAGTTTGTTCATGTCCTGTGTGGTGGCTGATCTAAACTGGACAGTGATGATGAACAAAGATCAGACTGGATGATAGCAGCCTCGAGCTGGATCAGCAGCTCCTGAGGTAGGATGAACTTCCTGTGCTCATGCAGGAAGTACATCCTCTGCTGGCCTCTTTGATGAATGTGTTGATGTTGGATGCCCCCTTAGTTCCTGGGAGATATTGGATTTCAATTTAGTTGAAATTTTATTTGTATGTCACCAACTCACAAGAAGAGAGAGAGGAGAGAGATATTTTAGGGGACTACAGACCCAGTGTTTCTCAACCAGACTCCTGGTATTCTTAAAGGATGATTGCTAATTGCTCCAACTTGTTTTTGCAGCATTCATTTCCTGTAATAATCACATTGCACTTATCAAATGAATAGCTGAGATGTGGGAACACAGCATCCCCACTAAGAGTCAGACAGGCTGTGAGCAAACTAACTAAACTCTAATCAGACCTCCAAACCAAAGTTTGGCTTGTTTACAATCTATCTGATTGTCTGACTTCTCATAATTCTTGATCCATTGGATCATAACCAAAAGAATTAAGCCTCAATTATGAAGATATGGGTTTATCACTCAATATGAAATTTAAAAACTTTTTGGTGCAACCACAGAAGTGGTGGCTGATCTACAATACAGGCTGTATTTGTTTCCATTGAGTTTCAGGCCCAGTCATGACACAGTACACCAGGAACTACTGCTGCAGCTCCTTTTCTCTTTGTAAACCTTTGATGTGAGTGCTGCTTTAACAGTGAGGCAGGGTGTGGCAACACAGCTCTGTCACCTGGTCAGGTGTCTGCACGCATTCTCAGACTCTCCCTGGATCACTGCAGGACTCGCTCGTAACTCCCACCTAAGGTCAGGTTATGTTGTGAGACTGCTCAAACTGTGGATTTAAGACCTCTGTACAGCAAGGATTTGTTCATATTGTGAGGTAAGGTGAACTATCCGGGGTTTTCATGAAATAATCTCACTTTTTTTAAACAAAACATTTCACAAAACATTTTGCTGGAACTATTTCTGTTTTCATCAGTTGCTGAATTCAAAGCCAGGCAGCAGCTGGATCACCTCGCTGTTACTGCTTCCACACTGAACATCACCTGCAGTATACTAAATTTAAGATATGGATCGTCTGAAGTTAGTCCTGCAGTACTTTCAGTCCAACTCTGAGTCCATCTCCAATGGCATCTGTATCATCTTGGCTCTGGTCAGCGTCAAGCTCTACACCAGCTTTGACTTTAACTGCCCATGCATTCCTCAATACAACAAACTATACTCTCTGGGAGTCATGATCATCCCACCCATCATACTGTTCTTCCTGGGGGTCCTGGTCAACCGACATACAGGTGTCATGATGGATGAGTGGATGAGACCCATTGGGAACAGATCCAAAAATCCTGCTGTGGTTAAGTGAGTTTGCGGATTTACTTCTTTACTTTACAAAGACTGTCTCATACAAGCATGGAGAATAAAGACTTCCTTTGATTACTACTGTCCCTTTCAAGGTCATCATCTTGGTTTGGATCAAAGACAGTTACATTGGAGTTCACAGTGAACTGAAAGTTAGTGCCAATGATGTGATATGATAATCAATAAAATACATGGTGATTGGAGGTGAAAGCGCTTATTGATTTCCCTCATTCAGTCAGGTCCAATCATAATCAGAGTAAAAAAGTGATCTGTAGTAATACACACTACATGCACACTACATTTGCATGTGTAGTCTATCTTCAAAGTTGGAATGGACAAAAACAAAATCAAGTCTCTGTTGCAGCAAAACTGAGCTACTTACATGTTTTGCAAAAGTATCCATGCTTGTTTTCTTATATAATATGCAGAGTGGTGAAAGAAGTACACAGATATTTTATTTAAAGTACCAATACAACAAGTATCAGCAGTGAAAGCACAGAACTATTATCAGCTTCACATAAGTAATGGTAGTAAAAGTAGTGGTCGTGGAGTAAAATGTCTCCCATGACTGTTGCATGATTCTCCCTGACATTATTAGATATTCATTATTTTTATTAGATTGTTAAAACTCATCCATCAATGTGCAAACAGCATTTTACTGTTGTAGCTGCTTGAGGTGGACCTAGTTTTATGCAGGCCAGTTCAACACCACTGCAAACTACAGCCTTATTAATAAAATATACAGTTAAAGTCTCAGTCAAAACTGAACATTATTGTCTTTGTTAAGATATAATTTATGGCAGAGCTGTTATATTAAATGTTTTCTCTTGCAGCAGGAAACTCTAACAAGCTAAAGGGAACATTTGAGGGTCAGACTGTTGAAAATGTGAGTATAAAAACTGGTCTTATATCTTCCTGCAGGTACCTGTTCTCAGCCATGATCCAGAGGGCCCTGCTGGCACCGATGGTGTGGATCCTGGTCACTTTGCTGGATGGAAAAATCTTTATTTGTGCCTTCAGTGTTAGTGTAGACCCTGCACTCTTCTCAGGTATCTGCAAACACATTCTACATGGCTAGAATAGGTATTCTTACTACAGTCTATACCAGGGTGAGGAACCTCTGGCCTCTGACCTTTGCTTGAGACCATTTGATCCGGCTCACAAGGCAATACAAAAAAGCAATTACTTTTTTTCAGTGAGGAAGAGAATATCCTAAAATTTTAGACTAACACATTCTTCCAAGTGGTTCCTAAACACAACACATGTAGCAGTTAATGGACAAATGACTTTTTTTTTTTTTTTGCTGAGGGGAAAGGCAAGCCAGTGAGCTTAGGTTCATTTGTGGGGACATGCTCGCAGTTATGAAAAAGGCCTTGCTTTGTCAGGTGCAATTGGAAAGAGGAAATACTGTGCATTTTCCTACTGTGCAAGAACAAAAGCTTACTGACAGACTCCTTCAAGCAGTCCCTGCGAGGTTTCAAAGCATGAAAAGTCAATGAACTGAACATATCTGCTGTTTAATGTGGAACCAGCTGTGTCTGACAAACAACATAAAATCATTGAGCTGCAAAGCAACAACCTGCTACTCTGAGCAGCTCTTCAAAACTGACTCTTGCAAAGACTCAGTTGTATTCAAGACTGACAGACCCCAAACTGGAAAACCAGCCGTGAGTGGCCTGTGTGTGCCACTCCTCTGAAAAGTTTGTGGGGGCACCACTGAGTACAGCGTCGGAAGGATGTTAGAAAAATTTAAATGGCCCTTGAGAGGAAAAAGGTTCCCCATACCGAGTCTACACTGTTACATATGGCATATTATTAGTCTGTTTGCTGTAAAAAGTGGTGTGTTTCCCCAGGTTTGCCAAACAATACAGGTCTGGATGTGGTCAAAATCATGGCAAAAGTACCCTGCAAGGAGGACATTATCTTCAGTAACAGCTCTTTCCGCAAAGCAGTCTCTCGTTACGTTCGCTGCTATTCACAAGTAAGCTTACAACCTAAGCATGCATATACAGACAAACACACTAACACATCTTTGTACTTATTCGCTGTAAAGACCTTTAATCAGTGTTGTGTTCTGTCAGGGTCAGGGTTCATTTATCCTACATGCTACACCTGTTTTGATCAGACCACTTAACACTGTGCTGACTATGACAAGATCTTCCATAATTTAAGGCGAAGTGCTTCCTTGCCATTGACAAGATATTCTTGAAATCCTTGTTTTCACTTTTCTACGTTAGAGAGCTCTGTTATGGATCTTGTGAAAAAGTTCGCCACTTCCGGGTCCCAAAACAAGTGAAAAAGTAGATCTGTTGGAAAGTGGAAGGAGAGAATAGGGCTTTTAAGCACAAGCAGAGATGGTTCAGAAACGAGACATTGCACTTAAGAGTCATTTCCTGTGTCTGTGTCACATGGGTTTTGCCACTGCCCCTCCCCTTTAGGAGGCTAGCAGCAGGTCCTGAGATGTTTTTGCAACCCAATTTAGATGAAACCATGCCAACCTCCTTATGACAAAAGCCTTGACGCTGCATTCGCATGGAAAGTCACTCCTCCTCTGGAGGCCGCCGTAATGGGAAACGTTTGTCAAGCATAGAGGCTATATTCTGTGTAGCTCTGTTGTGTCTGTTTTCCTTGCAGTTGATTTGTGAAGCAAACAGCCAGCAGCAGGACTAATACAGTGGATTCTGAACTGTAGTTTACGGTAAACACACAGACCTCTTTGGCTGCCGCAGTCCCTGTTGCCCTGCCTGCTGCTACTGCTCCTTCAGATAATGGAAAAATACTGAATATTGTATCCAATAATTGGCCAGGCCAGTAACCCTTTTTTGTTTCATCTGATGGTGGGCACAACTGAGTGTCTGAACCATCCTCTTTTCCATCTGGATGGGATGATCTGATGGCTGAATGAGCTGCTCATCTGCCGCAGTCAGTCATAGAAAGGGTGAGAGTGGCTGTCCAGGACAGTTTTTGTTTTTGTCCTGCGTCCTCCTCTCCACCACTGCCTCCAGACTGTTCAGTTCCAGCCCAAACACACAGCTGGCCTTTCTTACTAGTTTGTTAAGTCTGCTGGCCTCACCAGTCTTGATTCTACCACCCCTCCACACCACAGCAAAGAACACCGCACTGACTATAACTGACTGGTAAAGATCAGCAGGAGCATGTTGCACACACTGAAGGATCAGTTTCCTCAGAAAAACAGTCTGCTCTGTCGCTTCTACCTGTTAGTGGATAACAAACATCCTGACAGACAGGAAGCAGCAGGTGAGGCTAGGGAAATCACATCCAGCACCCAGACCATCATTACTGGAGCCCCCTAGGGATGTGTGCTCTCCCCCCTGCTCTTCTCACTCTACACCACTGACTGCACCTCAGGACACCCGTCTGTCAAACTCCTGAAGTTTGCAAACAACGCATCGGCCATCAGCCTAATCTGAGACAGTGACAAGTCTGTCTCGATAGGAGGTGCTTAAAACCCAAAAAGTCAGAGGGCTCTTGGAGGCTGATGATTTGTAAAGTTTGATTGCTGCAGAAACAAAGGATTTCTTGTGGCGTTCTGTGGTGCATCGTGTTAGTAGTAACAGTCTGCTGCTGCAGGTGCTTGTATTTGCGACCGGTACAAATTGTGCAGAGGATGAGACTCATTGTCCATAATGTTCCAGTTTACGCAGCATTCATCTTTTTGACACCAACATCAAAGAATCAAGCTCCAGGATAGAGTCAACCTTCCAGATGAAGGCTCCATTTGGACTGTCCGAAATTCCTCCCTAACTCTTAGGGACTGCAATCAGTGAGAGCACTGTGGTGCTGCCATAACAATGCTGTGTGGTAACCTCTGTGGCAGATAGTAAGATCTCAATCCTTCCACCATGGCCATCACCATAGAATCGCTTTGGGAAGGGTGTGTACAAAGTTGTCATAACTGATAGAATCGACTGTCAAGCAAAAGAAATAAATTCAAATAAACCAGAATTATCCTTTAATCCTTGAGGAAGATGTTAAATATCAGTGTTTTTCTCAAGAAGATAAAAGTGTGACGAAACACACAGAAACACAGAATACATAGTGCCTATCAACCCTGCAAAACTGAAATTAAATGACAAGCTAGAGTCTATAAAAGAATGGTTGTCATACGGCTGTGGGCTCATCACAGTGACTGCACCAAACGGCAGCTAGCTTTTGGTGGTTTTGTGTGACTAACTTTCCTCCTCCTGTCTAGGCAGTTGGCTGGTCCATCCTCCTTTTCCTGATTGTACTGGGAGCACTGGGACGCCTCATCAAGCCCTGTTTTGATGACCACGCCACTTTCCTGCAGACACGTTATTGGAGTAACTACCTCGACGTGGAGCAGAAGCTTTTTGACGAAACCTGTGTCCTGCATGCTCGTGATTTTGCCCGGAAATGTGTGGTGCAGTTCTTTGAAGACATGAGAGAGGACGCGGTACTCCATCTTCCCCACCCGTCCTTCCTCACAAACTCCAAAGACAAATGGGAGGATGAAGAGGAGGAGAGACTTCATGGGATATCAAAGCAGGAGCAGGTGGACCAGCTGCTCAACAAGTGGTACTACAGTAAACCTGAACTGGATGTCACCAGGATAGCCCACAGACCCAGGATGTGTGTTACCTGGGAGGACTGTGATGGGAAGACTTTATACTCTGATGTCTAAGACGCGCTCAATGGCGTGTAGCTGTGGCATGAATCATGTCATGATCAATGGTTTCACAAACATTAAACTATAGCAACATGTTAGATTTAGGTTACCTCAGTGTTGCAGTAAGCTTTGCAAAAGCCAGACTGATCTCAAAGATCAAAGGTCCACTTACTAATGATGCAGGACTTTCAACTAAATCTCATGATCTTCATACAGCAAATGTAGGTGTCATCACAGGACACAATTGCGAACTTTCAGTCACTTGACAACAGGTGCTTGTATATCAGTGGAGATGGTAACCCCTGTCTCTGTTCAAAGATGGCCTCTGGTGTCATATGTGAATGATCTTGATATTTCTCCACCCGTCCACTCACTTCAGCTGACGACCTGTTTAGATGTAAAGGTGTTGAATGGTTTATGGTAAAGTGCTGACCTGTCATTTGAAAATTCCTGCCAGATGTTCTGAACGCCATGCATCTCACTTGGATACCTCTGGATGCTTCTTTTGAGTTGGTAGGTGATTGTGATGTAGAGGCTGAAATTCTACTTCTATAAAAATAGCAGTTAACCTCTCTGTTGGCGTGTGAACAGAGGTGTGCTGACAGGAGTTGACAGTTTCCAAAATCACAACACATCATCTGAAGTCCCATGTTTATTTGACACAGAGAAGAAAAAGCATGTAAATCTTACACTCACAATATATAGAAGTGTAAAAGAAACAGCCACACGTGTCTCTGTACAAATCCTGAGCATGTTTGCCTATCTGCAGGAGCATGTGCAAGCTTTATGATGTGGAGGGATTTGAATAGTCCATTCCTCATAGCTATTCCTTCCAGCACCAACCAGTGGAATGCCTGAGAAAGATCATGGACAGTGACATCTGACACCAGACACCATCTTTGAACCGAGACAGTGGTAGTAATGACCTGTCAACACTGGGATTTAAAAATACAGGAAGTTTCCCAGTGACCTGTCCTTGGCTGTCCCACCACCCTTACCACTGTCCACATACGCCTTCCATTTAGACCAGGATACGTACAGTGAATCCTAAAATCACCACTCGACAACAACTTAAAATATCAGAGCAACAAAGATTGGGCCAACTAGTTCCTACATTAAGTAACTACAGTTAGGTGGTCAGACATTTTAATAGAATTCAGCACTTAGTTTATTTTCGTATCAGTTGAAGGACAGGCACTCTATCCCTCTCTGCATCCTTCTTGTTCTTGTTTTGTTGGTGGGTGCCATTTGAATGAATGACTCCTCATCAATAGATGTTAGCTAATGATCTACATACTGCAGACTGCTGTCCTGGAGGGGAATATAGCAAACACATCAAATAGGCAGTTACACCTCCTGTCATTGTTATAGCAACCTTCTTGTTTCACAGAGTAATGTGGTAGATTTATGGGAAAGAAGGGACAGTGGGACAAAGGGAATAAAATAGGAGAATCTTGGGGAAAAACAGGAGGTTTGACAGGTATTATACTACATTTCATCCTTTGAATGCTTAAAAGACATCAAGCTCAAACTGGAACAAGAAAAGACAACATGTAGCACCAGCTATGCACAGATAGGTGTGTATGTGAGTGTGTTACGAGGCAACATTCACATATATTTTTGTATTCAATGCAGATGAAATGCAGTATCTAAATGACAGTTCAATTTGTCTATATCAGGATGGCTTTGATTTGACTCTTTTTTGTACTGAAAAATAGTTGCTCTTCAGGCCATACCATGTTGTGAGGGTCATTTGACTATATTAGGGTTTGTGCTGGCTGGTTTTGCATAAAGGTTGTTGACATGGAGCTCACCCACACAGACTGATGGAAACATGCAAATAGACAATTAGAACTATGGGTATGTGTAAGATGTTGCTTGTAGTTACAAACCCACACCAACTCTGCAGTTTCTCTCAGTGCTATGGATGGACTTAGCCAGCTTTTAGCTAATTGTTTTTGTTTGTCATAAACACAGTTTCATTTCAGGCATTGTTATTCAATCTGACAAAATTCTAATTATTGGTGATTTCAATATTCACTTGATTAAGGCTTTCAATCCATTAAGTAAGGCCTTTTTGCCACTTCCTGATACTTTTGGCTTCACTTTCACAGTTTGTGCATGAACCTACTCACTGCAGTGGAAGTATCATTGACTTGATTCTATCACAGAGGAGAGCGGTGACTGCTCTGTCTGCTCTGTGCTTAAGTCAAAGTTTACTGACAATTGGTCAATAGCTTGTTTGCATATGATGTCACAGATGAAGGGTAGGAAGTGATTTTCTGCATAAGAAGCACTATCACACACTCTCAAAATGCTCGTGTTTTGTGTTTACCGTTGCTCAAATCAAACCTAGAAACTATAAGGAGCTTTTATCAAGTACCAAAAGTTGTTGTTCATAAGGGTGAAAAATGCAAGAAACTGACAGAAAAACAGTGACTGATTTGTCATTGCAAGGTAACTGTTCAAACTAATGCAAAAAATGACAAAAGCACATCTGATCATTAGCAAGGATTAATATGTCCTTATGTCTGTCCAAAAATCATGCTCAGCCAAGTGGTTGAGATCATATCAGTTCATGGTATGAAAGACAATGAAATGACAATTGTTATAAAATGAAACAATATTTGATAATTAGCTGCTGTAATTAAAATATATGTGTGTAAAATGTTGGCATACTAACAGAATAGTAGTGTTATAATACATTCTATAATACAGTTACTTTCATATATAGCCTAGGGGCTAAATTCAAAGATACTTCCTGTAAAGTTTCCTGTGAGGAAAACCAAAATTAGCTGTAATCTGCTGAGGGAAGAGGGACAGCTGACATGACCATTTACAATACCAAATCGGCAAAAATACAGGAAGATGTAAAAGAGAGAAGATCTGTCATATTCCACAGTATCTTTGATTGAACTTAGCCCTTGGTCTGAGAAGTCTGGACTGGCATTGAATTGCAGTGTTTAATTCTTGTAAAGAAGAAACCCACTAATACATTTGTTTAATCTTCAAAATTATTTCATCATCTCAATAAATTGCAACAAAAGAGATTCATCTTAGTCTTGTGTTTTTCATTTGCTAAATATGACTGAACCTAATGCCAGAGCTGATGCAAGTTAGTGTCCTTTGTCCCATAACATGCCAACATGCTACCTTTTCACTTGCTGATCCAACACTTGTTGAAGGACACTCTCTCAATTTTGGGAATTCCAAAATCCCCAAATTCCATATCAGGTAAAACTCTGTCAACAAAAATGTCCTTATGGTTCCAAAGCACAAAATAGCTGTACTCAGCACTCACAATGTGAAGCTGTGCCTGGGTGTGCCTGAAAGTAGTAAGCACAGCTGTTGTCCAGTGTAACATTATCCCCATCATTGATAAGGCAGAATCCTTTGTCTCTAGCATACAGGTGCAGATTAACTTTGTATTGTGTGGGCACTAAAATTCACAGTGAAAAGAACAGAATGAGAAGGTTAGTTTTGTCTGGCTTGTTACCTCATTCACTGAGTCTTGATATAAAGACAGATGATCTGTGATTAAGCCAGAGACCACCTTCCAATCAGGAGAAGGCGTCAGACCCATCAGCTTCTCATACTCTCTGCTGGCTTGTGCCTCATGTTTGCATCCGTAACTGTCAGGAGTAGACAGAAGCAATTAGCAAGGGTAAATGAAGTTGTAATTTAATATTTATTGTTGAATTAAGAAGTTCTGAGCGGGTCTATTATCCTAACCCCTGCACTTAACCCTACCCCAGCCTAACCCTTGCCTTATGAGCCCATGCCTGATGTTGACCCTTGTGTTAGCCTCTGGTTTATCCTAATTTAATACCTTGCTGTGACTTTAATGAACTTGTGTGCCCCTGAGTAGCATATGGCCTTAATCAAGCTCTTGGATGGTTGCAGAGGGTTAGTTATGATAATTTGTTTAGGCTTAGAGGCAGTGATGTGTCCAGCTCCTTGTCAGGCTGCCTTCTCTACTGCCTGGACCTGAGGGGAGGTTTGCTCTTATAGCTGGAAATCCTGGCACACCTCCAAAGTTCTTTGGGGGGCAGCTACAGAGTCTCTGGTGTTCTGTATTCATGAACAGTTTTGGGCAGCATGCAATACTTGGGGACAAATTCCTTGTGGTAATTTTCCCCAGCCATCAGTGCAGCACCCATTTCTAAAACTTAGGAGGCTCAGTTGAGCGTTCAGCAATGGCATCATCCAGTTTTTGTTTTTTGGATTTTACTGAGGAGGAGTCTATAAGGGCTGCAGGAGCAGAAGGAATCTGAAAAATGTGAAAAGCATGAGGGAAAATGACAACTGAAATGACTGTAACTGAATTTCTAACACACACTTCTGTGTTTTTTGACGCCGACCTAATCCTAAGAAAGAGAGGGAATTTTTTGGCTCAAAAGAGATTCATTAATGGCAAGGCTGAAACACAGCTCTGTAATATTGTGAGGAACCAAGCAGGCAGGCAGGGGGAGTCCCAGGTGGATTTTCACAAAGAGGTCAGTAGGAATATTCTAATAATTAACCTAAACTGAAATACCAAAAACCCTACTATAATTAAAAGAAATAAAGAAAATCCTAAACTAAACCTTCTAAATCCCCCCTGATGCTGCAGGCACTTGGTATAGTCCAATTGGCCACTTAGGCATCTCTTATGCAGGCCGGCAGCCTCAAGACCGGTAACTGAAAAGACAAACTTCATTGTGACTGTACAGAAGATAACTAAATGTGCACGCTGCAAATAGAAACTAGTGTAGCCTACTGCTATCTGCATGTGCAATGTGGATGTCATAAGGCCAAAAGGTCAACTAAATGAATAAATGAATAATTAAATGTAAAGAAAACTATGATATTCATGCAAGCTGTCTGGCAGCAGTTGCAGCCATCACAAATATGAGCTCATTTGAGCCATAGCTATGATTGCTCTTTAAATGACATAGTTTAACACTTCAATAATTCCATGTGATTTGCCTTAATTACTGTTGCTCCACTAAAGGTTAAAGAGAGGTCAACTGACAGAATCTCCCCATGCTTAAACAATAACAGTGTTAATGAGAGGAAGAGCATCTGTTGAACAGCAGAAAGAAAACAGAAGAACTGGGCTAACAGTTCACTGTAATATATACAAAGAAGAAATGATTGTAACAAAGCAATCCATCTGGCAAGAAAGGATTACTTTTCCAAGATTATTACAGAGAATGCTGGCAACTGTAGAGTATTATTCTCCACTACTGACCAGCTGCAGAACACTGCCCCCACCCGTTCTCAATACACCAAACTGTGAAGGCCTTTCATTGTTCTTCAATAACAAAATAACTTCAATTAGAGGCAGCATTGCTGCTGATGTTAACATGGATGACCTCAGAAAACCCTGTCAAACAGATGTAACCATGAGAAAATTCTCCTGTATTACATTGAGCTCTGCAAGACTGTCAGAGTCTAAACTCATCCACCTCATGTGTTGATCGTGTTCCTACAGCATTTTTAAAGCAAGTTTTTCAAGTCATGTCCTTAATATTATGAAACTCTTGAAAGAGGCACCTTTCCAGATGCCTTCAGAACAGCTGTTGTAAAAAACTCACTAAAGAAACCCAGCCTAGATAGCAATGCACTCAAAAAACTATGGGCTAATATGCAACCTTCCTTCATCAGTGAGATACTGGGAAAGTGTTTCAATGCAAATGCCTTTCTGAAAGAGAATAACATTCTGGAGGAATGTTATGGGTGATTTATTTTTTCTACTGAGAAAAAGAGAGAGAGAGAGAGAGAGAGAGAGAGAGAGAGAGAGAGAGAGAGAGAGAGAGATTAGATACAAAGTTACTTTCTCATCTTCTGTACAATTGGTAGTGAGATATTCATATGCTTATTGTGTTGTTAATGATTGAGTGAAAAGACTGAGGCTAATGTTCCAGCAAAATAAATGCCAAAATCAAGCAACAGGGAATAACATGCAAAGTTGTTTTACAATAAGTCGCAATAAGTAATCCTGCTTTCAAGATAATGTGACTGTATTTATACTATCTCTGCCATCCATTTTCATCATCACCCTCTACTACCAATTATCTCACTTGCCAGTAGCTTCTCTGAAAATCACAGTTGAAATTGAAAGTGCTGAATTTTTATGCCCTTTAGTGTTTTCATGTATGTAATGCAGGGATGTTCACAGTATTTCACTTTCAACCAGGTATCTGATTTTGGCCAGCTAACTGTAGTCAATTAATGTAGGAACCAGTCCTTATTGCTCTGATTTGAAAACAGGTGGTTACCAAATGGTGATTTTAAGATTTAGTGTATGTGCCCTTGTCTAAATGGAAGGGGTATGTCGACAGCGGTGAGGATGGAGGGAGGGCTCATGTGATTCAAGTCACAGATACTTTGTTTCTGTACTTGATCTTTTGTTGCCCCTAAGCATCTCCATCATGACTTATTTTGATTGAAGCTATCCAGCAGAGTTTCCGCAGCAGAACCACACCTCAGATGTTCCTGTTGGGAAGTGATTGGCTTAATAGAAAAACGAGATATCAGCGAAGTTATTAATAGAATGAATAATTACAGGGCACCATTATTGGATCATGAGCTAAAAACTGAGCCATAAATGCAGTCTTACAAAGGGGTGTTCACTCACAATGCCAACATTTGTGTGACGTGAGCTGGAAAGCAGGACTCAAATGCAGAGATGCAGATTTCACAGTTTATTGAAAAAAGTAGCAACAGAAAAGAATAATCAAATCAGGCGGCAGAAAAACTGGAATGAAGAACGAAGTCTCTGCTGGAGGACTCGACAGCTTCTAATAAAGAAAACACAAAACTCCGTTAAGGGAAAGCACACAAGCAAAAAAAGAAACAGGTGCTGGAGAGAACTCGACAGTCACAGGTAAGACAACAAAAAACTCCGCTGGGGGAAAAAGGCACGCAGGCAAACAAAAGGCAAACAAGCGCTGGAGAACAACTCGACAGACACCTGAGAACAAAAATCTCCGTCAAGGGTAAGGCTCACAGGCAGGTAAAGCAAACTCACAGAATAACGACAGCGAGGCAGGGACCAGGAGACCAGCGCTGAGGCGAGAAACACAAGCATGAGCAAGGGGATCATCTGGCACCAGAGTGTGAGAGAAGCTTGCTTAAGAAGGAGAGTCCTAATGAGAGGAGATTAGAGACAGGTGTGTCAGGTAGCCGCTCAACCCCAGAGAAGATCAGCCCTGCCCCTGCTGCGTTCCAGCCCTGGAAACACACAGAGACAGAGACAGAGACAGAGTCAGAGCAGATCACCAAACCATGGCCACAACAATTTGAGGACTGGAGTGAGCAGTGGAGGGTTGAATCCGAGCACTGACTGTCACAACCAGCTGTTATCCCAATGAATATGGGCTTTACCAAACAATCACAGACATCAGGACAACAGAGTTTATTTAATTTTGGCAGGTCACAAGCAAGCGTGTAGAGGAAGATGGGGGATGCGACCATGTGAGTGGCTACGTCAGTGGCTACGTAAATTCAAGATTGTCAGCGGGACCATGCGAGTTAAACAGAGAAATGAGAAACAAGACAGGGACATGATTCATGTATCTCTGACAACAAGATGGCGTGAAGCCAAGCTGAGCTATGCTACCACACTCTGTGCATTTAAGGTGATTGTAGATGTATGTAAAGGCACATGGATGTGTGCGTGTCTGGGTAGTTAAAGCAAAGAAGAGCACATCTGAACTGCCATGGAAAGACTCAATAACTTTCCCTTTATCATTCATGAGCCTGGTATGTAAACTTGGTTTATCAGAGTTGACGATGGTTTTTTTAACCAATACCATGCAACTTAGTGGCTTTACATGCAGTGGCAGAAACGCAAGCACAGCCCAACACAATCAATGTAACACAGGCACACAGAAATGAGCAGGAAGCACAATGATTGAAAGATTTCAAACAGCAACAACCAAGACCAAATAACCTCTTTTTTAAGATTGATTCAGGAGTAATTAACGTGTGTTTCAGTCCATCTGGTACATCTGGGGGAGTTTCTTCAAGCTCAGACAATGGGGCGGCTATACTGTTTCATTGATGGTTTGACAGCAGGCTGCTAGTAGGGAAAACAGTGAGAGACATCTACCCTGCAAGAAGCCCTCTGCTGGATTCTGTCTAACAACAACAAGGTTATATTCCTTGTCCATCTCTTGGACAATTTCTTCATAATTTCCCCTGTCTTGCTGCCACCAGCCTCTGGTCTGCTCATTCTGACTTCAGTCTCTTCAGCCTTTGAGTCCCATTGTCTGGAGAAAACACAGAGCACCTCTGTGAGTTTCTCAGAATCATGCTTGACACAAACATGTTTCAGGCTTCACTCCCAATGGAAAAGCACAACCGAATTAGCTTTCTTATCTCCTCACCCCATGCTGCACCACCCATCAACTTCTCTCCCTCCTAGACCACCACAACTTTGCCCTTGGCACCATTCCCCAAGGGAGAGCCTTTACCTCTCACTTGTTATTAATCGCTTCTTCCATCCCATCACTCTTGGATTCTATCTCTCTGCACAGTTCAAGTCACACCAAACTCGAACTTTGATTCACCCTTCTTGCCAACTGGCACAGGATCATCTTCTTCTACAATGAACAACTGACTCACCCACACGATAACCATTGGCACACCTATGGCCCTCCCTCTGCAGATTTTGGGGGTTTCTACGAATGAAGATGGTTCTCTGCAGAATGGCCCATGGCCTCATGGCGGCTTCTCTTTGAAATCTACCTCATAATAGTCACAGCAACAAATGGTCCCAAAAGTCCATCATTATATATTCAGACAACCTGGTCAGCCTTGAACTGCTTCCACCACCACTACAACATAACCTTCCTGTTGGTCAATCTTGTCATCATGACCTGTTTTGTTACTGATGCCAATTGCTCTTCAAGTCTGGTGTTTCAGATCAAACATCAATATTGTAAAAGGATCGCATGAGCCCCTGAAATAAAGGCAACATCTTAAACAAAGTTGTAGTAACAAATAACTACCACACTGATGCACCAGCTGAGCAACATATTTTCTTATTCTTATTCTTACATTATATACAAAATTATTACTTATTATCATCACTATCACTTCATTGCATAGGCTTACACACACACACACACACACACACACACACACACACACACACACACACACACACACACACACACACACACACACACACACACACACACACTACTGTATCCCACCCAACTATTCCTGTACACAGTTCCTCTAAACCCTCTTTAACCCCCACACAAACAAACAGACATTCAAAGGTTTCATCACAGTTAATGTTTTGTTTTTTCAGTGCTTTTCCTTCCCATGTTTAGAGGGCAAAGGGAAAAAGGCAACATCCGTGATGCTATCTGTCAACTAGACTGACTGATATCATCAGGAGTGCTCTGTGACAATTAGTGGATGGACATAAAAGGCCTTCAGAGCTGACTAGCCTAAGATCAACCTCATTTAGAGCAACTTACTATGGTGGGAGGGAGGATCAGACTGGAAGGTTGTTAAAATGTTTTGATTTGCCCCCTTCACCTCCATGTGACCAGTCGTCTTCTTTCATCACAACTTCAATTATACCACTTCCTTCCACTGTTTTGGAAGATTTTTTACATGTTTACCCTGAGCTTGCACCAGAGTTATAGAGATGTTTTTATCAATAAGCTGGCTGATACTGGGCTTTTATTGAGAATCTGATCTGTTAGTCTGTTATTGTCACCCATCTCTGGTGTGTGGGTCGTCAATGAGTAACAACTTCTACAGCCTAATATTTGCTGCTGTGAGAAGATCCAAAGTGTTGGCGCTCATTTGCAACCCTCAGGTTTTGGCCTAAATCAACTCAACATGTATCATTGTCCTGCATGTAAACAGCCTGTCCTCAGAGAGATCAGGAAACTCTGCTGGCATCTCTGTGTATTGCATTCTATATCTTACAGACTGGACTATACCCATATCTGTAGTCAAAATAGTTGCCAGCAGACTTACTGAATTCCTCCTCAAGGTAGCTTGCGAGAGAACATTCATCTGGGGACACTTGCACAACCAATTTCTCTACCCAGACAAACACCAGACACAACAGACCAATACAACCACCACCAGTGAAGAAACTGATGTGATACACTGCAACATCAGATAAGGATATTGATGTAGGGACTGACTTGACTTCATCAGTTCAAAGGTCCTGCAATAAGTGGCTATGCAACTACTTCTGTTGCACAAATGTATTCTGCTTCAAATGCAACTTTGAGTGATATACAAAGGAGTGTAACTTGCACAAAGGAACTATTGGACAGGAACTGTCCAGATAGCCTTCAAGCATTTAACACTTAACTGTTGAGAACTTTGTCTGTACCAAGACAATGAAGATGTCTCATTCATGAAAAGACTTTGAAAGTGCTCAAAATTTATTTAATGATTTGGGACAACCCTTGTAAAATGACTAAATGTTTTGAAGATAAATACTCTCTTGTGAAGCCAACAGAATTCCTCCTTGGCCATAAAGTCGAAACCACAAAGAAATGGATCGGTCAAACAGTCACTATCACCTAATCCTTTAGAATATATTTCCATACATGAGCCACTGAAATGTATATTCTGTGATGACAAAATATATGCGTTATATTTGAAATCTCACAAGAGGATAGATCACATATGTCAAACCTATTCCACAAAGGGCCAGGTGGCTAAAGGTTTTCTTTCAATCAGCTGTCTTCAGACAGTGCTCTTGGTTGGTTGGAGGAAAAACCTGCAGCTACACAGCCCTTTGTGGGATAGGTTTGACATGCCTGGTATAGATGGAAAGATGCCTATGGTTATAAAGTTGAGCAAGTTGAGCGTAACAAAAGGACCGAGGATTTTATGGCTAAAAGAATAATAATTCATGGCAAGACTTGATGGGAAAGATAATTTGTAACCTTTATATATCGGAATAATAACTCAGTGTCTACATGTATTCCGAGCTAAAAAGGTTAAAATGATTGATCGTCTGTTCTGTGTTCAACTGCTTTTGTCTCGCAGGCACAGGAACAGAGACAGCAACAATAGTTATAGATAAAATGGGTTATTTTAGATCACGTTTGTTTACAACCTTTCACTTACCTTTTATGAAGATGCACTTGCATACAATAAGTTATTTTTTTGGAACCTCAGTTGTGTTTTATTTTCTTTGTCAAGTCTGTGGCGAATGTGCTGCACAGTGATCGTTTTTTGATGCCTGTTGCTGTGTTAAGAGAGAAGCATGTGGGTAACGAAGAAAATACACAGGAAAGAAAATATGTTGTGGTCGCGTAGTTTTTCACTCTTTCACTTTATCATTTTCCCCGGCAACAGGGCATAAAGCTTAAGTACATGACTTATACAACAGACATCCAAATGCCCTACAGATTCAGTTCTGTTCTGGAAAACACAAATCCTCTGGAGTAGAAAACAAAGATTCTAAATTGGGAGCTGTATATTTCTACTTGATAAACCTGCCACCTGAGTATAAGTCTAGCCTGGCAAATAACCATTTATACTATCTGTTCAGTTCCATTGACAGAGAAACATATAGTTCTCGGAAGATACTTGAACCACTCTTAGATGGCATTACATTTCTGTAATGTCATGGTAAAGAAACTGAGATGAAAGGAGAATCACACTACACTACAGTGTGCCTGTTTAGAGGTGAAATCCTTCACTGTGTGGTCATTTTGAAAGCTTTTCTGCCAGTAAGTTCTGTCATCTTCACCTTGTTGATGAGAATACTTCACAAATGGTATTTGATGACAATAATCAGAGTAAATTCATGTTTAAATGAAATAGTATTTCTCCTCTCCCAGGTAGACAAAGGTGAGCTGTTCTAACTTTTGGTACAACTGTTTTGATGCCCACTTTTGCTGATGCTCGTGCAGTGGAAAGAGCTTCTAAGTTCAAACTTGTAGAGATTGCTGGTGATTTGTTTGATTTTTGACCAAACCAGACACGTTTTAAGGGAAACTTGATCTATATGTGTTATTTACTCATTATTATCATAACACATCTGACACACTCTTAATCTGACACTGTCACTATGTTAATATCCTTGACGCACTTCATGTGTTACAATTTCCAAAACATCTGTTGTCCCAAATTCAACTCAGTGGTGTGTAGAAATTACACAACGGTTGCGCTGATATTGACCTGTCCTTGGTAAGAGTGTACAGTAACCTTAGGTAAACCACACTAAAGTCATAGAAATCATATTTTTGTTCATCAAAAATTCAACAAACTTTGAGGCATCATTTTTAACCTGCACCAACGGAGTCAGTGACTGTCTTGATGGTCTGTTTATTGGTCTTGACATCAGAATGTAGTAATTGTGCGATATAGGTAAAGACATAAAAGGTGATTTTTAAATCATATGATATGTATGAAATGGCCAGATATAATTATTATTTTATCCCAAGTGAATTTTTATGTATTGTGTATTGTATAACAAAAAAACATTTGACATTTCATAAATGTTGTTTAAGGCAAATGCTGCATTGGGTGAGTCCTCAGCACCAGAGCGAGATGAGCTCAACACGGCCACTGTCTGTTTGCTGCCCTTCACCCTCTGGTTAATGCCACAGGACCAAACACCCCTTCAGCAGATACAGGTTCTTCTGCAGAACTTTAACTTGGCTTTAACTATCCATCATCAGTAATGACCAATAAATATATTTATTATCTTAAGGAAAAGCCCCACAGATTTTTTTTCCTGCAAGAGATGGAAATAGAAAATTTACTGTGTAAACTTTCAATCATTTAGATTTCACATATTTATCACCTTAAATTGTAGACAAAGTTGATTTTCTTTCAAAAATGTATTACGAAACATTAATTTGACATCCTAAATGTTGATGATTTCCATCAGATCAAAGCACATATTATTGAAATTGAGGTTGTTTTGTGTTCAGTTGATTATTTTTCACTATAGGTTCCTCCGATCCCTTGTTACTAACAATTAAGAAAAGTATGATAAGAAAAGGGGCGGCACGGTGGCACAGCAGGTAGTGCGTGTGCCTCACAGCAAAAAGGTTGCCAGTTCGATTCCCGGGTTTGCATGCATGTTCTTCCCGTGCATGCGTGGGTTCTCTCCGGCCACCCCGGCTTCCTCCCACAGACCAAAAACATGCTCATTAGGTTAACTGGTGACTCTAAATTCTCATTAGGTGTGAGTGTGAGCGTGAATGGTTGTCTGTCTTGTATGTTGCCCTGCAATCGACTGGCAACTGGTTCAGGGTGTATCCCGCCTCTCGCCCGTTGACAGCTGGGATGGGCTCCAGCCCCCCCGCAACCCTGAAAGGGATAGTTGGGTATAGAAGATAAATGAATGATAAGAAAAACTAGTTCAAGTTTGACTGGTTTGAAAAATGTCAGTGGACTTGTGCTTAGTTATTTTGCTGTAGGAAAGGAACTGGAAAGGAAATGATATAATTCCACAGTGGACATTAATGGGTTAATGCTGCCAACTCAGAACTCCTATCTCACTAAAGACTGCCCTCTACTTTCTATCAATACTTTTTCTAAAATATAGGGAATAAAAACTATATTCTCAGTCCTTAAGACTATGAGGTTGCCCCACCTCCTTTTTGTCCTATTTTGCCTTTGTGTTTTCCTTCCCCTCTGTCTCCTGTCTGTCTCCGCCCAAAAGGTCTGCATCAGTGATTTTTTGGTTTGGTTCGAACAAGGCAGGTGTGAATACGCCCTTAGTTAGCAATGGTGAAGTTTTACCAACAGTGTTGTTATTCTGAGATATTTGAGTTAAGGGGGTCATCTGAGGAAACTCGTCAAAAACTCAAAAGTCAAAGGTTTCCACCTCTGAATGTTCCTCATGAGCTTGCATGCAGTTGGGCATAACAAGGTTTGTCTCAGTCTACCTTTGTTGTCTTATCTGTATTGTCAATGTTTTCCAGACAAAAGCTGTACTTATGTCTTTATTTAGCCCAGTTCCTGCTCACTGACCAGTTTTAGAAGTGGCTCACACTATATCTCAGACAGGCTGTGTAGATAAAACAGGTGTACTCAGTGACTCTGAGGAAAACAACACCAGTTGTTATTATGTTGAGTTTCCCTTAAATCATCAGCTGGAACATGAATTACAAATGGTAGCCCTAATAATTAACATTATTAAGATTTTTTTGGTGCCAATCAGTCCACTCACACACTTTGTAGTGGTGCAACATTAGCAGGCAAACCCTGTCTCCTAGAAACTACATTTACATACAACTAACTGTAACATACATAACATAATTGCTGTATGAAACCTTCTGCTTGGGCAGTCACTGGGCTTGTTTAAGGTTAGGAAAAGGTCATGGTCTGTAGTGACTTGCATCAGTGTATAACTTTTAACTAACAGTACCATCTTTTCCTAATTTTGATCAATGTACTTGTGTTAACCTAAACCTCACCACAGATGGGAGTATGGATGTGGACACTGATCTCTGGAGTCACAGTCCTATGCTTTGTACAACAGGCAGGTTCACATCTACAGCAGTGAAAACAGGAGAGGTCTGTGAGAGGTGTGTGTTGTTACAACCTGATCCATATGATGTAATGGCCTTCAATCCAGAAGACTTGTGAAAACAATGACTGCGTGTGTCTTCCCTGCTGTTGGGAATGTTTCATTATTTTTTCATTCAGGCGCCACCACAAGCATTCCTCAAATGACAAAGATGATTAATGGGAGATAAGTGAATACTGTGGCAGAACATAATGTAAAGTCCAGACACCGATTGATGTTTATAGCTCTAGAAACTGAGGCTCCATCTCAAGAATAAACTTCAACACACAGGTGGTTATTAACTATCTGTGCAAATACAGAATTTCCATTTCCAACATTCTCTAATGTTGTTTCAAACTGTGTGAAACTTTGGAGGACAGTTATGTAACAGAGCAAATGTCAGTACCTCCAGACAGTGTTCACATTTACATTAGCTGAAACATTTTGAAATGTTTGTGTTGGAGAGCTTCAATGTAAACACATGTTGTTGACTGAAAACTCTGAGTTTTCCCTTGTAAGTGCCCTGATCACATTTCTGTTATTGTTAGCACAAGAGCCTGTATGCATATTCCATTATCTGTGTTCTGACAAGTACTCCAGCAAAGACCAGAGGGCCTTTGTACCTTCATGGACCACAGAGAGTAGATGTCAGGACATTAGAAACATGAGGAGTTCTGGTTTATCATCAGGTCATTTCATTTAACATGAGACTGTATTGTAATTCATCCAAAGATATGTGTCTGAAAGATGTAAACTCAAAGACTTTATGACTGTAGCCAAGGCTGCAGTTAGGATTTTTTAGATTTGAATGGTTTCAGCAAAATGTCCCACGTTGTTGTTTTGATTTTCCAGAGGATTCCCATCTTCATTACACCCCACACAATAATATGGAGTCATTGTCGTTAAAGAATTCAATGGAAAGCAACAACAATAGTGCTAGTCCATCTCATAATGACTTCCCTAACTTGTCTGTAGGTCTCAGCTCAAGCCCACTGATTCCTAATTTCATGTGTTCATGACAAGAAGCAACATGTCACGCAGTGCAGCAGTGTGGCTCATTGAGGTCTTTTTAATAGCTTTTGAACAACAATGCTCCATGGCACGGAGGATGTATCAGGCTTTGGATGCACACACAGTATTTGTTAGAAGGATACATCCATTGTTGGTTTTCAGGTCTCAACAGTAAGAAAAATCCTCTGAGGAATATGAATGTGCTTGGTAAAATCCATAGCAATGTACTGATGAGATACTGTATGTGTGCAAACTTGGTATTTTGTCCTAAGGCTCCCACATAGAGATGGAAATGGTTAATCCTTTTGGTAACATGACTTAATAAATTTCATGGTAAATCAGGTAAAACATGCACATGGACATTTTGGCCTGATGGTGTTGCTAAAGAGTCATTGGGATTCATCTTCTGAGGACCTTATTGCTGAATGAAATGTTGTGGAAAATATTGAATGGATTGCCAGGCCAACTGATCTTTATCTAGGTTTACAGACAAATGACGCCTGCACGTCAAATTTGAACTCAGACTATAAAATGCTAGATGGACTGGCTCAAAACTTTGTATTGTGCGTTCTGCTGTGCTCACTGTGGGGTTGTGCCCACAGTTTTCCTGAGCAATGAGTGATGATTAGGGACATTCAGTTTGACTAAATAAAGTGGATTAGATAATCTTGATAAATTATTGGTTTGTCACTGACCGCTCCTGTGTCCAGTAATAGCCTTCCTTCCTTCCTATATTACTGTCCCGGAGTGAAAAACTGATCAGTGTGTTCCCTGCATACAGTATGAGCTCTACCACTGTTAAAGAGGTGTGACATGTTCTTTATCTTACTGCCTTTGTCAGCTTATCAGTCAGGTACTCCTTCCTCTCACACACTTGTGTTGTCTTTTCCTTCACTCCTCCATCAAACCTAAAGCAGCCATTAACCTTCTACTGCGGATGCTACTTCATTGCCTTATGACTGATAGTCAATTCAAGCATCTTTTTGTGGGAAGAATATTCTTTGTTAATAAACATATAGATTCATATTTTTTTTCTTCTTCTGAAAAAGGAGGAGAGGAGAGGAGAGGAGAGGGGAGGAGAGGAGAGGAGAGGAGAGGAGGAGCTTGCAGATCTAGTACTACCTGCAAGCTTCTTTTCAGGCTGCAGGTACAACCTCTATCATTCGAAGGCTAAGGCTAAAGCAGTGTCTCATACAGATGCACAAGGCACCCTTCAGTGTATGAGATGCCCTGGGCTTTCAACTAACTCCAGTGTAAACCCATCCGTGGCAGTATTAGACACTAAGAACAAGGTGATACAAAGAGTGAAAAACCCCTGAGAAGGGTTGAGGTTGGGTTAGAGAGATGGGTCTTCCATGACTTTCACCCAGGAAACTGGGGTTTGTGTCCCATGAGAACCCAAAAGGAACAACTGTTTCACAACATTACCATGTGTTAGGAAGGCTCTCTGACAGAAACGCTTGCATGTCGCTGGGATAAAAACATGTTGGATGGGTGGAGGAGTTGCTCTGGGCATCTAATGTTGCCATGGATAGCTTTACATTGGAGTTAGTTGAATGCCTGGTGTGTCTCATACAGATGTGAAGGGGTACCTTGTATGAGGTACAATGAGATGAGATGGTATTTGACACTCTTATGTTGTCTCCACATTTCCTATGTTTCTCTGTGAACAATGACAGCTAAAAAAGGGCTGTGGATAAGTACCATTGTTTCTGTCAACAGACACACACACACACACACACACACACACACACACACACACACACACACACACACACACACACACACACAATGCTTACTATGACCTCATTGTGCTCTAACGTATGTTTTAACATGATGTGAATGTGAATATTGCTGAGAGATACTGACAGAGACAGGAGGGAGATGATTTACTGTAACTCCAGAGTGACTTGCTGCAGTGTGTGGGTGTGTCTGAATTCCATCACTTTGCTTTGTTTTCCTAGTTAGTGAAGTAAAAACAAAGGAATCCTGTTTCAGAAATACCAGGCGGGGTGATATATAATCAAGGGTCAATATTTGAAAGTAATGTGATATTTAAATAACATCACCCAGAAACACATTACAGTCCACTGGTGTGAGACAGGTGTCCAGACAGACAGTCTTTAGCGCTGTTATTTCACATTAGCTCTCTCAGGTTAAGAGTCACAGTAATAAAAATGACATTTTTCTGAAATCTTCATCACATCATCTGATCCATACTCTGGTATTTCCTGGATTGTGAGAGTTAATGAAAGACAGAATGGCTGACTTCCCTCCCACTCTCTCTGCACTGAAATATCTGTGTTAGGTGTGTGGTTCCTCCACAGACACACTGGGTGAATAAAAGCTCTCTGCTAGATACTCACTGATCAATAATACTGAAACAATAAACAGTCTTGGTACGTTGGCAAATGTCCAGTCCCAATCGCAGGAAAGTATTTAGTCTAAAACACTATAATAATCAAGGGAAAGCTGTTTTATTATTGACAAATTAAGAGCTTCCCTTTCATCTCTACAGCCAACAATAAACAAAAAGCTATTGGATGGATTATTCATTTATTAGTTATCCTGTAAGATATCTCACCATCTGTAAGACTGACTGGCACAAATTTTGATAGCCATGGGTCCAGAGGATGTATGTTCATATTTCTGGGGATCCCCTGATCTTTCATCTAGTGCCATCATCAGGTCAAATTTTCACTGCTTCAGTCCTTTGGTTTATGACCCAACACCTGTGAAAAAAATGGCCTTCCCATCAGCTGTTTGTGTTTAATGCTAATTGTGAGCATTGACAAGTGAATGTTAGAATGCTGACAATTTAATATGATGTCCATTTAGCAACATTACCCTCTAAACATTAGTATGTTAGCATTGTCATTGTGAGCATGTCAGCACGTTAATGTTAGCATTTAGCTCAAAGAACCTGTGTGTAAAAGTGCAGCCTCACAGCGCTGCTTTGTTGCTGTTAGAACTTTCAGAACTTTTCATTTGTGTTGCTTTCACACTTGACCTTGGAAACTGTGACATGACAACTGAACAAACTCCATCCACTGATGAAGACCACATCATAAGGCTCCCAGAAATTTAATACAGATTTTTTTTTTTAATCAAACAACTAATAAGTAGGTTAGGAATGGGACTTTCACTCTTAACTTTCAAAGTACACAGACTAAAAGTGTGCTGAATGAAATCACAACAGCTGCTGAACTCACATGTCATGAAACCCTGCAGTAGTTGAGAGCTCCAGAAAGTTGACCTTGAGTTGAGATCACTTTTATCCAATATCATTGAAATGGACCCAACCCGCATACCTACTAGTATATTTTTTATACATGTCTAAATGTTTAATGTAGTTTAATGACACTAACTTGACAGTGGCACTTGTATGATTTCACTGTGTGAGGTCCATTGAAGACCATGTGGTCTGTACAATGGATGGCTCGTGAGTGACATTCACTGTAACTGTTTGACATTAACTGAAACTGTAAGTTTGAAGCTGTGATTGATGTGAATGCAGACTTCGGTCTTATAATCTCAGCCTCCTCCCTTTTGCTCTTCCCCTGGCTCTTGTTGCTCCCTGGTCACCTTCAGGCTGAGTGTAAATCCCAGTGTTCCCCTCCTCCTCCTTCACCTCTCTCCCTTTGGTGGACTGCCACTCCTCCTCCTCCTCCTCCTCCTCCTCCTCCACCTCCTCCTCCTCCTCCTCCTCCTCCTCCTCCCATGACTCTGCTGGTGGAGCCCGCCCCATTACTCAGCTGAAGGGCTGGGTATGTTCACACAGCTCTCACACACAAGCATTCAGGCAGGCGAGGAAACACAGGCATCATGACCCCACTGGAGGACACCCTCACCGTATCCTCCAACAACATATGCCTTTTCCACAACTGATTTTCTTTAAAACATGACGAGGAATCTCTGAGGAAGTTTTTTTCTTTTTTCTTCCTCACCACTTTTGACTTCTCCTCAGCCTCAGGGATTGTTACAGGAACATGAGTGTTAAAGGGAAAAAGGCTGGGCTGGTAATCAGCTGGCAGAAGTCCTTCTCCATCCTGGCTCCTTGGAGGAAAGGTACAGTTGTCTTCTGTCTTCTGCGTCTTTCTGTGGCAGTATCAGTGGCTTACTCTTCCCCACCAGCTGCTAATTTATGAGTTGCTGCTGTGAGTTGAGAAACAGCACTAATATCAGTCACAGGGTGTATTCTATTTTTCATCTCTGATCTCTCACTGACAGACAAATTAATCATCACAAACCAATACCACCTCCATCTGCTTACAAGCATTTCATTTGATGAGGGATGATTACCACTCTGAGGATCTGTGTGCTGTGCTTTGATCTGTAGGTGACTGACTGAGGTGTGAATCCTTAAGAATTTACTTATCTGTGGGTCCACAGGGGCGTTTTTTGTGGGAAGCAAATCTGTTGTTGGTCAAGTCAGATTAGCAGCTCCATCATATGACTCACTCTGTTTAACAAGATTTTAAATGGATCCTTAAACCAGAAATTATTTTTCTTCCAGGAAACTCCAAAACCAACCTTTAAGACCTAATTCTGATTTGCCATTAATCATAAAACTTCCATTTAGATAAGTGGTTTGAATGAAAACTGAAAGCTGTAAGTACTGTATCTTTTGATCTTGCCCCTACAACACAGACGTAGAGAACTCATGTCTATAGCCTCCCCCTCCGTGTCTACTGGAACAGGAGAATGGGACAGAATTATTGTGAAGTAATTGCAGTACTACTCTTTAAGTTTGTCAAAAACAACTGGGATAGTAGGAGTTATTGTGGCTTGTCTGCTGTTCGGTGCTGGGCAGGTAGTGTACAGTGTGTCAGAGCTTCTCTACAACAGCTGGCTGCTGCTGCTGGAAACAAGGTTGATGAGAACACTGAGACTGAAGTAAACTAAAGCTGTTAGCTAAAACAGACTGAAATAGAATTATAACTTGCTGTGGGATTTTCACTACAGGAAACAGCTTTTACATAGCCCACACTTACTTGATGCCTTGCTAATAGAAAAACATAGTTTTCTAAACTTAAAAGCCCCCCCACAACATCCAATACACTGTCTAATTTTAGAGTTTTAATGGCAAACATTTGAGCAACGGTTGCCTATTTACTCATCCAGCAGACACAGTGCATCTTTAGCATTCCTTTGAGGAAATTAAATTAGTGAGAGTGGTGAGACTGAACAACACATGAAATTTGCTGACTGGAAAACCAAGACAGTTGGCTAAAAGAGGCTATAGTCTTCTGAGTTCCTGATCATTCTCTGTGGCTTCATTAGTACAAGCAACACCTGTAACAAAGCCTATACTATATTGGCTATACTATAACAATGAACAACTAAAACATGTTAAGCAGTGTTAATCCATCTCTCTGTCTGTGACGTTCCTAGGCAAAATTGAAAAGCAATGTGAAACTCTGCAGTGATACACTGAGGGTTCTCATTCTCATCCCTCTTCCCTTTCTAATCCTGGCATCAGGTTGCTCTGCATTCCATGTCAAGCCTCGCTCAGATATCACCGTCAGTTTATTTACAGTACCAGCCTCTACACCTGCTGAGGAGCAAATCCTCTCCGTTCTGTTGTGGAAGGGATGATAAATCTGCTCATTGTTGTGGCTGTGAGGGAGCCCCCACGCTCTGCTTGACAGCAGTCACATTGTTTGCCATGTTACTCAGAGGAGGAAGAAGAGGCCTATTGTAAAGATAACACTTACATTGTGAGCAGTGCTGTGGGGAGCAGCTTTTTATTGGTGCTTTTGTGTGCGTCCTTGTTATCGTCTCATCGCTCTCTCAGTTCTGGCGGTAGCAGGAGATCGTCTGGGGAGTTGAAGCCGTATGAAATAACATTGCCTTTTTGCAGACTGTAACATAACAGCATCGACTGAAATCCAATGTTGTCTGTTTCATGAGACTGCAGAAAACTGTGAAAAGCTACCAGAAAAGTTTAAACAAATGCTCATCCAAAAAACAGCCCTCTCTGATAATCATTTGGCGTCTCATACCTGAAATATGCAACATTGAGTGGAATTCTGCATGTGGAGAGAGGTTGTCAGACATTACTCAGACATCAAGAATTTCAATTGCTGATGTGACTGAAGTAGAAAATATGTGTGGCACATGTACAAAGATGAGTAGCTTTCACCCTCTGATGGAGTAACATCTGAGGAAGGGGTCATTGATGTTTCACTTGACTGTGTAACTAAACCCTTTTCTCCTCACAATGAGTACTTTCATTCTGGATCATTGTACTACTACTGCATTACTTACAAGACTTTACTTCATTGATCCAAATTTTGGAATTTCTTTGCTACATTGATTACATATACTACATTAATTATTACAATACTTGACTGCACTTTGAAAGTGTCCTGGGTATATACAGGCCTTGCTCAATGTCTCATTGAGGAAACTATGTGAAAATTGGCTGCTTATACCCCAGTGTCCTGTATTTTGTCAGAGTAAATTTGCCTGAGGGAGTTTTGACTTGAGTTACAGTGCTCCTGCACATTCTTTCCTTATCTTAATGGTTTCTGATAAGACAGAGTGGAGTTGGGGGGCCCCCGTTAACTTTGATAGAGAGGGAGTCTGTGTATCATCCATAGGGTTGGTGATGCCACGGTCAAGAAAGGGGTGAATAACAGAGCAGGGATCCCAGCCAGGCCACGTGTTGAGAGACGAGTCCAGAGGTGTGCTGCTTCTGCTGGCTTTAGGATATTGATAGTTGGGAGATGGTGGGGTGGAGGGGATGTAGGGACAGTGGAATGTCCCCTTATTACACATCTGCTTTATGTCACCTCTACTGACTTAATTCTTTACACTTTAACTGTGGAAAAACTCTATATGTCAATTTAAGTCTCATTCTGTGTTCAGGCAGAATGTGAAGCAAATTTTTAATGGCACAATTTCATATAAATTCAGTGGAAAAGCACGAGTAGATCTTACAGTAAATCTGTCCAGGGCAGCACAAGTTCATAAAATTAACAGAGGGAAGCAGAGTCTCTGGTGAGCTGTGAGTTCATTTAGAGGCTGAGTGAAACACAAACACACAGTCGCACTCCTGCAGTAATGGCCATTGCTAACCAGCTGGCAGCTAACATCTGTACAGCTGCTGTTGACTGTACATGTTGTCCACTGTCTCTTGTTCCACCATAAGTATCCCTTTTTTCACAGTACATATTTTTGAGTTGTCATTGAGGAGCACAGGTATTACTAATAACATGAACAGTGTTTCCATTCAAGTGTCCCAGTAAGCCAGCACGCACTATACCAGGACCCTGAAACTTTCTTATGGTGACATGTCAAAATATCTTTCCATAAATAAGGCCAATTAATTTAAATTATTAAATGTAATTAATTACTGCAGAAATTAATAATACATTTGTGATTTAGCCATCAATAAAATGTAGAAATGAGACACTCACTCATACTAAACTACTTCATAGCAGAAGTGATTTTGTTTGAAGGATAGTTAAGATGAAAATGCCACTGCATCAGAATATAAAACAAGGGGATGCAAACACTGCACATATGTTTATAATACTATGAGACAGGATTTTCTAACTGTGGGAAATTATCATGGAGATAATTATTTGATCCCATGTTATAATAATTATATAGCAGTGACCCCATCAGAAAGTCCTTTATGGAAAGTGCAATTGAAGATATTTGTTTTTATGCTGCAGCAAAAGTCGAGCCAGGTTGAAATTCTGAAGGACGGCCAGAACCCTCAAAGGTGTAAATGCATGCAACATTTGAGCGACTTCAGTTTAACAAAATATTTATTTCATGATAATCAGTTTATATTCACATTATTAAGTCTAAAGGGATTTTGAAGGATTGATTAACTTTAAGAATAATTGACATAAATAATTGATATTGTAATGACACAAAACAGTAACTCCTTGGCTCCTCCACTCAAACCTCTATACTGCAGCCCCAGCAGATCAGCAACCTGTCATGATCACTGACCACTTGTGCTAAGAGCAGCCTGAACTCACCTGTGCTATAAAAGTAACCAGCCTGTTTATGACCTCCTGTGCTGTGAGGCCAACCGAGCCAACTGTTTAGCCTAAGGGCTTACACATGCTGACATGCTGTGCTTCAGAAAGCCTTCATAATCTCAGAAAACTGAGGTTGAAAGCTGAAGTTGAAGCCTGCATCTATAAACTGACTAAACGCTTCAGGCATGCACATCCTTTTTAGGGTCATGAGAGTCTGTGAGAAGCTGGAAAGTTACTTCAGGAGAATGTGCTGGCTGGAAAAAAAGTCTCAATTAGGCACATCTGCAAACAAATCAATGCAATGCAGTTATTGTTCATGTTCCACATATGAATTATATTTGAAGAAGGCAGGACTGGTGTCCGCATGATGATATAAAAACCCCTGCAGGACTTTCTAAGGGCAAAATGCACACAACACACACTCCACATGCACATTTATGGACACACTCACTCATTTTTCAACATGTCGTTGGAAATCTCCCACTTTTTGGTACATGTAAACTAGATTGTGTCACTCAGTTCCAGCAGATTTGTTGGGATGGAAAGCTTCCTGTCAGATTAAAGGACAGAGAGTGGCAAGCTGTTCCACTTTGCTTCCAGTCTTCATGCTAATCCAGGTTTACCTAGTCCAGACTCTAACTCCATGTTTCTTGCAGACATAGATTTGTCTTAACATTTCCCAAAATGTTGAACTACTCCTTTGGAACATGGATGTAGGCCAATGATAAATGCAAAGGACATGGGCTACATATATGTGGCACGGTGGGACAGGTGGTAACACCTCACAGCTAGAAGGTCCCGGTTCGAATCCCGCTGTGGGCGCTGGTGGCGTGCCCTCCACCATGCCTTCAGTGCCTGCTGCTGGAGGAAAAAGGGAGCCTTTCTGTGTGGAGTTTGCATGTTCTCCCCATGCTCATCTGGGGTATCCTCCATAAAATGTACCCCCACTAAAAACATGCAAGAAGATCACCACCTGACCAAAGGTGACGACAGGAACTGTTCCCCAGGTGCCGGTCGGCTGGCAGCCCACCGCTCCTGGTCCGCCGCAGAGGAAGGACGGTCCAAGGATGGGTTAAAGACAGAGAATAAATTTCACATATGCATGGCGTGTGCAGTTTCCCCTCCTAACTTTGCATGTTGTGTGACTAATAAAGAGATTTCTTTCTCTTTCTTTTCTTTCTTTCTATGCTTGGCAGTAAGATGTGTGCCTGATCCACCTCGGATTAATTTGAGGGAATTAATGAAATAATTTGAGGGTGCAAATGTACGTATTTTGGAGCCACCATCTATTGGCAGTTAGATTAACTGCAATTTGAGGCACCTCCACAATGGTTTAATCACTCAGACAGGGTGAATGTTGGTTGATAGCTTGTGAAAGCAGAGTTAGCATGTGCTGTTGTATTTCAAAAAGATCTCTTCACAGCACTGTGGTCCACTTTGGTTCAGCAAACTATTGGCCTCTCTCAATACCGTCAGGAGTGTGGCTGTGTTTTCTTATTGCAGAATAGTGGTAGTAGCAGTAGGAGAGTTGTACACACCATCCAATCATACCTCCATCAAGGTCACTTCTATAGCACTGTCGGACTCATGGTGGACAGTTTAAAAAAGGATCAAAGTTGATGCAGCAGAATCAGATATCATCTTGGTAGGAGATTCCTGTATGCTGTCAGCAGCAGCTGATGTAGAAAGCTAGTACGCCTCTAGCCTCAAGCAGACATAAGGAGCAGGCTACAGAGGTCTGGTAAGCTCACTCTTTCTAACTCAACACACCCAGATTTTCAAACTCCACCTCTTTTACAACCTTTTTCACATATGCACTAGTACTTCCAACACCTGGACACACACTTTTAAGTGCAAAATTGGTGCAGTTCCTCTTTAATGTCACATCTGTTTTGTCTAAAAACAGGTGAACCTCTTCACCCTGTCTGCGTGTTTTGCACCTGTCCTGTATTTAAATCTGACTCACTGTCTGAAAAAGTCAACTGTTTGAATGAAAGACGCGTACTTAGCACGAGTGATGTGGTTTTTGACTCCCAACACCCACTGGCCTCTGTTAACCTCTGCACGCAGGCTATGTTTCCCCCAGCCTTCCAGGCAGCTTAGAGCTTTGTTCTGAAACAGGGCAGACCACTTATTCTAATCCAACACCTTTTGTCCTGAATACTGTGACTTTTTAAGGGACTCACTTGAATGACAACACTAGCTTTGCCTGGAATGGCAAATCAGTATGATGGTAAATGCCTGGAGGACTTTTTTAGACAGAAAAGAGGCTTTAAGATGAGTGGGGGAAGGGGAGGAGGAATGTATGTAATTATATATTGTGGTTTTTAGTCAAGCGACTGGAAATAGACTGACTCAGCCCATGTAGGCAATTACAGAATAGAATATATGTTTGTGTTGTTTGGGAGGATGGGGACTGCTGGATCAGGGCGACACCTGTGCGGCTGACAGTGGAGAGGATTGTAGGGAAGGACAGGGATTGTATCACAATAACAAGTCAGATTACACAGCTGAGTCGGCCAGATGACTTCAGTGTGTAATTAAAGTCAACCTGCTCTCCTTGTTATTGTCTGCTGGTAATTCACAGGAAAAAGTAGGCACCAAAAAAAAAACCGATGTCAGAAAATAAAAAGCCAGAGTAGAGTGGCAAGTTGAGTAAAACCAGTGTCTGATGTTTGGTTTCCAGAGAGATCTGCTGTTCTTCTGCTTGTGCCAGAATTGAGGAGTTATTTAATTAAAATCAGAGCTTCCACATTCTCATCTGATGTGTTTCTTCATTCCATGTTTCTGTAAAGAAATTCTTTGGCTGTTCTATCACTGAAAGTAGATCGGCTTCTTCTAAGTGCTGCTAATTGAAGCACGGTGAGTTGGACAGAGAGACTCCACAGATGACTTTTACAGAGCTGCAGCTCATCAAGAGCAGTATCCCCAGGACCTGTTCACAGTGGATGATTCTGCGCCTTATGATGTATGTCCAATGACAATTTTTAGTGTTAATACATACACAGTGTGAAACATGTCCAAATCTATTAGATGAACTGGGCAAAAATTCAGACATTCATGTATGCCAATGACTTTGGTGATCCCGTAACTTTTCATAGTGCCACCACAAGACTGACATTTTGTGTTTTGATTTAAATGTCTCCAAAACTGTTGGGTGGTCATGATTCTCATTCCTCACAGGATGAATTCTAATAACTTTGGTGATCATCTGAATTTTTGACCTAGCCAGCCTCAGCTCTTCTTTGTGTTTAGGGCTAATTAGCAAATGATAGCGTGTTAACACAGGAAACTCAGATAGTGAACTTGAAAACATTATACCTGCTAAACATGACCACGTTAGCGATTTAACTGTTAGCGCAGTAGCGTGATGATGTGAGCACTAAGCTCAAAGCAACTCTGTGTCTAAGTGCAGCCTCACAGACCTGCTGCCATGATTGTAGACTTTGGGACTTCTTTTGTTCTTAACCATTACCACAACCTTTTCCTAACCTAAGATGTTGCAAAAAGAAATTTTGTAAAAAAACTTTAGCATAGATCATTACAAAATGTGGCCCATGAAAAGTAGCTAGAGGTTTTACAGATCAGTCTTGATAATAATTTTGTAATGTTCTTGACTGACAGTTACGTTGGCATATAACTGGACTCTTCAGTGCAGGCAGTTTGACTTCCAATAAATGACATAGCTGTGCAGGCTGAGTCAGCTGTGGTGATGTGTGGCTTTATTACCTCTTACTCACTCTTGACATGTGTTATCAAACAGAATGATATCACAAAGCTGAAGTAGGTCAACTGAACAATGCAAATGAAATCAGTATTTCCACTTGCTTTTAATACTACTACTACTACTACCAATCATAATAATAATAATAATAATAATAATAAGCTTTATACAGCACTCTTCAAAACAAAGTTACAAAGTGCTTTACATGATTGTAACAGGATTCAACCATTTGAAAACTGAAGCAAATAAAATCAGACAATAAAAATAATGAAAATAAAAAGGAATAGAATACTCAAAAATAAAGATAAGGACAACAACAACAACAACAACAACAACAATAATAAAACAGATAAGACATGCTGGAATTCCAATGGAGCAGTAGTAGTACTAATGAAAGGCCTTTTTAAAAAGATGAATTTTGAGAAGTGATTTAAAAGTTACTGATTTTTCAAGTCTCAGATCCTCAGGAAGGGGTTAAGCCTGAGAGCAGTAATTTAACCGACAACAAAAAGCAGGTATGACCTGTGCATGAGCACGTCAACACATCCTCATACCTAAATGACTGAGGAGGTCAATTGCCAGTGAGTCCCAAAACAAAATATATCACTGTTGTAGAGCACCCGTGACAGGCCACTACGATAAAGGTGGATCTTCTTGGTCTTAATCCTTTTTGGTGAGGATGGGCTGGATCAGGCCGAGAGAGAAACAATGTGGTTTTTGAGATGCTCCTCATTTGATAAAAACAAGAGTGAACAGCATTTTAAATGAATTTACCAAGTGAAAGGTCTGATATAACACCCAGGCTTTTCATAGGTTGTAATGAAGTAAACAGAGAGACTGTGTGCTTTTACATAATAATACTGATAATAGTGAACTTAATTTCAATAAACAGTACAGATAGATATTAGTGATAAAACAGAGATGTTGGCAATACGATGCTGTGCTACAATTAATAAAAGGCTTTTTGAAGAGTCCTGGCCAAAGGTCTGAACTGCCACCTAGCTCAAAGGGGAGCAGCACTTCAGCAATGTAGCTGGCAGCTACACTATGAAGTGCATTAGTGAAGAGAGGCTAAAACAGGACTCATATGATCTTGTCTTCTGGTGGATGTTAAAAGCCAAACAGCTCGTTTTGTACTACTAGAAAGCATGACATAGCTTTATAGCAGCTGACTCAGCGCTGAATATTACAATAATCTAACTGAGATGAAATAAAGGCATGGATGACCTTCTCCAGATCAGGCAAAGAGAGAAAAGATGTGATTGTTGCGATTAATAGAAACAAGATTTAACGATATTTGCAAGGTCACTGTAAAGTATCACATCAAATATACATGTAAGACAAGGATTCAAAATGTTTAAATGAAAGAGTGATGGACTAACTAAACTAACTTGTACCTACCAGATTTATCTGGTAGGTAAAAATAGGTCTGATGGAAACAAAAACTTCCATTCTGTTTTCTATCTATCCATACTCCTGGAAAGGTATATCACCATGTTTTTTCGTCATTGAGATTCCAGTGAGATCACCTGAATGAAGCAGCCACACATGTTCTGGCAGGTTTTACAGCTTCCCTGATCGTTAGTAAATGTTCAGCTGACACCAACAGCTTTAAGACAGATATCAGTAGTGCAACCAGTAGTTTCACTGACCTATGCTTATCCCTCGCAGTCAGAAAAGCAGCTGTCTGTGTTCCATGGGGGAGCCTGGAGGGATCACTCCCTGGGGGCTTCTGACCATGGTGGCCTCATTCCTGACTGATCTGAGGGTAAAGTCCCTTGTAGTCAGGGGTCCCTCTGTAAAGTGGAGACCATCTCAAAAATAGAAATGTGACTGTAAAGGTTTCTCCAATAGTTGTTCAAGTGAAGTTGTTCAGATTACTGGTACATGTATATGAGCTGAAGTTTTCTCACGCCTGCCATGCAGGAGGCTACTCTTCAAGCCATGTTTTCCTAACCTAACCTAAAAAAATGATAAGCAGGCTTAAAATGCAGAGGTACAATATGTTATTATTATCACAGAAATCACAAGAACCAGTTGTTTAAATATCAAGGCAGGCAGGTTGAAGAACAAAAAGATTTCAGATTTAAGAACCAAAGTTGACTCCAGACAAATGAAACAGCCAGGCAAAAACAGCAAGAGCAGGCAGGGCCGAAATCCAGAAAACAAAGAAGAAATCCAAAATACCAACAGACTGGTAAGGCACAGGCAGGAAACAAATGCAACAAACACACGAGAGAGAGAGAGAGGAGACTAACAGGCACAGCTGAAACTAATCAGCAGTCACAAGGAAAGACACAAAGTCAGACAAAACAAAATGACACTAGGAGGAACTCTGTCTTTAATCTGTTGCTGCTTTTTAATCTGTTTTGCTCCTTAAAGCAAGAGAGCAAATTCAAAAGTGAAACTTCATGCTGAAGAACTGCTCAGAACCCAAAATCTAAAGAACGACCTTATAATGCTATTGCCTGTTAGCAAGCTACTTAGTGCTGTTACTAACTGCTCAATAGGTTAACATTCAATTCAAGAGACAAATGTTTACCACTGACTCTTTTCACAGACTGTCAACAGCAGTAAATATTGCAGTTGGTGATAACGTGCATGACAAAGTTGTCCAAAGCTGGACTTGGATAATACCACTGATTCTGTGCGCCTCATGACTGTTGTTTGCTGATGACTCTCAATCATTTTATGTGACACGCCAGCTTTGATTGGCATCAGAGGTATTTCTCAGGAGACACTAAACACTGATTTAGGCTACCATAGACATAAACACACACTGTGCTCGTAATTCACTCAATATAGTGATGTAGTTTGGAAAAACATAATGCCTCAGTGCCTCTCACCTGCTGAAGCCACAATGGAAATAGCTGCATGCATTCCATTACTTTTCCCCACATTTGGCAAAAACAGGAAATTAGTTTTCCATCCTACACACAAAAGAATGTGTTTTTGGAGTCACAGCTTGAATTGAGCCATTGAAAAAAATCTGCATGTATAACCAGCTTGTGGCAGACTCCAACAAAAGCAGTCTCTATAAAGAAAATAAACTGGTAAAATCTCTTAAAGTAAACATTTGGCTTGACTGTACAGTTTTGAAGCAACACTGAAACTTTATAGTAAATAAAAATATACAAAGCACATCATCATACCCATTGCCTCCATGAGGCCACAATGTGATTCATGTATAGCAATAAGAAAATAAACAGTGGAAATCTGATATCTTCCAAAAGGCCACGTTAAATTCCTTTGAAAATCTCACGTTAACTTCAAACTGAATTTGTGTTGCTTAAAATGGAATCGTGACCTGAGTCCTACTGTTGTATTTAATGTTTGTGTGTGTTGGGAAGCATTTGTATGGAATCAAATTTGGCCTAATTCAGCAGTTAACTGTCACATTTACTGACTGAAAGCTGAACTTCAGTAACAAATGACCACAGCCAACAATGAACATGTACATCAACAAACATTGAAAACCTTTCAGTAATTGCTGCAACAAACACTTGTCATTGCCTGAAAAACAATGACCATATGAACCATATGACTGTTTGCTGCTTAAAGCAAAATGTTAAATGTAGAATACTGAGTAAAGGCTAGAGAGGACCACAGTAATAGAAGAAACCACCGCTGAGTCTCTGTCCTGACAGCCATTCATCAGGTCATAATTCACATTCACCACTGTAGGTCTAGAGGGAGAAGTGTCATATTAGGCATTTGAATTGATCATTTGTTATCTGAAGAGTTATCTGAGAGACAGGCCCTACATAAACAGTGTATGTGACAACAGGGGAAAAGCACTCTAGATTGAAAAAATTGCAAATCTCTTTGCCTTTGTGTTGAACCACAGTGGGAAAACACAGACCTCGTTTAACACGGGAAGAGAACTGGTTCAGAGATATGGCACAATCACACACTGTACTATCAGTGTTTTGACACATGTGCTCCTACTCAACAACTGGGCTCTCCAAACAGTGGTCATTCTCTAGGAACTGTGGGTGTGTGGCTATTTTGTTGAGTGATTGACTTGAAATTAAGACAACATGAGTTTCCTATTTTCATCAACTTGAGGTATTTGTAATGCCATCAAAAGAAACTATTTGGTTGTTTTTCATTGATCCAATTTAAAGATATTTCACATATTGAGAATTTCAGGTAGTTACAATTTACATTGAAAACCCTCCAGTTCAGTTCCAATCAATTAACTAATGACTTGTTAATCATTCATCACACACACACACACACACACACACACACACACACACACACACACACACACACACACACACACACACTGTAACAACACTTTGCTGTGCCTATTACCAATAAACCATAGACTTCCACTTCATTTCAAATTCTCACGACATTCTTTGGAGAAAATTCCTCTCCAAGGACTCGCTTCTCCGAAGTTCCCCTCAGAGAGGATAAAAGTGTCGTATTTACCACTTCAAAGAATTCGTTGTTTGCCTTGGCAAGATCTCCAATTCACCCTGCAGGAAGTCACCGTACCTCCACTATTGTTAAAGTGTGATCTAGCACTCAGCTGTAGCTTTATTTCAAGCACTTGACTAAATGAATATAGCACCTTAAGCTGCATTTCTCTGGGGAAACAGGGCATGCCTTTTGTCTTTTCTCTTAAAATTCAATGGTTGGAAGGAAGGAAAAATTGTCATTTGATTGACAGAGAAACATTGAAATGCCCACATTGAGAAAGAGGAGAGGACACATATGACTGCTTCCAGTAATGGTCTATGAGCTTCATGTGGTATTTGAGTTAAAGAATGCAGGATTAGTTAAACACCAGTCCTGGTTACCAGGTTTCACTCAAGCATCCATTCATACCACTATATATTACGTTTTGATGGTGCATATGGGTCATTCATGGTCAAAAGACTGGATCCAGTCTGGAATTAGCCAGATGATTTTGACAGAATGTTTGAAATACCTACACTACTACAGTCTTTAATTTGATTCTTAAAATGCCCTTAATATGAATTAGGATTGCACACCAGTCATGTATTATGTAATGTGACTATCACCTTAAATCAAGCAAATCCACTCTCTGGCAGCCCCAACCCACACTTAACGTTTGGCTTAAGCTCAGGGATTTCAAGGTCTTTTGTTTCCTTTGAAGCATATCAGACATTTCAGACTGTGTGACAACATTACAAACTGCCAGCCTGGCTGGCAGATGGGGCAGACTGTTCTGAGGGAGACTGTTCCAAGAAGTTGTTTCAGCAAAGGCTGAATAATGACAAGGGTTTAAGTTCAGGTAACAAAGGCCTCTAGAACTATAGAAGTTGACGCTTGTTTGTTGGGATGCTGGAATGAAAGAGGAAGATTCATGCCTTAGTTTGATGGACAGCGTTGGTTTCTTTTGAGTGCAGTTCTTCCCAAACCTTTACCAAGTTGTTCCTTTTTTTCACCATGACGATGAATATCCACGAAAACACTTTTTATTTAGTTACAGTGGTTTGTAATGGGTGGCTGCACGGTGGAGCAGCAGTTAGTGCGTGTGCCTCACAGCAACATTCCCAGGTCGGGCCTTTCTGTGTGAAGTTTGCATGTTCTTCCCGTGCATGCGTGGGTTCTCTCCGGGTACTCCGGCTTCCTCCCACAGACCAAAAACATGCTCATTAGGTTAATTGATGACTGTAAAATTGCCCCTAGGTGTGAATGTGAGCCTGAATGGTTGTTTGTTTGTGCCCTGCAGTATAGAAGATGGATGGATGGATAGTTTGTAATGGTTTTTGAAGGCAATGTCCAATTTAAGTATCAGATCAAAAATGAAGCAGTTTCAATTACAAGTAATGTGTTATTGAAGGATTTGTTGAGCTGTTAGAATAAATCTGAATTTCTTTATCTGTTTAACAGGGAAAGGAAACAGAGATCCAGTGCTGGATAGTGAGGTTGTCCTGACAAAATTGAAGCTCTTCAGCAATTTCCATGAGAATCTCCTGATAGCTGATGACTCTGCGTCCACCATCTCTACAGCGTCAGTTTTCGAGCAGGACATCTCAGAGCCCTCCAAAACCTCTGCGGTGAATTCACACTTTGATGGCAAGCATCGCGTTGAGTCTGGCACAGACTACTTGCCTAACATTTTCACAGACTCTCAGCTGTCAAGGTTGTACAAGTTTGAGTCAGAGGACTCTGGAGTGGAGCTGCCCAGTGGAGCTAACTCTCCGTCCAGCCCGACAGGCTCTGAGCAGAGCTTCGTGGTCCACAGTCGAGAGTCCTCCTGCGATTCATGCAACTCCAACTCCGACCCTGCAGCTCTCACTGATGAACTAGTCACATATGCACAGAGCCCTGAGATAAAACAGACAGAGGACTCGGTGGATAATGATCTGAGTATGGCGGTGGACAATGTGTTCATGCACACACAGGAACTCGGTTCTTCAGCTGTGACAGTAGAACTGCACATAGGAGAAGATGTGGATAGGGATGAGTGTGGGGCTTCAGAAATCAGCCCTGAAGGTGATGAGATATCTGGACAGGTCGAGGAGAACAGTGCTGTAACTGAAAGGACACGCTTAGAGCACATGGGGCAATTTGGGAAGAAATCCTCAACAGCAGCCCCTGATGATATGACGAGCAATGACTTTGAACCAGAGCCTATATGGACAAGTACCACCAGTGACAGCCTGGAGGAGTACATGGATGAATGCTGCAGACTTAGTGTGGTAAGCACATACCGTACATAGATAGTAGTCAAGGTTGAGTCCTCATCAGCAGCCTGGATTCCATTTCAACCTGTGGCCCCTTGTTGCACAGCTCTCTGTCTCTCTCTCTCTCTCTCTCTCTCTCTCTCTCTCTCTCTCTCTCTCTCTCTCTCTCTCTCTCTCTCTCTCTGTCTCTTTCTCCCACTTTTCTTGTTTATGTCTAAGCTGCTGTATGAAAAATGAAGTCTGAAAAGCTCTCGTAATAATCTTAAAAATCAGAAACTATCAAGAATTCCAGTATTCTCTCTTGTTTTCCTCTAGATTCCTTTCCCTTTTTTCTTATCTCCACCTTCATGAATTGGAGTCTTGCAGCTTCACAAGTTCACAAGTATTTTTGCTCATGTCGAAACATTTTCAGGTCCTGCAGTTCTCATGCTTTACAGGGCAAATTGAAATCTGCCAGTAAACCAGCTTAGCTTTCAGTCAGCTTTTAAAATATTTTCTATCCAAATAGGCTTGTTTATGAGTGTGTGTGTGTGTGTGTGTGTAGGGGTGTGTTCAGTCCCTTCAGAACTCTTGAATAAGGACAATTATAGTTCCTCCAGACTTGGAGAAAATCCCTTTTGGGTGAGCAACAAAAATATCTCATATCATCTGTCATTATCTTTAATTTTAAACTCTTTCCAGCCTCTATGTTGACAGGTAATTGCATCACTGCACTGAAATATGGTTCACGTAGTCAGTCATTTTCTTGAGTGTATTTATAAGTGTGATTAACACATGGAGGTTCTTTGATTTTCAGATATTCTCTTTAACTTTAACTTAAGGAATATAAAAAGCACTGAAGGTGTACCTGTGCTTTGGCCTCTTCCTGTGTGAGGGACATGAAAAAAAGCAGCTGTACCCATTCATAAGGATCTGCAGGGGAATGTTTCATTCATGTTACAGAAAAAAAGAGTGGTTTTCTTGTTCACATCCAGTGAGCTCTACAGGTGAGAGAGCACCTGGCAGCTGTGAAAGCTGCAAAGTCATAATCACCTGTTTGATGTTTCTGAAAACATAGACATACAACACAGGCAGGCCTTGAAACTGTCTTTCATTACTGGCAGCTATTAGAGTGAGAATCTGATCCAGCCTTAAATTTTCCACCTGGATGCCCTCTGTTTTCCACTGGAGAGGGACAAATTGTACAAATGATACTAACAGAAGGTTTCAAGCACCTTTGAACCACCCTCAATCCCAAAAGAAATATAGTTTTATATATTAAATATAAAATATGTAAAATATTAAATGTATTATTAGTATTAGTAAAATGTATGCTGACAGTTTGAGATACTAAAAATGTGTTAAAAACAGGTAATACATTTTTAAGGTACATGCCAAAATCAATATTTTACATTTGGAAAATGAAATAAAAAATACAAATAAAATAAAATAAATTTACATACATAGTATTGCATTGTTGGTTCTCTGTAGATAAAAGAGCTTGGTCTGTACCAGCTCTATATGGAAAGTGTCCTGAGACAACTTCTGTTGTGATTTGGCGCTATACAAAATAAATTGAATATGTATATAGTCAACATAGAAAAGTGTAGAAGTATAGAAAAGTAACAGGATCACAAAAATCAAAAGGATTCATTCTCTGGTGAACATTCATGTCTGAACACATTTTTGTTGCAAGTCATCCAATAGCTGCTGAGATATTTCAGTCTGCACCAAAGTGGTGGGCTGATTGGACTACCCTGCAATGTCAGAAAATCATTCCCATCAAGGCAAAGGTAAAGAATCATTCACTGAATAATCTGCAGACTAAAACCTTCACTTTGAAAACCAAAAACAAAACCACCCCAAAAATGGTAAAGCCATGTCTCCATACAACAAATGGTTTGAACATCTCACACTCTTCGAGCTCATACAAAACTTTCAAAGCCACAGACATTCAACCACATTCTTCTCAGTCTTTCAAAACAATATCAAGCTCAAAGGCCTTTCTGAAGACAAGGCTTTTATTATTGCCGGCACATTAGACAAACCATAACATGACAGCCTGCCTGCACTCAGGAGCAGTCACTTGGGGAGGGAATGTGTTACAGTGTGCGGCAGCTTTTTCATGGGGCCGCATGTCATGCAGCACCTGTTCATCTGTGCTGAGGGACTGGAGATTTTCCTCGCGATACTGTCGCTGCCTGCCGGCCCCTCTCTCATCTGGACCCCCCTGTGTTGCTTGGCGGCCTACCTGGACGCATCAAATAGGTGTCAAATATCTCAAATTACTCACATATTTACCCAGATAAAGTCTCTTTGATAGGGCCCTGGGGCCCCTGGGAGGAAATGGCGTGTGGCAGAGACTTTTAGGGGCCCTGCATGATGGATGGATACACTGTTGACAGGCAGAAGGTGGTGTCACCCCCACCATCATCATCATCATCACTTTACACCACAGCTAATAATGTAATTCTGTTCTGGGCTAAATAGGACTCTGGCATCCACGGTGGGGGATTTTCTAGCCTTGAACACTGAGAACTTTCTCTATGTTTACCCTATTTTGTTCCTCTGTCTGTCATCAGTGCTTCAAGTATGGATTCTATAATCTCTGCAAGTCTTAAGGTCCAGATTTTGCAGATATTATTGAATGCACAGCTGTCACATTAACAACGTCAGGTAGTAACAGCGCTCACATCCACCTGTTTAGCTGCATTTCTGATTTCAAACTTTGTATGCATTTTCAAAGAATACTAACCTCATCAGTGGAAGTGTAAAATGTAATAATAATAATAATAATAATAATAATAATAATAAAAAAAAACTGGATGCATCTGGTTTACTTGAATTCCTCAGCTGCACAGCATAAGTGAGGACAGCTCAACAGTGTTCCTGCCAGGTCAGGGTTGTTTTTACATCATTCAGGATTTCAAGTCCCTGCAAAGACAGTGTTTATCAGATAATTAAACTTCATAAAAACTCTAAACATATTACATTTTCATCAACATATGAAAACTAAATAACAAGAGACAGACTGAATAATCAACAAATGAAGTAGATGTCTTAATACAAAGACACTAATGAAAAGCATCTTGTTTTGCAGTAATGAAATGCCAGTAGTGTCGGCTGATGTTACTGGTTACAGACAGGAAGAACGGGAAACAGTCGTGCTGAAAGTTAGGCAATAAGTGACAACAAGACAGGTGGAATGTACCATGAATGCATACAGGCCAATGAAAAGGACGGCTCAGATTAACTTAAAATCATTACATTAATTTACTGTTAATGCTTCCATCAGTTGGCTATCTTTAATATTTTTAGGATTGTTGGTTATCTGAGAGATGAGTGCAGGATTAATGGATGCTGGAAGCACTTATGCTTCAACAGTCGTGATTTCTGTAACTTTCTGGAACCGACGACGTTGACACCCACTTTAGTAACTGGCAAATGTGCAGATGTGATAAAGTGGACAGGATTAGAATTTTTCTCGCATGCTTTACACAACCATTTTTGGCAATGTTAATAGGAACAAATGAGTGCAACATTATGAATGCCTTCCAGGAGTGATTGTTTGAAAATGTCTGCCATTATCTCCATATTTATGACAGCGGACTTTTCACCTCAACTCAGAGTACAGTCATTTGAAACAGCTATAAACACTTTTGCCTTACAACATGGTTGGACAATCTGTTGTACAAACATGACTTTTTTGAGTATACGTGTGCTCTCATTTAAAGAGAAGCTGACATTTATTCAGGTCTTTCTTAAAGATAACTCCAATGTTAATAATGGGGAGCAAAATCTGAGGAGGGGGCTGGCAGTGATATAAGGCTTCAGCAGTCTGAACTTTAGCATGTATTTCAACACCAAATGAGGACTGTGATGAAACCTGTTGACCTCTTGATGGTCAGTATGGACAGGAGGAATAATAAGAGTGAGTAAAACTCAGTGTACATATAAGTATGTGAGTATTCTATGAAGATAGCCTTGAAAAAATGTGGTTATCCTTTAAATCTTCCAAGATGTTTTGCTAAAGAAATACATTTTTTTTTTATTTATTTTATTTTACCTTTCAACTGCAAGTGTCAAATCTGTATCAACCCTCTATTTGCACTACATTTAATTTCCACCATTTTACTTGAGGGTCCAAATTATCAGTTTGAAATATCAAATATTCCTATAATGTAATGTTATAATATCAATCCAATGTTGCATGTGATAGATGTACAAATTAACTCTAATTATCTGTGCAAAATAATTATTCATACATGGCCAAAATCTCAATAAAGAGGTAAACTTTTCTGCTTGCCTCATAGGGATAAGAACAAAAATGTAATGGCAATCATGGTAACTGAACACATCAAACATGGCAGCAGGTGTAGCCTCAGGATGTGTAGAGGACATGAAAAAAATTGAGAAGCAACCAAACCTTGTATACATTTTCAAATATGTTGACATACTAAAACTAAAATTGAAATCAGGCCCCAAAACTAACACTGGACATAAGAGGAACTCTAGCACTGAGTGTCCAGTTACTGAAAGATTTACTGCAGGGACATTAGTCAAAAGCACTATCTGTGTGTTGAAAAGGCTGGTGTCTGGCTGAGGGAAGCAGCGTACGTGATCTGCCCGTACCCTCCTCCCTATCTGGATGCTCCACACACATCTGGTACTTCATTCCTTTCCAACACTGTCATGTTGAGGAAATTAGTTTGGATGCACTGAAGATAATGGAAACATGTACAACTGAGAGAAGGCCTCAGCTTCCACAGTGATCTTTGATGTCATTATTTTATCATGCTCTTATTTTAAATGGGAAAGAAGGAAAATGAGTCATAAATCCTGCTATTGCACATTTTTTCCCAAAAATAATAAGTCGGCTAGTTGTAGGAAGCACCACAGTAGATATTATCATTTCTCATCATTAACATTTCTGTCACATTGACACATAAAGAGTTTATGTTGACATACAAAGTCAAATTAAAAAAGACTGTGTGGTTCCAGTGCACTTTTTCACATTCTGGTTGTGATTTTCTAAGCTGCGGTGGTCTGTCCACCATCTCGATTCAGACTGGAACAACAAAAATCTGCACTGATGGTCATAAAACATGAGACAGATATTTGTTTGCAGAGGATGAATCCTGCTGATTACACTGATCCCTGCATTTATATCTGGTGCAACACAGGCGCACACAGTTCACTTATTGTTTACCTCTAGCATTATCCAAACTAGCTTTATTCTCGTTTCAAATGTGCAGCTGTTCATATCTTTGTCACCTTAGTCAGTTCCATGTGTGATACATTTTTGCCACTTGACTCATGGGATCAGCGGAAACTCAGGAAGCGCACGTGCTTGCCTGTTTTAAAATGGGTCTGTGCACGCAAAAGGGGACATTCCTGAATCCCATTCTCTCTTCCCGGCTGTGGATCACTCAGTATTCTCTGTGGGGCTGTCGATAAGATCAGCCCCAGTTCTTGTAATATGACTGTGGCAGCCACAACAGCCTCTGATTACAGACCCTCCCCTGTCATCAGCAACTACTCCTGAGGAAGTGAGAGTCATCTCCTGGAAGGGATACCCTTCTTTATCTTAGTTAGCCACCAAAAAATACCAGAGGTCTGGTTGCCTGGATGCAGTAAAGAGGCAGTAACAGATGACATAATCCACCTCTTAAATATCACATTATCCATTGAACCTGATTGATGCATTTTGTGTCAAAAATGCACTTACATATCATAGCTCAAGCAGTACAGTATTTCTGATAATAATCCTACAACTTAAGATCTCTTCTCAAAGTCATGTTTCAATGTAGCTGATTTTGTCTGCACATCCATGATTACAGTACAAATGTACCATGACTTCATCGTGCAGACTCGCCAAAATGCAAAGAAATACAGACAAACCAAAAAAAAAAAAACCCAAAACAAAACAAAAAAGAGCTCTGACTCTTTGTCAACAATAGAGCTTATATTTACATCACCCAAAGCAAGGTGGAAACAGAGGTGGGTAAAAAATATATTAACTACAAACAACAAAAAAATAAAAAAAACTGTGACAAAACCAATGAAAATTATCTCCTTTTTTTGTTTTCCATAAGTACATAAGTACTATGTATTATACTAAGTACATTTGTTTAAATTCAAGTAAAGCCCAGAATGTCCAATCATGGTTTTCTGGAAGCCTGAAACACTATGTAAACCTTGAAAATGAAAATGAGAAAACTGCCCTGCATATAGTACCACTGGCATACCATGCAAAATGGTGAGCAGCTGTAGCCAAACTACTTGTGAAAACAAGTCTAATCTAGTTTAGTATGTCTAGTTAAGACAGCTAGTGATTATGCCAAAGGCCTGTACAGTAAATAAAGGGTTTGAAATCCCAGCAAAAAAGGACTCAACAGGTCAAGCATCATTATCACTTCAACAATTTACTTGATATTTTATTAAAAACTATGTTTCAGAGTCTGCAGCCTTTAATATGATTGTTAAATTGCCCACATTGCACTTTAAATTTAGAGATGCATTAATTTTTGCGCACTTTGGGGGCAGTGAAACAAGGTGTAAACGCAACATCTCAGTCATCTTATCAAGGTCTTATTAGTTGCTGGCATTGGCAAAAGATTGCCTATTTAAGTATTCAGCAGACAAGAACAATACCGAAGGATGTTGTTCACCATCAAAACAGAGCCAGTAGGAGAGTGCATACTGGACTTAAAAACATCAGGTGGAATTTAAGTTCTGTTTTTGTCTCTGGTAATTCCTGTGAACATTTTCTGGCTCTATAGCTGCTAAATGCTCCACTGCATCCACAGCAGTGTTGTGCAGTTGTGCAGCAGGTAGTGTATCGTGCATTTGTCAGAACTGTTTTATTGAAAAAAAAACTGTCTGGTTGAAATGAACACAGATCAAATCAAAACAATGAACTAAGACAGTAAAATTAAACCTATGGCCAGAGGCAATGTTATGATGAATGATGAATCCTTTATACTGTGACACAGTGAAAGTATGAAAGATGGTTCAGAACGATGAAAACTGACCTCTTTTCAGTGCAGTGTGGGAATGTGTTCACGGTCAGGTGCCTGGGTGATCTATAGAGGGTTTGTTCATCAGAGGAAACATGTGATGTCATCCCTCCTGCCTGTTGTGGCTGCTGGCCCATTGTTTGGCCAGTGTTTCCATCATAGCTCCCAGTTGCCTGACTGGAGTTTCAGCGTCAACAGCATGGAAAAGAGGGGAAAGACCCCGACCTGAGCTCACATCCTGCTTTTGTTGGGACACTTTTAGGAATGTTGATGATTTGATAAACATTTGCTTAAAATGGCCTTTTTTCATATTGCTGAAAAACATGAACTCTGCAACTCCTGGGTGAGGAGACACTAACGCAATAGAACACAAGTGACTTTGTGTCTGCAACACACATCTGAAACTATAATTATTCTCCTCTTAGTATCACTAAATGTTACAAATTCCTCTCTGTGGTGTTAGTATAAGTTAGTATAAAATGTGTTTTCTGTGTTTCAACACATGGAAAATAAAACATATGACAATCAATCAAAACCACATACAAGCTGGTTCTGGTATGTGATGATGCAATGCAGATGAAGAGCACCATCCACTTATTTTGTTAATCTTAATTAGTCTTATCTTAAATATAATCTTATTTAGACACAAATATCCAGTAGCTGTGGAATACTTTTACAGGTGCAGTTTGTGTCTCACTTGCGAAAATGCTTTTAGAATAGGACCAGAAGAGCATGAACGATGTGTCAGTGTGCTGAATGTCACAGTGGATTTCATTCCTGACAAGTTATATTAGAACACAAATGCTCAAGTTAAAATGATCCAATGATTAGACTACAGGCAGCAGTTTAAGTGATCCCCACCAATTTGGTTTAGCTTTTTCAGGTAGATCTATCCAAGGCAGATCAAACATTTTATTTTTCATTAACCACACCTCATGTTAAAATTTTTCTACTGCTGGCCACAAACCAGTTGAGGATGTAACATTTTTTTGATGTGACGTCATCTTGGTGTGAGTTGTCTATTTTCCCAATCTGGTAGGACTCAAACCTCTAGTGCAGGTTTACATGTACTTTCAAAATTTACTTAGTGACATTTACTTTTGGAAAAAAATAACTAACTAGTAAATAAAAAAAATTCACATACACTATATTTGAATGCACACTTTTATTAATAACTATCCACATCAAATGCGGACATTTTAAGTGATTTTATGTCAGCTATTTTGATTCTAGATGCAGTCAGTAAAGGGAAATCACAGATTCTGATTTGAGGGGTTTTGGCATCTCTTTAGTGAAGTCACTCTTGAAAATGGCTTTAGCCACTATGTGTAGAGCCAGCCAACATCTTTCAGATTATTTTTATAGCATAGGTTTTTGTTTGCACGTAAATGAGACAATCCTAGTGAAAACTGTGTCTTGTGTCTATGTTTTGCTTTTGTCCTAGTCATTTCAGACTATGTCTACACTAAACTGTAGCTGCGTTTGAGAATGTGTTATCTGCTGCATGTCAGACAGTCCTGGATGGCTCCCACAGAAAACCCTGCTGTACATGGTCTTGACAAAGTCAGCAGGCAGCAGTATTCACAGGGTGACAAGCAGTCTACTGTCTGACTCTGGTACATGATGGAATGTATCAAGCTCCAAAACCCCCAAGCAGTCTCTTTGGCATGTGGGCTGCAGTTCTGCATGTATGGGGTGTCTCAAGGGCTCTGACCATATTATACTGTATGTACGACAGCTGGTATCAGCAGTAGCCTAACTGAGTCGAGTGTACAGGTTTGCAGCTCTAAGCAGCGAGGACATGCAGTTATGGGACTGAGGGTAAAACACTTACCAATCAGTTTCCACCCTCACTGCTTAAAGCAAGGTGTCTGAGTTTGTAACACTGCCCAAGCCTGTAATGCTTCCATTTATATGAGTGGCAGTTACATGAGTAAAATTCTGTATAAAAGCCTAGTGGGCTCAAGAACGCAAGGGCCTCTGTCAGAGTTCAAATTTAAGTGCAATTAATGATTATTTCTTGAGACAGTAAATAGCAGTGCAGGCCTGGTATGAATCCAACTCGCAAAAGCATTTCTAAAGAATTGTTTGTTCATTTCTGGCCATCACTAGATATAGAGAGTGAGGTCACTCTGAAATCACCTTGGCTGGGGTCTGCCCCCCTCTTTGGCCACACTACTCAAAATGGATTTGAAAAGCCACAAAACAAAGGCCTATAGCACATCAGTTTCTCCTGGCTTTGACTTGTTCTGGTTCATATTGATAGGGCTTTCTTCCACCTACAGAGCTGGTAGCCCTTTGGAATTTCCCCACATTAGTGTCTGTGGAGATTTTGTTGCATGATGATCTCAGAAGCATTTCCATGCAAACAAGATGAATAATAATAAAACAATCCTAAGATGATGTACAGGGTGAATAAATCCTGAGATCTGGCATGAATATGATCAAAATTAACTGTATGTCAGTAATGCCAAATATGTCTTTCCAGATCCATACCATTCAAAAGATAAGTCTAAGAACAATAAATTACTTTTTCTCCTAGCTTACTCCTGGTATCTTGGCTAACCTGCACAACTTCTGTTTGTTCAGGCACAGCAGCTGAGCTCCAGCCCTCTGGGTTCAGGCCTGGGTTACCTGGAGCACATCTGCCAACTCATTGAAAAGATTGGCCAGCTCCAGGAGACCAACCTCCGACTTCAGAGACAGATCTGCAGCCTGCAGAAGGACAGCAGGATGTCAAAGACCAAAGAGGTGTGTGACTATTCTGTCACGTATTTTACAAAGACATTTTCTCAGGGGGGCTGCACGGTGGCGCAGCAGGTAGTGCGGGTGCCTCACAGCAAGAAGGTTGCCGGTTCGATCCCCAGGTCAGGCGGGGCCTTTCTGTGTGAAGTTTGCATGTTCTTCCCGTGCATGCGTGGGTTCTCTCCGGGTACTCCGGCTTCCTCCCACAGACCAAAAACATGCTCATTAGGTTAATTGATGACTCTAAATTGTCCGTAGGTGTGAGTGTGAATGTTTGTCTGTCTTTGCATGTGGCCCTGCAATCGGCTGGCGACTGGTTCAGGGTGTACCCTGCCTCTCGCCCATTGTAGCTGGGATAGGCTCCAGCCCCCTGCAACCCCGAAAGGGATAGGCGGTATAGATAATGGATGGATGGATGGATTTTCTCAGGGTATTGTCCACCAGCTTTAAATGTAAACTACTACAGATATGGTCTTTCAGTAGTGTTGCTGTGTGAATCAGAAGGTAGCAACCACATACCATAAAACACCAATGCACCCACTAGTAATTTCTCATTTGAACAACAGGAAGAGAATGGGAGCCAGCTGAGTAGTTAGATAGCTACACATGTAGTCATAGGACTGGATTTACATCCAGTTACTCATCTGGAGGACTTACCACCTAAACCCATGCCTTCAAGAAGAAAATCCAAACCAGATGATACCCCCACCCCTCGCTGCACCAAGCAAGTGACATATACAAGACAGCACATCTCTCACTCTGCCCCTGAGCACAAAGGTAGAGAGAGGAGACGATCTCGTCCATCGATGGCCATAAAAAGTTAAAATAATGCCATTATTTTCAAGTTTAAACAAACATTTTAGAGAAACTTATTACAATACTAACTAATTCTGCTTTGCCTCCGTGAGGTAAGACATAAGACTTAGATCTTTACTTGCTAGTTCAGTTTGTTTGTTTGTACTGGGCCAGCTCAGTCACTCTTGTTCTGTGCCTGCTGCTCTTTAGGAGACCAGATTTCCTTTTCCCAGGACTGTCTTTCTATTTTTTGAAATACAATGCTGGTGCCTACTGAGGGTTTGGCTTAACCAACGTATTTTAGCTTGATGCTCAGTTTCTAGGACCACATTGGCACTGTTTCTCTTTCTGTTTCTTCCTCGGGTTCTTCTGTGGCTGCCAGTATAAATGAATAAAACACTGAACCTTTTTATGTCCCTTCTATTGAATCTCTAATATTAAGAACCAAGGTGACACAATTAAAGAATACATCTGAAGTTACACCTGCAGGCCTGCATTGGTAAAACCTGTGTAAAATTTTGTTACTCCTACAGGTTTAACAAAGCTGAAAAACGATGAGGATGACTGTATGGTATCCTCATTTACCCCACCTCTCTCTAAGAATATAAATGACCAGTGGTTGTGTAATAAAGCTGAGAGAGGGCAACGTGTGTGTAGGCTGATGAACACTCAGATGTGTTGTTCAAGATGTTCATTTGAACCTTTCCTCCACAGTAGGTCAAAGGTAATTTCAGAGCAGGAAAAACAGCAAAATCCATGAAAGACTTTGTACAATGAGCCAACTGGGTTGCATGATGAAACTGTGTTAGAGGTGTGTTTGTCTGTACTCATGAAGTCTATTTCATTCCTTCTGGAGGGCGAACAAGGCTACTGCATAAACATGATTCCATAAAACAGAGCAGGAAAGAGATGTCGCATCCTTTGCTTTAATCACCACGTGGCACTGCTGTTGCAGGCTGCATTAGTGTAGTTTCCACAGTTATGGAATTTTACCTGGAAATGATATCATACTGTAGTTCCCTTTCAGTTAGCATGGAAGGATGTGAACCTCAGTTTTGCTGACACGCTGGGATGACTGTTTCTATTGTCCTTTGTTTTTCTCAGGTATAGGAGTCACAGAATGAACAGTATAGACCAAGTGACACACATACTGAAACAAAATATGACAGGTTCTCTGTGCTAAACTTTGCACAAGCATAGTGGTAATACAGTCCTACACTGTCCGGAACATTTACTTTACTCATTCTGTGTAGTTTTGGGAAATTGTTGGCCCAAGAGCACAAACAAAGTAACAATAAAAGTAACAGGTGTCAGGACTATGTTTTACTTTAATTATATCTACTTTTATTTCATTTGGATGCACAAATGAGGAATTTAATACTGCAACAACAGAAACTGATGTTAGAGGTAGTTGTGGGTAATCAAGTCAGTTAGGGAGGTACACTGCAGCAGCTTTTTGGTATTGAGGTACTATAAGTACTGCATTTATTCAATTCCTTATTGGGGAGTAGTGACATTACATCTAGCAATGCTAGTAGTTTAAATAGATTTCCTAGTAGTGTTTCATAGTTATTTTCCAAATGAGCCCAAATAACTTTTTTTTTTTTTTTCACTAATTAGAAAGGTGTGCAACCATTGCTAACATTACTGTTTTATTTTCTCTTGCCAAAAAAAAAAAAACCACATTGTTGAAACCATTATGAAAACATTGATTTCTGAATAGAATTAGTGCATTTGTTTATTACATTAAGAAACAGTAGTTAAAGAACTTCAATGTACTGTAAGAGTAATTTGCAGTGTTGCTTGATACTTTTCAAGGTTTTGGGTGTGTAGCTTAGCTTCTTCCAGTGAGGAGTAGTTTGCAGAGTCACTAGCTAAAGTTTCAAAGTGGCTTCCTGAACATTGCTATTAGGTCATCAATTTTGTTTATCATGCTTTGTTTATCTTTGATTTAACAGCTGAGATACAACGTTGGTGGTTGTTCGTCAATACTGCCATTTTAGTTGCTATCAAGCAATTTGTGCACACAAGCCAATTTAGCTGTTTGTTTTTCCCATGAGATCTACAGAATTCCACAGCAAAGCACTTATTCCAAAGTACCATTCCTACTGAGAATTCATCTCACTTCCTCCATTGCACAGCTAGCACAAAATGGCACAGGTTTGGTTCATGCCTTAAATCCACCTTGAGAGGACAAAGACAAGGCGAATCAAAAATATGTGCAAACTTAAGATGCTATCAATGTCTGCTCCTACACTAGCATTAACCCCCATCTTTGGGTAGCAGGCCATTAATGAATCTTGCCTCTTACTACATGAATGTAAGGACTGACTGGTATTTATTGGACTGCTGTCTCACATGTTTCTGAACAGGACTTTTTCCAGCAGCACTGCAGCTGTGGTGCAGGCAGCCTGGCCTTCCAGGACATTCAGAAGAGACACTCCAGAAGTGAATTTTTATCACCCAGTGGAACCCTCTCTGACCTGTCCACCATCCCGGAGGTCACCCGACGTGCACTCACATCAACCAGGAGAAGTAATGCTAATGCATTAATGCAATATTATTTTACTTTGTTTGATGGAAATTGAAGGAAATTATACAAACTGTCAATTGTCCATGCCATTCAAGGTGTTGCTGCACAATCTTGTGTTCAATCATTGTCAGCACTTCTCTGGATGCATGTAACAAGCTTGATTTTCCCTCCTTCTCTGTACACAGCATGTGAGGAACACATGCTCAAAATATAGAATGTAAAATGTGTTTGATGGCACAGATTTCACTCTACAAATCCAAAATTCCTGCTAAGATTCATCAGACAGTGTGGGTCAATCTAGCAGACATGTGTGATACATCTTATCAACAAGTCAATAAGTGATGTCAAAGACAATTCAGATAAGGGGGAATCATGTCTTGGCCATCATTTCTATTGGCAATTACGTTGTATTAGTAAATAGTAAATAGCTGAGATCTTGGAACACAGTGACAGAAATTGTTAACTGAAAATCAAAGTTAAGAGTAAAATTATTATCCAAACTGTCCGCTGCAAACATCGATTGCAGTTTACAGACCCATTTCCTGCTTCAACTTCCTGCCTCAACCTACAATATTTAAGGCCTCGCTATGCTCCAGCTGTGTTTTCTCTTATCCTTAGCTATATAACCCTGCAATTGCTTTGGTGAGCATAATGTTAGCAAACTGGTAGAAATGAATTAAATTGGTGTGACTGAGGGAGTAGGAACAAACTAACAAGCAGTGCTAGAAACTGTAGGGATGAGTGCAAAGCTGACTGTTGATAGAGCAGTTTGTTGCGTCTATAAGCCTAGAAGGTAAGATATTCATTCTTTAGCAGCCTGGGCTCACCAGAGTCACAGACTCTGTTTCTATGAGACATACTGTACCCTGTGCTGTGAGTCACAGACTGCCCTATGGGTTACTGAAACCATTAACCTTTGGCATTTAATTACTGGTAGGATCGGCACTTAATAACCTGCTCCAGTGGGATGTGTCAACAAGTACAAGCACACATTAATGTTTTAATTTCAGTGTTTGTCTGATATGTTCCTGAAATGGATCTAATAATTATGTTATTCAAAAGCTTTACGAGTACTTAAGTTTCACAACCTGACGCTGGAGCAGCCCCACGTGTTTTTCTGCCTCTGTGTTTACCTTGTCATCAGACACAAGCTCCAGGTTATGTTGGTCATTTGGGAATACAGTCATCGCCCCAATGTTATCATTACTGTTCATGTTTTCGGAACGGCTCATGTTGCCTGAGGAGGTGGTGGTGGCTTGGTGGCCCCGCTGGGAAAATGAAATTATAACTCAAGGGGGACATGGGCGGAATTCCTGGCATCCTACTCATGAGGGGAACACATAATGTCCTGTGGACTCTGGAATGCAGTGGTTCTTCCTCTGATGGGCAGGAAACTGGATCTGAAGGACGTCAGAAGAGATGGAGGGCCTGAATTAGGTGTAGTGAGTTGGATAGCTCTGCCTGGGCCAAAGTTACATTTTGTATTTTGAAGTGAAGCTTTGTTGTCATATCCAGTATTAGCCACAGATTGTTAGGAGTCTTTATCCAGGAACAAATGGAGGAACTAATTAACTCGAAATAGTGAAAAACACGATTCAAAGTGTTCTGTTTGAGTGGGATTTTACATTGTTGCATTCACTGACAAAAAGAAAAAGGCCACACAAAAGTTCACAGAGAATCATTCCAAGTTCGATATTGACTGAATGTCATGTACTTACAAAAACATGAGATAATGCTGTAGCCCTAGTTTGGTGGTTTCCTTATCTAGCAGTGCCATGATCAGTAGAGACTGTGAGCCCATGTGATAAGGAGAGGTGTGTTTACATGGAATGTGGGAGAAGTGGGGAGTGGGATGAACAGAGGCAAAAAAAAACAGGCCTGTGCTGATTTTCATCACCATGTAATAACAATCACCCCTTTCTCAACATGCAAACAGGCAAAGGTTTCCAACATGTGAACACACTTTACCTCACAAACCAGACTTATATAAAGAAAATATACAACATTAAACGCTAACAACAAAAAGATTTTTTTGACATTGAAATTTACTGTATACATGCTGCTTGACTGAAGCTGGCCTTGTAGAGATACAGAATGGACTGGGTCAAGCCTTTTTGGCACCTAGGTTTAGAAATGAGGGCCTCGTCGCCATTTTTTCAATCATTAGCAAGCAGGCAGTTGTTTTCAGCAAAAAAGCTCCGATAAACCCACTGTGCACTACTTAACCAGCACCAGAGAGCAGTCAGAGAGACTAGCTGGTGAACATGGCAGTGTATTTAACAGCTAAAGAATCTGTGTGAAGACCAAAGAGAACTGGACTCGAAAAGCAGTGTTGTTCATTGTCTGCTGATTATGTGAGCAGGTCATTGTTGGCTCACATACCAACCAAACCAAACAACTTTATAAGGTGATAATATGTCGGATACAAAACAGTACAGAATATACAATACGATTTATTTGCATAGATACTTACATGTACACTCTGACAACAAATGAACAGAGGAGTGTAGTTTGCTCCTGTAGGGGCCTTTGATAGTCGTGGGGCTCTACGAGGCAGTGCACTTTGAAATAATTGTAACTGCCTAACAAAAGCACAAATTGGACCTTATGTATACTGATTTTCACTCGTTCTTACTTCAGCCAACTCTCCCACGCACACACTAACACACTGTAATTGCCTCTTGCTCGTGATCTGTGTTTCAGACATGAGCAGTGAGGGTTTGACATCCATCCCACTGAGAGCGACAGGCCTGAACCGAAGGAGTTACACAGAGGGGGAGGTCCACTTCTTAGGGGACAGCAGTGAAGGGCTTTCCATCCCCCAGCGCAGGGTGAGTCACATGCACTTGTTATAGGTCTACTGCAAGCTTTCCATTCAGTAGTGTCTTGATATTGTTTAGCAATGCACCTTTTCATGTAAAAACATATTAAACAGCTAGTTTGCTTTTTAGCCTGAATGCTGTAATATACACAGATTTTGTCATCGAACAAATAGAGTGATTTCTGTGATCAATTCTAATACTTCAGAAATTATGACCCATGAGAAATGGGTGGTGCAGGATGACTGCTGCTACCACGCCCTTCCAACACACTCTGAATCACTTAATGCCTAATGTCCATATCCTCTGTTAACTGTGCCTGTTTGATATATATATACAGTATATATATATATATATATCAAACAGGCACAGTTATATGCACACATGTAAGTAAATAACAACAATAATACACATACAATGATTATAGGAATATGACTAATAATAATAACAGGTGCAGTAGGTGTCAAGCAGGACCATGGCATGATCCATAATCCAGGCACAACCATGATCCATGGGGAAAAAACACAGAAAGAACCTGTGAAAGAAAACGAGTTCCTGATGACTTCTGAGTTCAGTAAAAGGCTGAGCAGACACACACAGGCGCACTCCCACATACACAGTCAGTGCATCTGTTGCTAGCTATCTTACAGCTAACATATATTTGATACAGTGGCTGCAAATCAACATAGACTGCACAAATATTCCAGTGGATCAATTTGCACAACCAAAGGTGAAAAGTGGCTATACATGCTGTCTGAACACACCCAACAGTGAGGCCTGTTGGAGCTGCTGCCACGGCTTTACAGCTTTGGTCTTGTGGTCATTTGCCACACCTGAAAGTCAATTTGTATTCAATATTGTTCTTGTGTGTCTGTGTGTTCAGCTGAGTGAAAACTACACATGGGGCCGAGTCAAAGACCTGGTGAGGAGAACTAGGCTGAGGAACCAGAGCAGGCTGGGACTGACTTCCACCTCACTGAAGATGTCCTGCCCACAACTCTACATGTGAGGAATACACTGCAGACTACACTTTGTGTTATGTATTCTCTATAAACTGTGTATGCACAATATCCACATGACCATGTATTTTGTGGCATGCACTAAACACAACACGAAGTGAAAACATGACCCATTTCACCCTTACTTTTTCCAAACTGCAAATTCATCACTATTTTCTGAAAAATAGTGTGTTCCACATCACAATATGTGACAGAATGTGTTTTTTCTTTTTTTTTTTCTTACACTATATGCTCAGGTGTATGTGGACACCCCTGTCCTCATATTTTTGTTTGGTTTGGTCTAGGATACTTCAATCCAATTCAATTCAATTTTATTTGTATAGCGCCAAATCACAACAAAAGTTGTCTCGGACGCTTTCCATACAGAGCTGGTACAGACCGAGCTCTTCTATCTACAGAGACCCAACAATTCCCTCATGATTAATGGATGGATACTTCCATCCATTAATGGGAACTCTCAGTGCTGCAGCATGCAATAACACTTTATACGACAGCACTCTCCCAACTTTGTGCCAGTTGGTACAAAAAAAGCTCCAGACATGTTTTTCCCTGTTTGGTGTGAAAGAAACATCCTGCAGATAGAACACCTTTAGGATTATGTGGACAACCAAAGTCCTGAATGTCCTGGACTTGTCTGTTTTTAAACTGGCTTATGCTCCCACACTGTCCCTCACTGTCCAGCCCTCCCCCGTTGTGCTGTCAAACAAAAACATAGTAGACATTGGGGTTATTTCAACCACTGAAAAAAAGGCATTACTACATTGTGGAAAAGTCACACAGTAATACACTAATGGCATTATTTTTGCTTATTATCTTCTATTTTATTGCAGACTAATTACTCCTGATTTTGTTACGGTCGGAGACAAGGAAGGCCAGGACCCAAAAATGCAGAGATGAAAACCAATCAATTTATTAAACAAAGTAACAACAGAAACCTCCTGAGAACAGGGAAAAAAGCTCACAAGCTGAAAAAACGAAAAATCACCACAACGGGGAGAAAACGGTATCAAAGACAAAGTAACAAAATAACACGAAACACAAAACTCACCAGAAGAAGGCTGGGAGAAAAAAAACACAAAATGCAAAACTAAGGACGACTATGAAAAAGGAGAACAGCACACTAGAGAAGCTGAAACAATAGTCCGGCACCAGAGTGAGGCACGAGGCAGCTTAAGAAGCCGAGTTGATTAGCAGATGAGGAACAGGTGCGCCTCCGGAGCCAGCTCCCCTAAACGATCGGCCCGCCCCTCTCTCCCGCTCCAGCCTGCCGTGGGCGTGAACACAAAGAGCAGAATCAGAAAACACACATAGTGACAAAACCACAACCATCACAGGTTTCCTGTATAAAGGCAGAATATCATAAAAAGAGGAGTTGACATTATTGACAGCCTGTTAAGAGTTTTAATGATATTTCAATTAGTAGTTCCCTTCAGCTCTGTGAAGCATTTTAGCCAATATTAGCTCACTGTTTTTGGCTTTATGGTCACTTATAGTCCACTCTCAATCTTTGTTGAATTTGAATTAATTGCTCTTTATTTTAAATAATATATTTGACCAAACAGACACCTCAGTGATAGAGATGGTTGTACTAATTATGATTTACTTAAAGTATATACTACTATTAGTCAAAGTATTTCCACACCTCCTCAAAATACAGACAACTTTGAAGTCCCCAGCCACATAATGGACTGAATGAGGACAACATTGACTTACAGTGCTTCCAACCCTTTATGATGAAACCCTTTATGATGAACAGCCTTCAACAAACTCCTGTGTATCTGCGTTCTTTAAATGAAATCATTTTGTGGTAAAAGATATAAAGAGAATTATCCATTCAGAAGTGTGACATGTTTAAAAAGGTCGAATCAGTCTCCATGCTCTCTGGACAATGTCCCAAACTTTAGTGTCCTTTGTTTTTATGGTGATGTCTTGTCATTTTAGGTTGAAGTGGCACCAGCTCAAAATCACTGAGAAGGAGCTGTGCTCATTCCCCTTGTTTCTTTAACAAAAAAAAAAAAAAAGAAAGGACAGAAAGAATGTAAGTTATTTGACTGCAGTGAATAAAAGCCAGCATGAAGGCAAAGAAAGGATTTTTTTGGGGGTGGAAAAGTGGTGACAGCTTCAGTAATTTTGGGAAAGAAGAAGAGTGTGACAGGTTCCTGGCAAATTAGCTTCATTTTTGCTTGTGTGAGGAGGGGTCTGAGTGTGGGTGAACTTGTGGCTTTTCTTTATTAGAGAGGTTGTACAGTGCAGGAATTTGATGGGAGGTGGAGGGCTGCAGGCCCTTCAGCCTCTCCCTCTGTCCTGACCGGGGCTTGGCACAGACCCAGAAGAACAGAAGGGGTTTGAGAGTCAAGCCTGAGGTATGCTTGGAGGAGTAGGAGAATTCCCTCATGGATTTAAACTAAGGCCTGGTGAGATATGGCTGCAGTCCAGGATTCATTAGAAAGAACACCACCCTCCTGCTGAGACATGCACGCTGGCCTGCTGCAGCACTTTTGACAAAGTGGGAATGTTCCACCATAGTTTTTTCTCACACTCCTAGGCTAAAGTCCACAAGAAACACTGTAAAAAGCCAGTAGCTCTCAGTATTAGCTGTCTCCTCTTCTTTACAGGCCTGACCTGGGACCAGCAGAACAGACTTGCAGAAACAGGAACTCCATGATTGCCTTGGGCTACCAGAGCACATTGGACTTCACCTGGCAACAATAAGTAAAGCAAACTGCCTCCTATCTTTCCTTATCAGTGTCATACTTAAAGGTGTATATGTAGCATCAGATACAACCTGGAAAAGATAAGCGAGATCAGACTTCACTGTCATCCATCGTTAAACAGTGCAATATAATACAAGCCCGATTCCAACAAAGTTTGGACACAAATGGAATTAAAAGCAGAATCCAATAATCTGTAACTGAACTGTGTTTACAGACAGTGCTTTTACAAAGTGTTCCTGAGTCCATGCGTTAATATCCTTTATACAATCATGTGTTCAAAGTGGTGACCCTCGCTCCATCCTTGCTTATGAAAGAGTGGAATGTTCCAAACAGGCTTTATATTGTAGCCTATATGTTTCAGTGTTTCTTTAACATCAATCATGAGGCATTTCACTTATGATCATAACACTTCATAGAAATTTTAAGCCCTTTTCATGACTGAAGTAGTAAAGTATGATCATAATACCCATTCATATAATTATACTAAGTGTGCCTTATGAACAGTTAAAGCAGTCATTCTAATGTATCACACAAGCTATAACTATAATAAACTGTGCAAAATACATTTGTTCTTGGTAACATTATCAACATCACATGATGTCTGCAGTCCAGGCAAAAACTATGTAGAAGATGAAGAGACAGCACTTTTCTAAACTCTGCCCTCCATTTTGTGTCCTCAGATCCGTTTAGATGTCACATGAAGAATGTACATCATTAAGTTATGGGATGATTCAAGACTGGAAAAGAAACAGCAAAGAAGAAAATTATATGTGGTAACCTAAGAAGAAAGATGAAACTGAGGGGATTAAAGGAGAGGACTCTTGTATGAGGGATGCTGATGCTGCATGTAAGGGAGACTGAGAGTGTTTATGTGGGATTAATTAAACGTATATTGTAGTATACATGAAAAATATAAGCACTGTCCTCATGAAATTAAAAAGACAAGGCTACTATATGACTAAAATGATGTGACATAATTTAACTGCATTATACAGTCTCTGTTGATACTATTTACACTAGTATAGGTTTCCATGAGTACGCTGCAAAATCTGTTACAATCCAACAGATGTCAAGCAACTTCCATAAACATATTTCATACCTTTAATTTTGTATGATGTTGTAAATGTGTTATAGACAAATGGCAGACTGCTTTGTACAGCGTGTGTGTGTGTATGTGTGTGTGTGTGTGTGTGTGTGTGTGTGTGTGTGTGTGTGTGTGTGTGTGTGTGTGTGTGTGTGTGGATCATACATCATGTCAGAGAGTCTCTTCCATCAAACAGACATTTACTTTCCTGATTTTCAGCCCATGAACTCTGATGAGGTTGCAGAGAAACATCACCTCTTGATATAACTGGAACATACACTGTAAGAGTTGTATGTTAAAATAACATGCAGAGCTTGTGTTTGTCACGTTAAGTGCTGTGATTTATCTTCTGGCCAGTATTACCTCACTGAAATGCTCTGGTCTTGGTCAAGACAAGATGCAGGAGTCACGAGTTAAACAACATCAATTCCCAAAAAGTTGGAATGCTGTGTAAAGTAATTTGCTAATCTTTTAACACACACTCGATGGAAACAGTAGAAAGACAATATATTTAATGTTTGACATCATCAGCTGCATTGCTTTTTGTAAATATATGCTCATTCTGAACTTGATGCCAGAGAAAGCTTTGTATCCTTCAAATGAAGTGCTTGTCAGGTTGTCTAATGGCATCTGAAAGCCCCTTTTCAAAGCCAGAATCAAGGCTGATTGTTTCTCAACTTTCTGAAACTGATAATCCAACAATAATGCCCACCTTAATGCAGTGATTGATTGGCCAGGTGTGTGGAGGTTTGATTAGACAGGGTTTGAACTTTTCAGTCTTGACGTAACTTTTCTGTCACTTTTTACAACAACCCAGTGCAACAACATGAATGTCTTGGAGACTGAAAGTTTGTGTTATTAAACCAAAGACCCAGTTGGAGAAAGACTGGGGAGCCAGTGGGAAGCAGCTATGATGTCAGGCATTATGTCTTGTCTTTGAGTGTGGCCCCCCTTTACACATGTTAGGATGATATCTCATACAAACTGGTTTGTTTCAAGCATACTGAGGCCTTAATGGTCTAATCTCTATCACTGATTGGTCTAACTCAGTAATGGTTTAATCTTCATTGTAGCGAGTTAACACTTGAAAATCCACTGGTGCTTTTTGCAATGAGTAACTAGACTGAGCAGATCAAAGTGCTCAAACTCACCAGGTTGCATGCTATTCCTTACAACCAAACTGTCACAGGAAAATGTAGATTTTTTTTTTTTAAATGTCAGCTTTGTGGTTTTGTTAGGCTTATGAGTTGCAAAATAGTTTCAAATCATGGAGGAGAATTCGACCCTACTAAAATTATGATGGCTGAAACAAATGAAACAGACTGTATTTTTACAGTCTGTATTCTTCAGCCAATAAGCCAATGTACAGACACCGCAGACATTAGCTACAGATAGCTAGCAATGTACACATTGATTGTTGTCAAAACTTACCATGAACTCTGGTTCTTTCTGTTATTTTCCTCCAGACTATTCTACTTTTCCTTTTGCTTGATGGTCATGAATCACATCAGACAATATTGACATATCAATATTGTCAATATTTGAGCAACTTCAGGCTTGACATATCAGACAAGCTCAAAGTTGAAACATTCAAAATCAGAACTTTGCTTCCATTTGTGCCGCCCCAGGGAAAACCACTGACGTCCACTTGTTTGCATTAACTTAATATCTTCATGTAATTGGCAATGAAGACGGTCTTTACTGTTTTTCAGAGCTTGGCTAAATTTATGTGCATTTCTTGATGAACAGGGAGGCAAAATCAACATAGACACAAAACTGAATATTGCAAAGTTGTTGTTTCTGCTATTTATTGTGTTGTCTTTTAAAAATCAAATGTAATGTGTGTAGATCATAACTCTCAGCAGCTTGTGTAAATGAAAATGACATTATTATTGAGCACTATGGATGGGGACCAAAAGATAATAACAAAATAATAATAATGACCTTATCTCTACAGTTACCAGAGAAAAAAACTTCTTAATGGAAAACGTAGTTCAGACAAGGCCACACAGCAACAAATAAACATCACAACAGAGCTTTCTAATTCCACCATCACAGGTGGTAGTAAGTTAACATGATTGTTGGGGTCTGATACCAAGAGATACTAAATTATGCTGTACTATACTGTACTCAGATAAGGTAAAAAACAACGTCTTTACTGTGTGTCAGATCAGTCAGTAAAAGAAAGGATGTATGTTGAACTGTTTTTGTGTAAATTGTTATGGATGTTTGTTGTGCAAGATATCAGACAACTGTATATCTATTGTATGTTGCAGTATGCAGTTTTCAAATTTATTTTTAAAAATAAAGTTCAGTGAAAAGAAGATATTTACATATGTGTGTGTGATATATTGTAATTTGCTCCTGTGGCATTTGAAGTAATAATACAATGAGGAAAAAAATGATGAAATGACTGAAATTGAGTGTGAAATAATTAAAAGTTGCTTTTTCACCCGTATATGTATGGAGCTTTTACCTTTCTTTAAAGTTTGGCACATAATTAAAAGGTCCAGAAGGACTAGATACAAAGATACAAAGTCGACCACATAAGGGGGTCAAAGGTAAAGTTCCTGTGACAATGCAATAAAAGTAATAATAATAATAACCAATCCAATGACGAGTCAGTGTAACAATGTTCATCTTAATAACACATTAAAACACATTCCGTCACAATTTCATCATGAATTGACCACTGTGGCCATGTTGTTACCAAAGACTGACATCATCTTTAATGATAGTGCCTCTCCATTTGGATGTTTCATTTCCAGGGCCTTGCAATTGTACCTTACTGACAAACCTGAATGGAACCAAGCCATTATTGGTTATACCTTTGCTTACCCTGCAAATTCAAAAGTTTATGTTTGTATCAGTTTTCATGACTCAGTTAACAGATATGAGAGGCCAATGCATCCCAGGTGTTACACAACTACTGATACTGCAGTTAAAATGCTGTGTAAATGAAGGGATGATAAGTCTTGACTGGCCTCTGTTGGTCAAAGCAAGTAACTACAACCAAAGAAATTGGCATTTTATTGATCTCTTTGAGAATTTATGAGCTGGAGGTTGGAGTCACCCCACCTTATTGGCACTGAGGGAAGTCACAATGCAGCAGCCATGGACCAACTGAGGCCAGTGCTTTGCTCAAGGGCAAAGGAAATTATGACGCCTAACACTAATACTGATAGTGAAGCACTGATGGCCCTTACTTATGTTAATTGAGACTAATATTGATTTTAATGTTAGTATTTATTTGTAAGAAAGAGACGGAAATGATTCAATCTGGACTCATATAATGTGACATACAATATGTGTTTAAAGTTGTGTTGTAGTTAATCACTGTGACCACTGGAGGGAACAATTGCTGTTTATATCATCCTAAAAGAACTTTTTTGTGTTCAGTAATAATATCCATATTGCCATGTTACTGCATCACCTCTGTGTATATAAGTAATGATGTAGCTACTTTGAATGGAATGATTCCAGAGAAAATTTCATGTGTACTTTCCTTTTGTTGTAAATCATCCCTGGGGATCTACTGCTCAGGATGCATCTTTTTGCTGATTCAGAGAGTGATCGTCACCTTTCCAGGAGCCAAGCAGTCATCAAACTTGGTATAGCTCTTTCACAAGAAATGAAAGTGAAGTATTTCAGTGGCAGACTTGTAGCAAGCTATTAGCAGCAGTAAGAGTTGTTCAGTTTAACAGCAACAGATGCCATTACAGCTGTGATAAAGCATCAAAGTGATCAGGAAACAGACTTTGCTCGGTTAATACACAGTAAAACGACTAAACCACAGCCTGTGGTCAGCCTGAAGAGTTCACTGTGGTGTTTGATTGGATATGCAAACTTGCAGCACTCTCCATATTTAGAATCTGTGACCAAATGAAACTTATTTTAATTGTTGGACATACAAACATCAAGGACATGGCAACCAAAAAGCGGCACATTTGTAAATAACAACAACAAACAGAAAAGCCTAGCTTTCTGAGAATTCTTAATTTCAGCTGTGATTTTCAAGGACTAGAGATGAATTACCTTTCAGCAGTGTCATGTCTAGAAAGTTATGTTAAGTTATGTTTAGTTTTGTCTTGTGTCTATGTTGCCTCGTGGCTTTTATTTTGACATCCCACTCTCCTCTCGTTTCAGGTAACTTGCCCCTTTACCTGGTGTGTGTGTGTGTGTGTGTGTGTAGGTGTGTGTGTGTGTGTGTGTGTGTGTGTGTGTGTGTGTGTGTGTGTGTGTGTGTGTGTGTGGATATATATTGTCTGTGTTTCCCTTTGTCCTGTGCCAGTTCATCTTGCCTTGCTAAGCCAGTCCATGCCACGTTTCATGTCAGGTTTTGTATTCTTTTGATACTTTGTCTTGCCATTGTCTTAGTCTTGCCTTTAGTTACTTTGATACTTTGTCTTACCTTATTCCATAACCTGAGTTGCTTTCCTCGTCAGAGTGTTTTTTGTTGCTGTTTTTCTCCTCTTCGTGAGTGATTCCTTTATTTTGTGTAGTTAATGATTTTTCCTCTGTAGAGTGATTTTCTGTTGATACTTTGTCATTAAAGATTGTTTATTTGTACTTTGTCTCTGGAGTCGTGCATTTGGGTTCAAGTCCTAGTTCAGTTGTGACAAGCATATTTATGGCTTTCTACAATGCATGCTTATTTAATTGGCCTACATTATTAACTTCAATATTCAGTCTCAGCAATACACAGTAAAGCTGTTGTGATAAAAGGGACCCAAAGCCTCCCTATCACAAAGTATTATTGATTACTATTCATTGCTACTTTTCCATTTTGATGAGTATTCTTTAACACAGTGTATGTTACAGTATTTGGAATCAAATTGATGTATTATTAGAAACACCTAAATAAATATTTTTCTTGAAATATTTGAATTGTTTCTGAATGACTAGGGGTGCTGATATTGATTGGACTTTATCAGCCTTTTTGCTGTATCAGTGAATACAAGCTATCACAGTGTAGCAGCTTTGACTCCTCTGAATATATAACAGTGATGCTTTCTGCTGTCTGCTTCCATCATCACATTTCCCAATACTATACCGCCCTCTGTACTGTGGGAATGACAGATATCTCAACAGTCCCAACAACAGTCAGAGACCTCTGTGGCAGAATTCCAACTTCCAACAGACTGAACATTTTTCTTCTGCTCTGGGAAGAAAACAATGAGCAGACTGTTTGCCAAAGTCCACCTCCACAGGAATTCAAGAACAAATGTGTTCACCCACTGAGTTATTGCACTCACAGCAGCACATAACATGGTCAGCAGGCAAAAGGCAAAAAAAAAAAAAATACAAGATAGATAGATAGATAGATAGATAGATAGATAGATAGATAGATAGATAGATAGATAGATAGATAGATAGATAGATACTTTATTCATCCCCAAGGGAAATTCCCAAGTTCCAGCATATTCCACAAATTTAAGTAAAAGGCATGCAATATCATGTTATTAAGTAATTAACCAGAATCCAAAAGTTCATTCAGGGTCCACTTACAGTAGGTGTTTCTCAGAGCTTTTAACCAAATCTCGTGTTCTTCAGCAGCACAATTTCTTGGCTTAGTTGTTCACATGCCAGTGAGTACAAAGTGTAGAACGAATCAACTCTGCAGGTAGATCCTGAGAGGAAGACTGGAGTGGTATATGACATCAGCATGACATCATGTGACGGCCTGCATCAGCGAAACAGCAAGGGCCATGGCCAAGAGACTCAGTGAGCACCGAAGAGAGACATCATCTGTCTGTGAACACCAGACCAAAACCACTCACAGCATCCACTGGGAAGAGGTCAAAGGTCATCACCAGGGGTTAGTGGATGGAGACAGATCAAAGCACTCAAGCCAGGTGATGACAATTCAACATCTCCCACTGCTGAAAAAGACTGTGAGATATGTGAAAAAGGCTAATCTACAGGTCTACAGGAAATACTTTAAAAAAAAAAGATTGGAAGAAAAAAATAATGAAAATATTGAAGCACCATAGACTGCATCAAGTTTTATATATCAAACAACACTTTAATGAAAGTATTTTAACACATTAAATCCCATGACTGTACAGATCACAAGCAGTGGTTATGTCTGGAATGGCAACACACAATCTGTTGACTAAAGTAATGTATGAGGCACACATTAATACAAGCTATACTGAATGTCCAGTACTTGTTTGTTAAACTAAATAAGAGACAGTCTGTCATTTACACTCTGTCCTGAGGGAAGATGGCATCTCTGAATTAGTCAATATAGTGCAGATTTAACATACAGCACATGAAACATCTGCATTAAGGCAGTTAGCACTTGAAGTCAATCAAACCATTGTATGGATAATAGTCACAACAATTGCTATTTATACAATAATGGTAATAAAATACTTACATGTTTTTGCTTTTTATTTAAATGTAAGTACAGTGGAAGAAAGGAAGAGGCCAGACAACACAAGTATTTCATTGATACCTGATTTATGCAATGAAAAATATCCACTGTAAATCGCAGCTGAATTACATTGTGCTGCAACAGCCAGTTTGTGCAGCAGTGATCAGAATGTCCATCACAGCCCATGTGCTTGTTTTATTGGCACTTGATTCATACAATGAAATTACACAATAATTACAGGTGTAATATAAAGTGTTACCAAAGCATGTGCTTGCATGTTAGTTCAAGCAGGAAGACAGTTATAATTCCAATGTGTCATCGCTTCGTGGCTCCACTCCTCAGGTATAATCCAATGATTTGAATTTGTTCATCAGTGACTGTTTGGCTCTCCTGTCATGCAATGATTGAGATTATTTTTTTCAAACCAGTGTTAATGACATCACATTTAAGCTTTTTCCACTCTGTGAACCTAATGAAACAGAGTGTAACATGGAGCCAGTGTCATAGATTTTGCTTTTGTCTCTAGTGTTTTGGGGACCTGGAGCTAAAATAATAATAATAAAAAAAGTATGATGCAGTTCAATGCATTGTTGGTGGTCCCAGCATTGGTCTGCATTTCATGTTGCCATATAAATCTGAGACTAGTTACTTCACTCACTGACAAAACAGCACATAAAAATGACATCTTTGGTCCCAATATAACCTTTTCATGGCATATATCTGAAATGTATTGGTGTGTAAAATACTGTGAAAACACAAGGAGGTACTTCCTGGTTTGGTTACATGAAGCCTGATGCTACAGGTTGTTAAACTCCACCAGTAGTAATGGCTGATTCATGTGAAAAGTTTTATTACCGCAAGTTTCTCAGGGCTGAGCTGATGGCACATCCCACTACAACACCCTCTGGAATATAAGAATTTCAGTGTATTTCATATGCAGCTGCAAACACAGAAGTCCTCTTTTATAGCCAAAAGGAGACCATGCAACACAAAGTTTTTGATGGTATCCCTCTGACTCATTCATTTGAATGTAATGGTGTCATAGATATCTGTATTTTGTACAGTAAAGGTTATTCAGCAAAGTCTACAAATCAGACAGGATGAACATTACTTTCCTTACCGCAGGTTACCTGTCCAGTCTCAGTTATCACAGTGATGTGCTCCATTTAGCTGCTGACAGTGAAAAGACAGACATAAGCTTCAGGAGATAGCTTTCTAACCCACTGCAGCTGATGGTGCTTCAATTCAATACAACCAGAGTCTTCAGAAGTCTTTATCCCAGCCAGACAGCTCATCAGAAGGCTCCTCTGTGTCAGGAGGAAACATGTCAAAGTAACTGTGATCCATGGGCCCCTTCAGCTGCAGAGAAAAGGGAAATCATGATCAAATCGTTATATTTTGCAGCATGGGATAATTCACAGCTTTCTCATTTGCAGAGCTGGATTTCCTGTCAGTGCACGTTTCTTATCATGGTTTTCTTGACCACTTCAATTCACATAATGATCAGTATGTTTAAGATAAGATAAAGATAAGATACCATACTTTATTGATCACCACACAACATGCCATGCATCGGTGAACACAGCAACACACACAACATACACATGCCATGCTAAAGGTGAAATTATTATTTCTCCGCATTTGCCCATCCTTCGTCCGTCCTTCCTCTGCAACAGACCAGGAGCAGTGGGCTGCCAGCCAACAGCAGCGCCCAGGGACCCAGTTCCTTGTTGTCACCATTGGTCAGGTGGTTCTTCTTGCATGTTTTTAGTGGGGGGGTTTTAAGGAGGATACCCCAGGTGAACACAGGGAGAACATGCAAACTCCACACAGAAAGGCCCCTTTCCTGGAGCAGCAGGCACTGAAGGCATGGTGGAGGACACGCCACCAGTGCCCACAGCGGGCTTCGAACCGGGACCTTCTAGCTGTAAGGCGACAGTGTTACCACTTGTTCCACCGTGCCACCTAACAATATATATTTATAGGGCAAAAGTTTACATACAAGAGGTACAAGGGAGGGAAGGTGAGAAGAGGAGAGGTTCAACCTTAAGAAGATTGTATTTTGTGTGGTGGTAGCATGATGCTGTGGGCCTGGTTTGCTAGCTGTGGAATTGGTGCATTGCAGAAAGTGGGCAGATATATGGAGGAGGAACATCACCTCAGAATTCCTCAGAACACAATCAAAAAGACAACGGCCCTAAGCCCGGGATGGGAAACCTTTTTCCTATCAAGGGCAATTTCAATTTTTCCTTCAAGGGCCATACACAGTACTGCCTCCCAGAAACGTTTCATCGTGGGGAATATAGGGTATGGGTCACTGGGGATTGGGCAGCACCTGAAAAGCTTATTATACAAGGGAGGTGTTCACTTAGGTGGGGCGAGCAAATGTATCATTGGTGGCCTTCGCCCCCCTGGCCCCCCGTTGGCAGCAACCCTGGCCATACAAAATTTTTGAACACATATCACAGGTGACTGATGTCAGGTGGTAGTGATGATGATGATGATGATGATGATGATGATGATGATGATGATGATGATGATGATGTTTTCCATTCAATATTGTGACAAATATACTGGAGAGTACTAGAGTACTAGCAGTTGATCATGTCCTGATAAACTCTCACCTCCCTCCTTAGTGGAGACAGCACCTTGTGATGCCTCAGACCCCCCCAGTTGAAGCCCTGGAACCACCTACAAAACAAACAAACAGAAAAATTGAATTTGAAACTACAACTTCCATTATGCTCTGTGAAAAGTAACATTCGACCACGTCACTGTTGGATTAAGGATTTCAGAACAACTTTCTAATCCAAATATAAGCAACGTAGTACCTCAACTGGTTTTAACAACTGTTTAGTAATTACCCAGTTGATCACTGCGTTACGCTTTATGGATTCAACAGTGTAAAGCTGTGTGGAGTGTCTGCTACTGACAATTTACTGTAACACATTATACGATGCACCACCATTGTGGCAAAGATGCAGCAGTCTTGCGGCAGAGTGGAGCCTATGAGTGCTACCACTGTACAAATCTTATGTCTGATTCATTCAGGAGAGCTAAATCCATCAATCTAAAAGAGACACAAACTAGCATTTTCCAACTTCCCAACACATACTGAATATCAAGAGATAACCCAGAAGAAGAATTTATAGGATGTTCTTGACACTCTCTCATATTAATGACCCTAACTCATCATCAGAAAGAGCCCAAACAAGACAGAAGAAGTGTACTTATTCAGTTTTAAGCTTTTCAGCAGCTTGTGTGCTTATATTAGGATTTATTGTCTAACGGTGCTAATCTCAGACAACAAGAAAACTAAAACAAGACAACTTTTCCAGCAGTAATCTCTACTCTAATATCTCTAATATATCTCTAACTTAACAAGTGTTTATTGAAGAATAATTATTGTGAGAAGCAAAGAACAGAAACTCAGTGGCTTCGCTGATGTACTGTAAGACCAGGTGCCTTATATCTACACTGCATCTGCTCAGGCTACGCTGCAGCGGTTGGCCCCACTGGCTTGACAGACAACTTCATCAACAAACATGCCCTTTTGGGATCTGTGTGGAGCTACTGTGGGAAGAACATTTGGGGCCATAATGGCAGACCTCTTTGTGCCCTGTAGCTGTCTTTGTGTGTTTTCCCACCTTTGTGATTGTTGATCAGTTTCACCTGTCCATCATTAGTCTTCTCTGCAGTCTATTCAAGTCTGTTTTTTACTTGCCAGTTCATCTTAATACCTTGTGTGTCAAGCACTCCAGCTTTTTCCAGTGGTTTCCATTGTGTTTAGATCTTTTCTTTGTTATCCTAGACTGTTTGCCTGTTTGGACTTTTTTCTCTGGATTTGACCTTTGCCTGCCTCACTATCAACTGAGCCTTTTGTTCATTGACATTCTAAAAGAAATAATCGTGTTTTCCTTCCCCTCTGTCTCCTGTCTGTCTTGTGTGTGTGTCTAACTGCAGGGTCTGGATAGCAGGTCCGGTTCAGCCTCCTCCTCTCCTGAGCACACCTGACACCAATCAGTTGCTGCCACAGTATAAAAGCGCCGGCCTTAGATTTTTGGGGACGAGCATAATAAATTTATGCTTCGAATTCTTCCATCATCACTAGGCCAGCTTCATATGTTGTCTGCAGAATACATCCTCAGAGATATACTTAAAAAAGGAATAGCCAAGTCCTATTTCTGCAATTTTCTGTCATGGTCCCATTTCCGTCTTGTATAGTTTTATTATTATTATTATTTCTGCAGTTTTTCTATTTGCACTATTTCCCTTCTGTGTTACTGTGCTCCTTGCCCAGCCTGCCCCCCCCCCCACCACCACCTACAGCTCTGGACTACCCCCCACAGTCACCCCCCTCCCCACTCTCCATCACTATGGACCAGGTGAGGAGGGAGCTCAGGAAGACAAAGGCCAGGAAAGCCACAGGCCCAGATGCCATCAGCTCCAGGGTGCTCAGGGAGTGTGCAGACCAGCTCAGTCAGGTGGTTCTGTACATGTTCAACCTGAGTCTCAGTCTGGAGAGAGTACCGGCCCTGTGGAAGACCTCCTGCGTGGTGCCGGTTCCAAAAACAGCCCATCCCAGGGAACCAAGACACTACAGACCTGTTGCCCTGACCTCCCACCTCATGAAGACCATGGAGAGGATCATCCTCAGCCACCTGCACGCCCAGGTGAGCTCTGCGCTGGACCTGCTGCAATTCGCCTATTGACCTGGCATCAGGGTGGACGATGCCATCATCCTGTCTCACCTGGAGTCCCCCAGGAGCACAATGAGAGTCATGTTTTTTGACTTCTCCATCCAACACCATCCAGCTGTCAATGCGGCGGCAGGAAAATAGAGGCGGCTGGTGTGGACCAACAGCTGGCTGCGTGGACCATCAACTACCTCACTGGCAGACCGCAGTACATGAGGTTACACAGCTGTGTGTCAGATGTGGTAGTCAGCAGCACAGTGGCCCCCAGGGAACGGTGCTGTCACTGTTCCTTTTTGCCCTCTACACCTCGGACTTCATGTACAACTCCACCCTCTGTCATCTGCAGAAATTCTCTGATGACAGTGCCATTGTTGGCTGTGTGTCAGAGGAGAATGAGCAGGAGTACAGGGGGGTCATGACGGACTTCGTGGACTGGTGTCAGCAGAACCACATGATCCTAAACACCAGCAAGATCAGGGAGATGGTTATTGATTTCCGAAGGAAACCTTCCCCTCACACACCGGTGAACATCCAGGGCTCAGACATTGACATGGTGGACTCATTTAAGTACCTGGGTGTTCACCTCAACAACAAACCGGACCGGACAGACAATACTAACGCCCTGTATAGGAAGGGCCAGAGTTGCCTACACCCGCTGAGGAAACTGAGGTCCTTTGGTGTGTACAGGGCTCTACTATGAACTTTCTATGACACTGCAGTGGCCTCTGCAGTGTTTTATGCCATAGTGTGCTGGGGAGGGGGCAGCATGGACAGAGACAGGAAGAGACTGAACAAACTGGTTAAGAGAGCCAGCTCTGTCCTGGGCTGCCAAGCTGACATCCATCATGGACAACTCCTCCCACCCCCTGCACCACACTGTGAGGACCCTGAGCAGCTCCTTCAGCACAAGACTCTTACATCCACAGTGCAGGAAGGAGTGCTACCACAGGTCATTCCTGCCCACAGCCATCAGACTGTATAACAGTGCACAATAAACATTCACTCAAATGCAAGTTGTACTGATAACCAGATCACATCTCACATTTTTCCTCTGTTTTCATGTGCAGTTGTCATTTTTAGATTACCTAAGTTTGTATGTATTGTATATATTGTAAATTACCATAGGGTATATAACACTTATAATAATTATTAATATTATAACACAATATTTTTTTTTGTCTTCTTGTCCTCTGACTTCTTGCACTCTGTCTTGCTGCTGCTGTAAGTGAATTTCCCCCATTGTGGGATAAATAAAGTCTATCTCATCTCATCTCATCTCATCTCATCTCATCTCATCTCATCTCATCTCATCTCATCTCATCTCATCTCATCTATGTCCTTCCCACTCACGTGTTACCCATTCCCTCATCAGCTCCTCAGTACATTACTGGTCTCAGTCATTCATTCCCTGTCAGTTTCTTTGTCACTGTGTTGCTTCACATCAGTGCTTTCAAACCTAATTCCCAATCTCATGATTTCGTAAGCCTAAAATCTTATTTTTGTCCATAAATTGATCAGTACAAGCTCTGCCTCCAGCATTTGGGTTCTAACAAAGCTATGCAAGTATTATATTTCTGTGCCACTAACTACTAATCATAAGTTATGTTATTTATTAGTAGGTAGCAATTGAAGGGAACAGGACAAGATACAGCAGGGACACACAGAGGTCATCCTGCCCATAGCGCCGCATCTGGGCTGCATGTACCATGCTGCCATCTAGCAAGGACAAACCAGCATCCTAGCCAGCAACGCACCATACAGCTCTATTGCATCAGCAGTAACATTAAAAACTGGGATTAATTCACAGAAAAATTCTGAATGCTGATATAAAAATGTCTATGCTGTGCAACTGTTTAATTGTTTTAAACTTCATATAAAATATGTTCAAAAGGAATGAATACTCACGTCTTTTGGAAAGTAAACTTACTTGTGTTTCTTGATGTCAATGATGCCGTTCTTTTTGTTTCCCAGCCTCTCTACAGGGTTTAACCTGAGATGAAAAAAAAATTCTGTTGGTTTAAAGTCAGTTTAGTGACCCCGCAGTTTTTTTTTTTTGTTTTTTTTTAAAGGAAGCTTAAACAAAACTCACTAGATTGTCTAACACATGGCTTTAATAAACTCAGCAGCAGCACCCAAACACAATGACCTGCTGCCACATTTGAGATGAATGGAGATATGACTCTGTGTTACAACACTGCAACATCCAGTCATTGTTCTCAGAGATAGTGTCTGGTATGCTCCACACCACAAAATTACCCTGTGATTCACCGTACAGTTGAACAGTCACTAAGCAGTATTCTCATATCTGATCATGGTTTTTGATTCACCGTACTTGCAGAGTCTCCTGATGAGGTCATCTGGACGCTTGCCTATTTTCTTAGGGAAGTCCACCTTCTCAATGCCATGGAGGACCATGGTATAAATCTTTATGGGATCTGAACCAGCAAAGGGCGGGCTGGAAGAGAAAAAGGTTTTTAGATTTCATGGTTATTGCAGAGGTAAAAATCCAGACTACACTGCTCAAAGGAAGAGTTTACTGTTTTGGGAAATATGTTTATTTTTCTTCTGTCTACAAATGAGATTAGATGATCAGTTTCAATCTCACATGCATATTTTTGACCTTTGATCAGAGCCAGGAAAGCTGTTTCTGCCTGATTCCAGTCTTATGCTAAGCTAAGCTAACCATGTCCTGACTCCTGATTGATCATCTCATCACACTATCTGAAAGAAAGCGCATGTGTGTATTTCCCAAAATGCTGAAGTAGTCCTTTATTAACAAAGTGTAATACTACATGATTTGACAAGCTGCAGTGCAGGTGTCCACATCTGGTAAACAAAAAGCTATTCTTACTTCAAACTAAGTAGCACCTGAATAGGACTCATGGTGGTGAAAAGCAAATGCTATGGTTTATTTCTCCAGAAGTACAAATCTGAATGGTAAGTGATTCTATCTTACTGACTTACTTTCCAGTGAGAAGTTCAAATACAAGGATCCCCAAGGACCAGCAGTCAGCTCCAAAGTCATGGCCCTTGTTCATAATGACCTCTGGGGCCACATACTCGGGAGTCCCACAGAATGTCCAGGTCTTCTTTCCAAGGCCAATCTTTTTAGCAAAGCCAAAGTCTGCCTGAGGAAATACAGAGGAATTAGGAATATATGTTAAAATGTAATGCAGATACAGAATGAACAACACATAAAGGACATAACTCTAACAAATATTTCAACAAGTGGCTTACCATTTTGACATAACCCTGAGCATCCAGTAGAAGGTTTTCAGGTTTCAGGTCTCTGTAGATGATGCCCATAGTGTGAAGGTAATCAAAGGCCTCTAAGACACAGCCAATACAAAACCTGGCTGTGGGATCATCAAAACAACTCCTGGTATTTTACAAAAAGATCAACAAATTAATGACATAATGTATCCTGTGAATATAAACAGAGCAGACTAATGGCTGGTTTTAGGAAAGTACATCAGGTTTAAAAGATTATTATTATCATTATTATCATAATGCCTTCATTGGACATCAATAGTAGATAGTTAAAAGGAAACAAGGTCCCCAGGCAGATTCAAGTTCATGTTTGGTGTCCTAACCCTTAAACCACTGGGGCACCCCAGGGTGTACTTAATGGTCAGCAGACACACGTGGCAATCACATGGTTGTGTTTGGTAAAAATGACACAATTTTGTGGAAAACTGAATCTTCATTCTTCATAGCATTGTTTAGTCTCTCCGACAGAATGAATGTCACCACTGGTCCTTTAGACCAATCTTGAGTATGACACTGTCTACCAAGAGGTATCCCACATGCAGTTAGGCAAGATCCCACACTGAGTATGCGTTTCCATCCACATGCTTTTATGCACATTTTGAATTTGTGCATAAAATGCAAGAAATTAAAAGCAAATACTGCAAAAACTTTTTAATGCTAAGTTGGAAATCTAAATACAACACTGTGTAATGAGACAAACAAAATAAATCATGATGTATATGAAGCAGTTGATTTAAGCAACCACTGAAGCAACCACCCCACGAAATAGACAAAAACTATCTGTGTGACGTGGTGAAAATACAGCAAGTTTCGTCAAATTAATATATTAAACAAACAGAAAAGTTTTCTGTCATTTCAATTTTGACTGGTGCTCTTTTAAGAAAGTCATCTTTCGGAATTCTTCTTACAGATTTTCTGGAAATTTGGTTAAAATTCACACTGTTTGGATGGAAACATGACTTATTGTATAAAAAGTGGTAGCTTTATTTCTTCCAGCACTGTTCTGGTCAGTTGTAATTAGAGGTAGATTGCTTGAAAATACCACATTACTCAGGTCTTTATTGACTTCCTGCTTTCTTACAGAGCAGATGCTTTCCTGCTTGCTCTATGCCTTGCTTATATTCTTTGCTGATATCTTTGTTTTTTCTGCCCAAAGTTTCGGAAGGTGGATCCACAATACTTCAAAAAATAAATAAATCACAGGGACTTAAATTTATGGAAGACAGATCTCTACCACCATAGTTTTTAGCACTATTATTATACCGACGATTATTACATCGTCGGTACTTTGCGAGTGTGATCTCCTGACATGCTGCCTTGGATGAGTCTTAATGCCATTGAATCAACTGTTGAGGCTCCCAAACTAGCCTTCCCTAATAATGTTTCTTACAAGCACAGCACTGGCACCAGAAAGAGAGCATCCACTCCAGCCAGGACTTGGTCTGACATCATCCGCCGCAAGGCAAATCAAGCAACAAATCAAATAAGAGAGCACCAACGCTCACTCTTCTACCCAAACTGTCATTGCCAAACAGGTGTGACCCACTCAGCCTGAAAAAGAAAAGGTGTGATAATACTAACTATGTTGAACCCAGGGAAACTAATCACACCACAAGATCAAGGATGACCAAAACCCAAGAAATAGAACCAAAGCCACTGTTTGACCGATGGTCAGAAGAAGTACTGAGTCCCCAAATACTGGGACTGGGGAATTCAAATACGATTCCGTGATGGCAAGGCTGACACATAATACCATGTCATTTTCCATAAATACTGTTTAAAAAAGATGGAGATGTCACCTGTTTTACATTAACTGAGTACTGCAAGACCATCACCGAGTGTAGCTCCTCCACCTCAAGTCATGAAACATACTTTTTTTATTTATTTATCACACACACTACATGCACAAATACATGCACACGCCTTGCTTCGTGAAATTATTTCTCCGCATTTGACCCATCCATTGTCCGTCCTTCCTCCGCGGCAGACTAGGAGGGGTGGGCTGCCAGCCGACAGCGGCACCCGGGGACCCAGAGCAGCAGGCACCGAAGGCATGGTGGAGGACACGCCCCCAGTGCCCCAGATGGGAATCGACCCGGGACCTTAATATTCTAAATACATCTCTTTAAAGCAGCATCTTCCCAGATGCCTTCAAAACAGCTCACTAAAGAAACCCGGCCTAGATAGTATTGCACTCACAAAGCTGTGGGCCAATATACAACCTTCCATTCCTCAGTAAGATACTGGAAAAATAAGGACATTCTGGAGGAATTTCAGTCAAGTTTTAGAAGACATCCAGAGCACTGCTGTGCTCTTACTAAAATAATCAGTGACCTCAGACTAAATTCTGATGAAAATAAGGTCTCAGGTCTTGTCCTCTTAGATCTAAGTAAAGTGTCTAATATGACTGACCATGATATCTTAATCAATCGTCTCGGACAGTTGGTTGGACTTTCTGGTTGTGTTAAACTGGCTTAAAATATACATCAAAAGGAGAAAGTTTTACATCAGTCTTGGTGATATCTCTTTTGGGGTTGCACAAGGCAGCTGCCTTGGCCCATTACTATTCTCACTATACATGCCACTTGGTGACATCATGAGAGAGCACAAAGCCAAAACTGAAATTCTACCTCTACACCCTACAACAAAAAGAGAAATGCTGTTAAGTAATCTGGGGAAATTAATTCCTTGTACTAAATCTGAGGTTACAAGCCTTGGTGTTATCCTGGATTCAGATCAACAAGGTGACAAAAGCAGAATTTTTCCACTTCAGACTCTAGTTGATTTATAAATCAAAAATGGTGAAAAGTGATTAATGCCTTTATTTCAAGCCAACTTGAATACTATAACACACCATTCACTGGCCTCCCTAAAAAGAACAGAGAGCAGAGAGCACATTAATCCAGTTTTAGCTTCTCTGCACTGGCTTCCTGTAATATTCAGAATCCTGCTCCTTGTATACAAACCTTTAATGGACTAGAACCAAGCTACATTGCTCACTCCCTTGTTCACTATTTGCCCTCAAGACCACTGCAATAGTACAATTTGTTTTCTGCAGATCAGCTGGCATATGTTTAAGCCTCTATACTTACAGACATTATTTAAAGTTTTTTTAGATCCTAAAATGGACTGATGTTTGCTCGGGTCCTTAAAAAGGATTTGTAGGGAATTGTCCTCAATAAGCCTTGCTGCATTTTTAAGTAGCCTAAGCAATAGAAATGCTAAATTCAACTTTAAAGAGAAACTGAACTATAGGTGTAAATCTTGTTTTTGCTGAACCTCAACTTGTAACCTTACTGCAGTCATGTAGGAATGTACTCCAGAGTATGTCACATGTACACTGCGACCTCACTGTTGGTAGTGGTTAGAGGTGCAACAGACCTGATACTGTCAACTAGAGAGGGCAAAGAAACACTGCTTTTCAGCCTGTTCTTACTGCAAGTTACTGTTTAAATATCAATTCCTGGACGTTTTTATTTGTAGTTGTTATACATGTAGCAAAAAGACCTACACTCACATGTCCCGCAGCACAGTCCACAGCTCTCCACCAAGACACGCCTCCAGCAGCATGTAGATGAACTTATCATCCCGAAATGTTCGGAATAACCTGAAAGGCATGCATAGACAGCCAAGAGATGCTTTGTTAACTACTGCGTTTCATTAAAAACACAAAGTAATTAACTTGCTAACATGGTAAAATAACAAAACATGAATTTAAAAAAGGAAATTAAATTAAGACCCCTTAATATAAATAATGATAGTGCCTGGTAATATGCTGTACATTGGTAGTGCAAGTCATTACACTTTCTATTAAGAAACAACACTCATGTCTTATAGTGGTATTGATGCCTTGTATTGGTAATACAACTGAAAATATAATAATAATCACATACCCAAAACATGCCTGTGATACACTCTATTTGGCCTATAAAGGACCACCAAAAAGTGAGGTATTACAGACTACAAATGCTGATTCTGCATCTCTTCAGAGAAAAAGACTTTTAATGCAGGCTATAAAATATCCCACTCTCTAAACTTTATAACCCGTGAGCACTGAAACTTAGAAGAATTCTTAGAATTCATTTAAAACTGAGACCCCATAAAAAGCCTCTGAACTGATGAGAAAGAAACTTCCCATTTTGGCTGAACTTTTCTCTTTGAATGACTGCTTGCACAAGGCCTTTTCCTTTAAAGGTGGAGTCCAAATAAATCTCAGTGCAGTGGTCAGCAGCATTCCCAGAGCAAGTTCCTAGCAACTCCACTGAGAAACCAACACACTGACGAGACCCCATTTGATCCTCTCCTTAAGGAACAGACAGGTTTGTGGTAGATTGATCTTTTGGTGAACTTATCCATTCTCAAGCATCTTCTGCTCAACATCTAAATGGTTCCTCCGTCTTAGATTATGGAAAACAACACAATATTTGAACATATAATAATGTGGTTCTTTAGAAATATCCCTTTGCTCTTTGTCAATCAAAGAAACCTGAATGTGTTATGTTGTGTGTGGCTCACACCTGACGATAAATGGTGAGTTTGTTTGCTGAAGGATGTTTTTCTCAGAGTAGATATGCTCCTGCTGTCTGGTGTCCACAATGTGCTTCTTCTTAATGCACTTCAGAGCAAACGTGATGTCCTCATCCTTGAGTTTTACCTGAGAAAAAACAGAGAAGAGCTCACTGAGCAAAGGTCCGTGAGATACACCAGAAATATGTACAGCAGTGCACATAACTGGTATGTATGTGTGACAAACAGCCAAGTTCAATTTGACTGACATAGTTGGGTGCAGCCCTACTTTTCACTGATTTGAACAGGACAAACTAAGTAACTCATTTCCAGCATAATGTGGGGCTGAGTGACGAAAGGTGATGGTTGGGGCATTATAGTGTTGTTTCAGCTCACCAGCTCCACTCGTCCAAATCCTCCCATGCCCAGTGTAGCTATGATCTCGAGCTCCTGGAAAGGCTTGTGGTGAGGCAGGAGAGCAATCCTCTCCCTCAGCCTTCTAAGCTCCTGGGCTTCTGCAGAGTCAATCTGAGGTGAGTGGGGCCTGAGAGAGGAATACCAAAGGACATATGATTTGGAAATGAAAACTGGCAATGCAGTATGACTATATGATATCCAATAAGCCACCATCATTTATTTACATCTTACAGGGATTTATACAGTGGTTGTGTCATTCTGTCATTGTGCACTTACAGGGCATTTCTTCTCTCATCACTCCTGGAAAGCTCTTCCACATATTCCTTCAGGTAAGCCTGAAGCTCCTCGTAAGTTCCCACCATTTGGTTGAAATTGCTGTAGAGGAAGTCGGGTATAGACAATGGATGGTTGGATGGTCACAAAGACCAAATTATTGTGTTGGTGTTATAATAGACAGTTTACTCTCCTGGTTTGATCAGATTGATCACATTGTTTCCATGATGGCAGAGCAGTTTGAGGGAAATCTGCATATGTTCATGCTTTTGTGCTGATGCAACATATGCTGCTCCTGAGAAATATTTAAAGCAAAAAAAAAAAAAAAAAAAAAAGGCTGCACAGAACTAAGCAGCTAAATTAGTTCTTTTCATGCTAATGTGTCTGAGATTCACTAATGACTATCATGAGTAACAGTGGAGGCTGAATTTGAATGCAGTCTATTCATACAAAATATAATTTTCAACAATAAATCACACGTCTTTTGTGAAAAACTAGCATATGCTTGTTTTTGTCATACATATAATACATTTCAAGTGAGCATTGGTTATCAGGGGCCTGTCCCAGAAAGCAGGTTTAACAAATTCAGGACCGAGCCCAGAACTCTGAGCTGACCAACATGGAAAATTCAGAGTTTGTTCAAACTGAGTTGAAGACCTAATCTACAATTTGATAACTATGACAGTAATGTTCTTAACATCATGAGAAATATGAGCTGATTGTTCTTAATCAGTGTCTCGACCGTTTTATTTAAACCAAGATTACTACAGTAATGTCCAATAAACAGTGCAGTTGGGATCTGTTCTGACAGCTTCTTATTACTGTGTACAGAGTCACTGTGAGCTACTCACTCTCTGTCCACCACCAAGCAGTGGGTGTCGTTCTCATTGCAGATGATGTTGGCTGAGCGAACGTCCTCACTGGAAACATACATGTACAATTTCAGTCAAACAAATACAATACAACCCTATATGCACTCACAGTAACATCTGCAGTGTGACTGAGGAAGCCTTTGCAAGCACACAAGCGTGATATTCTTCTATATGCACGCCACTGTGCTGAAGGTGTTGAGGATGTTGAAGATATCGAGGATGTTGAGTTGATGTCATATGCAAGCATTACCTCATAAAGCTTGTGTAATTGCAGAATTGTAACTGTATGGAGATAAAAAATTGTTTGTATTGACAACCTGGGTTGAATAACCTTGGACGGCAGACTTTGGCTGATCCTTATGCATCCATATACAATTTGAATATATTAGAGTTTACAAAAAAATCTGAGAATCACATTTCTAAGTACGACTTTGATGTCGTCATGAAGACCGCATCCATGATTTGCCCCCTCAAGTGGTAAAGCCCATCAGAAAATTCCATGTGACCTTATTTTACAGGTGTGTCAATGGAAGACACACTGGACAAAATACAGCAGTGCAGATTAACCAGCATTTATAACAAGTGTAAATGTAGTGTTAACAAGATTACCATGAACAATAATCCCTCCCTTCCTTTATTTGCATCATACAATACATAGCTGCAGAAAACCAAAAATCAGTTAAATCCAATATGCAGCTGTGTGTCTGATGCATTTTAAAGCAATCTTCTGTGTCCTCAGTCTCACGTGAAGCCGTTTGTACCTGATGAGAGCTTTCTCTCCAAAGTAGTCTCCAACTCCCAATGTCTTGATTTCCTGTGGTTCAGCAAACCCCTCTGTGCTCTGAGTGACTATGACCTACAGATAGAAAACATGTGGTTTTTTGATCATTCTAAGCATGAGATTGAGACAATTATTCTTTCACTGTTGGACCTACTGTAAGTCTGTCTGTGTATGGGATTTGGTTTTGACTCAGTAGCAACCACTATGCCAACATGCTATGACCAATGCAAAGGGCCATAATCTATACTCTACTGTAATGGGCCCTGCTAATATCACTGAAATCTGTTTGTATTGATGTAACTGAGATTTCTGTTTGTAATATTTTATTGGTGTAGTATGTCTTTTTCTGTTGTGCATGACAGTGTTTTGTCTCCCCTGACTCTCTCTGCTTATTGTGGATAGTCATGTTATTTAATGTCTGATTCTTGGCAGATAGTTTGAGGATTGATTTGTTAATCATTGATTAAGCTATCTTGAATAAAGTTTCAAATTCGAAGTTTTAAAAAAATTACCCCCCAAATACCACAACATTTAACTGAAATTACCCCAACATTATTTAATAATTATATTTGTTGATTTTCCAATAAGCAGTTAGTAAATAGGTAATAATTTCTAAGATACATTTCCAGAAAACTTCCATTTTTCCCCCCAAACTCTGCTTCAATTGGGACCTGCAAAGATTTGGATTTTGGATGTGCAAACTTTTTTGTCCAGCATTTACTGTCCGGTAAATACATTAACCGAATTACATTAAGCCAAACTAATTTGGCAGCAACAAATATCAGATTTCAGAGACCAGATTTTATCTACCAAAAGACATACATCATTCTGTCTGTCTCTCTGTGCTGAGATCAGACTGTTAAAGGACAACGGAGGAAGGTTCATGGTCAATATCTTAAACCTCTAGGCCATCCCAAATTGATGTTATTTTGGTTAGTAAAGACTTGATTTTTGACTTGAGAGAAAAAAAAAACCCTAAACTACTGTATTAATTAATGGTAATCTGGTGACACAGAAGTTATGGGTTAGAATTGTGGACTTGAACATGTGCTTGGGCCATGACAGATGACATTTTTCAAGTCCATGGCAACACAAGTAGAGACAGGAATGCAGATTGAGAAAAGCTTCTTGGTTTATATTATTCAGACTCTAACCCCTTGGTTCAGCCTCCAACCAAATATTTTGCTTCAATTAAGATAATATTAAGGCTATAAGAGGGCATGTTTGGCAAGACTGTCCAGATATCTCACCTCTCCTTTTGCAATAATAAAGAATGTGTTCCCTTCTTCACCCTCTCGAATAATATGCTCCCCTTTTTCAAAGTGGTCCTGAAAAGACAAAGGGTCATTCTCCTGTCCAATTAGATATAATCTGAAACTATGTAGAATGACATACTGTACAGAACTGGACAAAATGTATAATGATTTAATGAAAAAGAAATATAGTGAAGTGGGGAATACTCACCACTTCAAGACAATCAACAATCTTGGCTAGTTTCTCTTCAGGCAATCCTTGCAGCAGAGACACACTTATAGAGAAGCAAATATTCACATTCATTACAGTACGTTTTTAGTTTTGGATTTAATAGTTTTCACTTTGTTATTATGGGCTACTGAGTATAGATTGATGGTATCTACAACACAATAAAGTGTGCAAAAAATGAGGGGGCCTGAATATTTCTATTGTGCCTATGTTATAATCATATGGGTTGAATATGGGTTTATGTGTACAGCAAGCAGGCATTTGCTTAAAAACAAACAGACGGCAGTGCAGGCTCCTCAAGGGGAAGAAAGTGCACTAACAGCAGGGTTTTTACTGCATCAAAGATATAAAGGCAGCCTGTCTTGTTCTGTGGTGCTTCAACCATATATGTTGCCAAGAGTGTTTTTTTCATTAATGTACTACTGCCAACTGTGTAGTGATCTGCACAGGCCTAAAACTCAGACCTGAACCTTGCCCATATCTGCAGCTTTAAGACTTGACCCAACTGAGCCTGAAAGTCAAAGCTACATTAATGCATTATTTCATTACTGAGTGTTAGCTAACCAGGCTAATCCTAAACATTGGCCCTTTGTATATATCATGGCAATACACTCATACACTAGTACAAGCCTTACAGCTACCACAATTATATCAAGCTGTATTCACAATAAGATCCTGCAGCTGTACAAAATCAACTAATGTCCAATTACAACCTGGATTCCAAACAAGTTGTGACACTGTGTAAAATGTTAATTTAAACAGAATGCAATTATTTGCAAAAGAGCAGCTTCACAAAGCATTCTCCATGTCCATGTTCTAATAACCTTTATACAGTAACATGTTTCACAGAGTGCTGAACCTATACTATACTATACTATACTATACTATAATCTGTCACTAATGAACCAATTTACCTGTGAAATGTTCCAAATGTTCCAACTAAAATATTAAATATATTGGCTTTGTACTGTTTTCAAATGACTCTATGTCAAAAAGGATTGGGATTATCACATTCTGTTTTTGTTAGGATCCTGCAGACTCTACACCTGGCCAGCTCCGCCTTTCCCAGGGCGCACCTGATGTGCATGACACAAACTCTCTTTCTCCTCTGCTCGTGAGTGTGCTAATGTTCCTCTTATGAACCACCACTCAAGGTGTGTTTTTCTGTTTCAGTTGCCTGCCTGCCGCGTCAGCGTGTGCCTTGCCTCAGATCCGTTGCAACAGAGCTCCCTTAGTTTTTTTTTCTACATTCCTTTGGAGTGCGCCTTTTGTTCTACATTTTTTATTGTTAATAAATTGCGTTCTTCTCTCTGGTCTGCATCTTTGGGTCCAATCAAAATCATGAAACGGTGAAAACCGTAACAGTTTTACACAGCATCCCAAATTATTTGGAATTGGGAAAGTCATGTAAAATAACTTCAATCTTTTGGGGGGGTGGTTGGTAAAAAAGAGAAAATAAGCTCATTAGTAATGTGTTGCAAGAAGAAACTATTATTTACATTTGCACACTTACCTGTAATAACCCACATGTTGAGAGAACACACACAGAGCCTGTCAGTTGTGTTTGTACCTGCGCAGAAAGCTGAAGTGCTCCTCATGTCTTGCCTGTGTGGTCTGCATCATAATGGTCTGGAAAGTCTGGCGGTCTAGTGTCCACATGTGAGACTGGGACACAGCTGGATGAGAGTGGAACTATTAGCAGTCATTCAACCCACTGCTTTATCATCACTGCAGAGGAAAGTTAAGGGTCCTCCTAAACAAACTGGGTTATTTTATTTTATTTTATTTTATTTTATTTTATGGGACAGAGCTACTCATATTCCCCCCACAAGTCTGACCACAGATATGACACTGATTAACAAACAAATACTTTAGCAAATGAATTACATAAGATTTCAAATTTCTTTTTCTTTATTTAATGTCATCTCAGAGAGTAGTGCTTCTATAACATTCTCGATCAAGTAGTACTACTATCACATTTTCCATTTAATATTAATTCAACCATATAGGATGCTATATGATGCAAACCTGTAACCATGAAAACATCAGCATACCCATATGCATATGTTAGAAATGGATCAGTAGTTTGAAAGTATATCTAATAACTCCCACTGAGAATACTACAGCAGAAAATGTCGGCTCATGTACCATACAGCCGACAGGTGTCTTACACATGATATGCATACTGTTATTGTTGTGAGGGTCTTCAGTTTCCCCTCCTTTTCCCCATTGTGTCTTTGTTTTTCCCTTCACTCTCTCCCCTGTTCGTCAGTTTGCTGCACTGCAGGGCGTAGCTGACAGGTTGGGTCCGGCCTCCTCTCCTAAGCACAGCTGCTCTCTATCAAGCAATCAAGACTCATCTGCTGCCACAGTATAGAAGCACTGGTGTCTCATTCAGTATTTGTCAAATTGTCAGTTCAGTACCTTTTGTTTTGCCTATCTGCTCCCTGCCTTCCTGACTTTTTTGTGCTCAGGTGCCTAATTTCCCCCTGTCTCTGTTCAGGCCTTGCCCTGTCTGCATCTCCAGTATGGATTGGATTTGACACTCCTCTGGCTGCTTCTCCTCTGAGATCTCAGAGTTCTGTGATTCTTCAAGACTTCAAGTCTATTTTCTCTGAAGATTTATTAAACCTATGAAGTTTCTCTGGTCTCCGGTCCTTTCTGTCTGAGTGTGGCATTTTGGGTCCTTTAAAATGACCAGATTGTAACCATACACACACAGCATGATACACACTAAAGCACCAGAGAGTGCATGTATGTATGTAATCCCGAAGGTGAGACATATTAAACAACATGACTGATTTGGTCTTATTTAAGGGATTTGCTGCTGCTGCTATCACTCACCTTTAACAGTGGCTGTCCTTTTACAGTTGTACAGTATGGCCAGTTCTCCAAAAGCTGTTCCGGGACGCATCTCCCCCAGTAGCTTCCCATTCTGGATGACCTCCAGCAAACCCTCTACAGTGAGGAACACACAGCATACTCATTTTGTCACCTACATGTTCATTGGATATGTGTGTTTTGGAAGATGTTTGCCACACGATCAGATCTTTTTTCATCTATTTTTAAGCCGCTTGTAGATGTTAGGGTTGGAGTGGCACCAGGCTATGCAAGCTAGGTCTGATGTTCCTCTCCTCCAACTCTTCCTTTCTGTGAAAAGTCATGGTGATTCTACTTGTGCCTTTGGATGTCTTGGCTTCTCATCTCGAAGCCTCTGAAGCAAACTTATTTCAGATTCTCATATCCCCACCTCATTCTTCCAGTCACCCAAAACTTAAAACCATCGGAGTTGGATGTAGATCTGGTTAATTGAGATCTTCAATTTCAGGCTTTACTCCATGACAGTATGACACAACTATGAGTTGATTATCGAGTTGGCCTTCCAGGCACGGACCCTAGTTTTAGGGTTCCTAATTGAATATTTCTTGCTGAAAAGTCAAAGATCTCAAGCTTTAGACATGATGACAACATTTGGCTGTGCCCCCTCCAGGATTACCAGCTGTCCCTAGATGCTGCTGGATAGGATGGATAGCTTTTTATGCCTCTGTGCCAAGGGGTACATTGCCTCACAAGCGTTCATGCACTGTATCACTGCAATCCATTTGTTGATCTCTTGGCCTATCTTACCCTCACTCATGAACAAAACTATGAGTAACTCACTCACAACCTGAAGGGAGACGTCTACAGTCCATCATGAATTTAGGAATAAAGTTCATTTGGTAGACACAGAAAGTTTGCTTTAACATAGAGCAAAACATTTTTAGCCTTCTTTAAAGAATGCTCAAACCAGTTTTTTGTTGCAACAATCATCACAATAGAGAAAAATGACACGTGTAAGTGATGAAATAAAGATTTCTGTAAATTACACTTTGTGTTGAATTTTAGAATTACTTATTAGTTTTTCAATTACTTCTCCTAAACTTAGTTTCTATACCAACTGTTGTAAAATGCACAAAATCACAAAATTGGCAGAAGTCCCATCAGAGCTTTCTGTACATTCTGTTTAGCTCACCTGCCAGTACGTAAAGGTAGTTTCCAGGTTCCCCCTCCTGGATTACCAGCTGTCCCTCGGTGTAAACCTTCTCATACATACAGTCCACCATCTCCCTCATGTGCTGTGGCTCCAGCCTCTTCAGAAAGTCATTGTTCATGATGGCATCATTGATAAGCTTCTTGGTACTGGGAGGGAAGGAAGATGCAGAAACAAATGAAGCCAAGGTCAAAGTCAGTTTTATTTATATAGCCCAAGATCAGAAATTAAATTCACTCCAAGCAGCTTTAGAATCTGCACAGCATGCAGTGCAGAAGGAACAAAGGATGTTCCTTACACCTAAAAAGTCACTTCTAATTCTGAAAATCAAGGTCATGTTGGACCAAGAAATCAACGTTTCCCCATTGTGCAGAGTTAAGAGCAGTTTTGGAAATCACTGATATAAAAAGCTTTGAGTCAGATTTTCATGGAGTAATTCATCTATTTGTAGTGCACACTTGGAAAGTTGAGGAAATATGAGATAACCTTTTGGCAATTATACCCCAAAGTGAGGTCATTACAGGGTAGCAATGCCATAGGCTGTGCAGGAATATGCCCAATGGAGTCTAGACACTGGTGTTGGTAGTAGAGGGGTGAAGAGCCATGGTTGAAGGACCCACCGGTGGTGCTTGTGATGAAAAGGACAATGGGTAGGGGAGCATTCATCATTCTGACACCGTGACAGCAGCAGAGATAGGACCCATTTTAAAGTTAGAAAGCAACAAGATGATCTGCTCACTGAATCAGAATCAGAATCAGAATCAGAATCAGAATCAGAATCTGCTTTTTCATGTGTGCACATAGAAGGAACTTGCCTTGGTTAAACATCACACTCAGTGTCCTTGCATAGGAAAGAAGACAGACACAGACGTTTTGTCAAAATCTGATTGGAAAGACAAAGTGAATAGAGTAAGTGTGAAAATGAAGATACATTCAGTTAGCTGTACGTGATCCTGTATGCTATTGATTAGCTCCAAAAGCCAGCTACCGCCTGTGGCCCTCTTAGTCCATTAAGACTAGAAAGTTATGCCACAAGGTACAAGAAAGTTAACAAAAGATTAAAGCAGACATTTGGAAGGTATCTCATGGCAAAGCTTTCCACTCAGCTTTTCGAGGCTGTCAGACTGGGCCTACTGGAAGCAATGCGTTACACAGCATTAGTCTAAAGTAGCGGAGGAGCAAGAGAAGTTATAGGTCAGTGCTTTGATCTACTGTATGCGATGGGGCCAGAGGCAGAACAATACTTTATTTTCGGAAAAAAAGAAGGAGCTAACAAGTACATTGATGTATTGAACAAAACTTAGGGACAGAATAGTTGTCAGATAGATAGATAGATAGATAGATAGATAGATAGATAGATAGATAGATAGATAGATAGATAGATAAGACATTATTGATCCCACACCGGGGAAATTTAGTTGTTACTCTGAGAATGGCCACAGATATGGCATGGTATTCTGTGTTGGTACAACACCAGCATGCAGAGGACATAATTAAAGTGGATCACATAGATAGAAAATAATCAGGAGGATCAAGAGCATGTCACCTGACTGAAAATAAGGAAACAAACAGATGTTTTTGATGGGGGCACAGCCACGTCCAAAGAGAGCATTATCCAGAAAAATTCCAAATGTGCAATAATGTAAAAAATAGAAATTGAAATAATAATAATAATAATAATCATCATCATCATCATCATTATAGAAACTAGAAACTTTGGGGCTTTCTGTAGTATCAAACAGAGGAATGTTTGGTTATAACAATACCACCACTGAAACTAGTCAATGGGAAGCCGGTGCAATGGGAATTAGATTCAGGTTAGACACTTCTATCATGAATGAGGCCAGTTTTGGTAGCCTGAAAACAAAGCTAGCAAGACAATAACTAGACTGTGCAGCCCAGGGATATCAGTGGCCAACAGAGGACAAACAATTCTAGAGTTCCTCAGACTAGAATCTAAGCCATCGGTAATATTGAACCACAAACCAATGTGACGGAATTGAAACACCATCCTGCAGCCCTTTGTTATGGCTGCCACCATTCTTGGGGGTGTTTGTGGGTGTTTGTGTGTGTGTTCTTGTGCCCCATGTGTATGGGAATAGAAACAGGACTCCTCCTCCGGAAGAGGACAGCGATTGGGGAGGAGCCAGCCGATGTCCAATCCCCTGCAAACACCTATCTCCTGTCGGCTTCAAGAGACGTCTCAGCCTGGCAGTCTGGGGCTGGCATCTTTGGTGACCAATCCTTGGCACAGGAGAGATCCACTTAGTGTGAGACAGATTTGTCAGAGTTTAACTCTTTGTATTGTTTTGCCAACCAGACTTGATATTGAGCTAGGTATAAAGGGGGGGGGACTGATTTGTACATACACTTAGTTTTGATTTGTTAGCTTCAATAGGCTTAGGGGTGCTTTTTCCTTGTATTTTGGTTCTCGTTTTGTTTCCATTTGAATAGTAGGCCTCAATTAGGAGGGTTTTGTTTTCCATTTTGTTTGGTGTGGGATTTAGGTAGCTCTCATTTTTAGAGAGTTCTCTTTTGGTTAGTATTACTTAAGCTCTTCCTTTTGAAGAGCTTTCTTTTAGTTATAGTTAGTTAAACTCTCATTTTAGGAGAGTTCTCTTTTGGGTTTTGATTATTTCATTTGTTTGAAAAGCACCCACTCGCTCTTTTCGTTGTCTTGGCCTTTTGCCTTCTGTGATTTAAAACAATTTTGAATACTTTGATTTAAATAAATAACTTCTTTTCAACCACTTCCACCGGTTGTTTTTTGTTACTTCCCTACCCCTAGAGAGCTGGGTCGTAACACCCTTGAATGAGCTATTGAAGTCAGATAGAAAATGGATCTGGGGACTTCAACAAGGCAAGGTGGCTGTTTATATGCCAGGAAAATGCCTTGTCATGGCATTCAAAAAAGAAACAAAACAAAACAAAACAAAACAAAAAAGAAAAAACACAGAGTATATGAGGATGCTGTTGAAGAAAATTAGATATTGAGAAAATAGCTGAATAAATCAAGGGGGAAGCTGGGAAGGATGGTGAACTGCAGAGCATGCTGTGCTATGTAAAACGTGCTAAAATTATATAAGCAACAATACCATTGTTCTCTGAGAGGGGCCACCTCAGTGAATCAAGTGGCCTGCTAAAGGGTGGCAACTGGATGCCACGAAATCCTGCACATTGGACCTTCAATAAAAAGTAGGAGTTGATGGCCTTAACAATGTGAGGACAGATATATTTAACAAATCCATCAAAGACACCAACGTCTCACTCTGAAGCAGGTTATCTCCTGTGGTATTTTCTGTAAATCTACCTATCTAGATACTTTTGACAGTCTCATCAGTTAGTCTTCATCCTTAAAGCCTGTTTTCTTTCTATTGTGTATTTATATAGTAAATATCTGAATTACCTTCTGTATGCTTTCTATAATACTGTACTGTACTGTATAACACCAGGGCTAATTTCTAAAAAGAATTATGCTGTTCCTTTTACGTCTCCTACATGCTTCATTTCAACCAACCACTGGAGTTAGTGTCACTTAGTTTGCTAGTTACAGCTGATAAAAGTTTTCAGTGATAGTTTTTTTTTTTTAAAATGAGTAGCTGCTACCTCTATCTGAAATCAAGGGATACTGTTTCAAAAATTACCATGAATTATCTTATCATTGTAACATATGTAAGATAAAAATCTTACTGTATGCTTAATTATTTCTCACAGAGCCGTCCCCAGGTGTCTTTTTAACCATTATGTGTATTGTTAAAAAGACAGCAACACAACTTGCGATCACGTTCTCCTTGTATGCGTGTTGCCCAATAGTCAAGATCATGGCGAGAATGGACAGCAAGCCTATCCATGTGCAGAATTTAGTGGCATCTAGCGGTAAGGTTGCAGATTGCAAGTGAATACACCTCTGGTCACCATCATCTACTGGCGGCTGCCAATAACGTGAAATATACAGTAATGAAATGAAACTATGAATATTCCATTTCTACTTATATTTTCTGCACACGGCCTATAAATGACATTTTGAAAGTGAGGCAAAAGAATTATGTATATGTGTTCATAGCCCAGCTTCCAACCTTATGGTATTTAAACATGAATACCCAGAAAAGGAAGGACCTTGAACTGGATGCTAGAATTTGCCTTATTTTCAGACATGATTGCTAGACCAATAGAGTCTTTCAAATTTGGGTCCTAGGTTCAAGACACTGCATTAATGTCTGCAGTTTCAATTTATTCAGCAGATTTTACTGAGCATGTATTTGTCTGTGTCCCTGATTACCACATCACACGGATGATATGCTAGTGCATTCAGTGGAAAGAAGAGTACTGAATGGGTCTGAGAGTAGTAGGCAAGGGAGGCAGCATAGGTTGTGTAATTGAAGCCCATAATGACCCGGACGCTGCATTTAGATCCCATCGCCTTTTGTTTCCCTCCATTTCTTTCTATTATCCTGCCATGCTAATACAGCCTTTCAGATGTGGGGGCTATTACAAAAGCTTGCCAGAGCTGTCTCAATCTCCTGCCAGTAATATTCTGTTTGAGTTGATCAAACTGATTAAATGGCCATTTTAATTTTTGGTTGATTGTAGAACTTATTGGTTTTCTTTGATATGACACATATTTTTCTTGTTCTATCTGAGGTGATGGTTTTGTTTGACATTTTCTATAGCCTAAGTAGTACTTTCTCTCTTCACTAGCATTTATGATTAGCGGTTTTGCAAAGAAATGTCAGGTGCTGTGGTAGAGTCCTGCTTGATTCTGCCTGGCTATTGCCAGATGTGAGGCAGATTTTCTGCCACAGTTGAGTTGCAAATTAGTTGTAACTATCTCTTAGTCTCAGCAGTTGTAATTACTGGTTTGTAGAGCAAGTCAGGTGCCATGGTAGAGTCCTGCTTGATGCTGATCAGCTATTGCCAGATCTGTGGCAGATTTGCTGCTTAAGCTGAATTGCAAATTAGATGTAAATATGTTAGTCTCAGTTTACAGAGCTTTCTGTTTAAATTAGCATTGTTTAACTCCTGTTTGCATGCATCCTTTTTGTTTTTTGTTCTGATGAATGCCAGGTAAGGTTATCCACAACTCCATGTAAATACAAATGCTCTTTAAAAAAGGACTGCTAAATTTACCTGTCATCAGGTCAGTTTGTTATTTTGTCGTAACTTATCATTTTGTTTTACTTCATTCACTGTGATTATGTTTCAGGCAATATCTGTTTCAGAGGGCAATTTTGTCTCGTCATACCATGACCAATCAGTAGCAAGTACTGTACCAATTCTCCCATTTTCATCATTTCATCATTTTCAATTACAAAATACTAGTGGCAGTTAACATTTTGGCTTATAACGCTTAAATTATCACATTTCTCCAATTATTGTAATTACAATAATTTAATCTATGCTCTCTTGTATATTCCATACTGGTGTGATTTAGTCTGAAAATGTAAATGATTTAAAAAGTATATTGTAGTGTTTTTGATTTGAATCACCCATTTTCCGACCTTGCAGGCAACCATTTCTATTTCTAGCTGAAAAGATCCAAGTGCCTGCATCAGCATACACAATATGAACCTGGCAATGGGGACCAAGATTTCACAGTTAAGATTGTAATGGAGGGCAAATGTCACCGTAGCCCAGGACACCTTACAACTTCCCACCAAAAACACCAGTGTATCATGATACTTGTTGCCTTCTCTCTCTGAGAGCTTCTATGAACTTGTATGATGCTAGCTGATAAGTATGACTTCCGCATTCTGCAACAAGTCTGATCCCTGCACAATGTGTACAAACCACCAACTATGGGCTTGTCATGTTCATTTGTGAGAACATCCATTGGGAAATGTGATCACTTATGCAATCCACTGTAACTGGCATGAACTTAAGTTTTTACAGCTACAGTACCTTTCAATTTTACAGACGTGAGTTTCACATTTAAAACACAGATTTTGGTTGGAGTGTCCCTTTAACTTACTATGAGTCTTTGCGGATGGCCTTTGCAATGGAGATGTGTGCTGCTCTGAACCCTCCACAGAAGTTCTCTGAGGTGGGTTCCGCAGAGACACCCTCTTTTGCTTTGAGCCGGCGATGGACCTCCACCGCCACCCTGTGGAACCGACTGGGACCCTGGTTGATGACACTGAAGCGGCGGTGGCTGTGGTGGCAGAGGGCTGGTGGAGAACAACCCAGGCTGTTGTTGTAGCCAATAGCATCCTGGAGCTTGTCAATCTGGCAGATCTTGGCCTCCAGCTCCCTCTGGAGATACTGCAACTGAAGCTCCTGGGCTCGAAACTCTTGGTCCCGACGTACCAGCTCTGCCTCTAGGTGGTTAATTCGCAGTCTGAAGATCAGAATTGGTCACTAAATACACATAAAGGTGGTCTCACAAAATCACTACACAAACTCAGTCTTCACTACAAGACAGAAGTATGAAAAACAAGCATCTTGCAAGAAATGTTGAGCTTGACCAGGTACACACTGGACCAATCGATAAATTTAGGGGGAAAGTTTAGATGGAAATATGACTTTCAAAACCCTGTAACCTTGAAAGCAACTATTTGAACTTAGTCTCATTTACATGATAATACACAGGGTGAAATGGGCCGACAGTTGGATGAGCATTCCATTGGAAGGCCAGTGCAAATTTTAAAAGATGTCTGACCAATCAACCCTGCATCAGGCTGGACCATCATAACACTACTGAACCCAGGCAACACCATTCTCTAACCCTAACCTGACATACCATTAGATTGTCTAGAATAGCCTAGAATCCTAGCTGCATAACTACATTATATAACTACATTATACTTTATCTGCTATGACTACCTACATTTACTCCAATTCAAAACACAAGACCTCAAAAAATGACAGTATGGGTCATCTGTGCAAGTGGCTTATCGCGATCAATATTTTTATTATCTTTAGGTGGCGACCTCTAATGGCCATAGTAATTATTACAGGCACAAAGGAGGAAGTCAGGCAATGTACTATAAAGAGCAACAAAGCCCAGCAAACATTTCAATGTTGAAAAAAAGTTGACAACGTCAACATACTTTTGTTTAGGTATGAGGATGTGCTGACCAAATGGCAAACTGGACCTTATATTTAATAACTTCAATTTTTTCACTGTGAAAATGGAATTCATTGTTCGAGTCAAGTTCTAGACAACAGAAACTGTGTTTTGGACTTGTCCAATTTGTTTGATTTCCAACTGACATTAATGATTGATAATTAGATATATTAGCCATTTATATACACAAGTACACAATACAAGTACACAGAAATCATACAGAGGAATATGGATATGGACTATAGATGAATTGGCTATACCATATACTGTCATTTTTATCCTATTCAATTCAAGGAACTTCATTCATCCTCAGTTGGGCAAAAGTATAGCAGTAGACACACATACAAACACATATCTTAATATAACACTTATATTAAGATATGCACACTAATCTCAATAATAATACAGTGGTAAATTTATTCATTAGATTTGATGCTAACCTGAGGACGTCTGTGTCCAGGGCAGGGGGATTTGTGTGGATGGAGGCCAGGCAGCTGTTCTCCTCAGCCCGTGGGGCTTTTATCGAACCGTTGCCCATGGCCAAGCATTGGCTGGCCACCATAGGAATGGCCCTCAGGTCAAACTCACTGTGATGATTCTCTGAGAGGAAGCTCTGCAAGTGTGCAATGTGCTGTTTCTTCTTTAATTTCTTAAATGCTAAATGTTCTGCAGAATTGAAAATGACAAGCATTATTCGTTTAGGTATGAGTTTATTTGCTTGACTGGCAACGTGTGTCAGTCAATTGTGATTCTTTGTATGAAATATAACGATATCAATATGACAGCAACAACACCATAATAATGTCACATATCTTGTTTCAGGTTGACAGAATCCTGCCACAAACTGCTTGGTTCACCCTTTGCACATGTTACTTACTCAGTGCTCATGAGTGAGCAAAATGTCACACATTATGATTTTCAAATGTTAAAAACTTTCAATGCAGTACAGTATATACCTGTCATTGTATTGGCAATTATCCTTAAGCAAGTCTCAAATCAGATATTTGTATCATGTAGCCTTCAAATTCTCCCAAAATCTATACAGTCTACTTATCAAGAAAGAGAGATTTTCCAATATTTACTTACATAGTGGCTGAGTAATGTGTTGAAAATGGTAATCCTGATCCTCTGAAACACTGACTGTATGATCATTGTTTCGTATTCCCTCTTGAATTCAGCTCCGTCCTATTTGGTTGCCGTCCATGAACAAAATGACACTTATTTATGCTGGTAGGGCTCTCTTACCATCTCCCACTGTGTCACCATGAAGTGAATCTACTGATGAAGTGGAACTATCTGGCAACCCCTGGTGGCCTTGTACTGTTTGACATGTGGACAGACAGACAGACAGACAGACAGACAGACAGACAGACAGACAGACAGACAGACAGACAGACAGACAGACAGGGAGAAGGAGAGACAGGGAGAGGGAGAGGGAGAGAGAGCGAGAGCGAGAGCGAGATAAGGAATAATTAAGAGTAAATAAAATTTACAATTTGTAGAGTAATTGGATAAATGTGAGATTTTGTGATGTTTCAGAGAGGAGTACAGATACAAATGTAGGCATTCAATTTATGTCTATCTGTGTGTGTGTGTGTGTGTGTGTGTGTGTGTGTGTGTGTGTGTGTTGTAATGGTTGACATCTGTGGTATAAGATACATGATACATGACCTGAATAATCCGGTGATTGACAATCATGTCTTTCTTTATTAAGTTCTCGTTTGTTATGTGTGTGTGAGGACTCACACTAAACTAAAGTGATGGAACTCAGAGAAATCACAGGAGAACAGGTGAATAAAAAATAATCAATAAGTTTAATAACAAAAATAGTCCAAAAAACAGATAACAAAAGGCGAGAGCTAAAAAAAAAAAAGCTCTGGTAGAATGCTGACTGGATCAAAGAACTAAAAGTGTCCCAAAACGGCAACTGAGGGCGAGAGCTGAAAAACGCTCTTGAGCAGGGCCGTGCAGAGACCTTTGGAGGGCCAGGTGCTCCAAGTTAAAAGGGGGCACATGGAGCACAAATTTGAGACACCATACAGAAACATACCTTGCAATATAACTGTTTGAATGGTAGCAACCCATATTCATAAAGAATGTAACATGGAATCACAACATACCATATCATTGTCCACACCTCATATACAGTATTTGTTAGAGGCCAGTACAAAGCAAAATTAGTCTCTGTTTTACCTGATGGGGTACATTAAACAGCTTCTGTTGAGGGGGTTGGTGAGGAGGCTGCTGCTGCTGATATGACATTTCATACCTTTTCAAAAATTGTACTGTATAGCCACAAATTTAATCCATTCATAATCTGCCCTTTATTATTCCTAGTGCTAAATTAATAAAGTAAAAAATAATTAAATGATATAGAAATCATGTATTTAAATATTTTTGTGCTGTAAATGTTAGAAACAAACAAGTACTGATATGTTTAAATGAGAGGTTGAGAAAATCAAAATTCAAATTTTTCTATTATTGTTATATTTATACTGTAATAGTCCAAAATTATGTGAATATGCATATTGCATAGTTTTAGTAAAATAACATAGTCTATGCCTCATTGCCTCTAGAAACATAGGAAAAAACAGCTTGACAGTAGAATAACACATGATATCTCTCTAATGCAGTTTGCCCATGACAAGAGAAACATACAGAAACAAACAAACAAACAAACAAACAAACAAACAAAAAAGCCTCACACATGCTGTGTGTGGTTAACTAGCAGCTATAACTTGTGAGAGTTGGATGACACAGAGGATGCTCATTGCTCACTTCACTGCGTCAGTCATCTTGCAAGAATACACCGTGCACAAGCGAATACTGCTACAAAACCTATTCACCGGACCAGCTGTTTACTCCCTCGGGTCTTCTTTGGTTTCACAAGACTAGCAGTGGCCGTCTCCTGCAGCTCAGCGATTAGCAGCAGGGCACGTCTGAGCAGCGATGGCAGAGTGAGGGCACGTTGTGGATCATGTGACCGACCAGGGTAGATCTAAATATTATCATTTTGTTTTGTTTATTATTTTTTTGGGCCACACAGACGGACTTTCACACACACACACACACTTACAAAAATGAATACAGTAAAAAAAACAGCAAACAAACAAACAAACAAACAAACAAACAACAACAACAACAAAACCACTTTCACAAAAGGGCACTTTGGACATCAAGGGGCAAAGGGGCAGGTGCTCCAGCACACTCCGCCCCCCCACCCCCCCTCTGCACATGCCTGCACTTAATACAGACGATCCGATGAATACTGGTGGACTGAGCCGGAGTCAAATACACAGCTGATTGAGCGTAGATGAGATGATGACTTGCAGGTGCGAGAGGAAGGAGGGCTGGAGGAGCTGGGCAGGTAGGAGCCGCCCACCACACAGACCTGAACAAACAGGGAAAGACAGACAAGACCACAAGGGGGCAAGGAAACACAGGGAAAACACAAGGGAAGAAGGAGGGAGCCCAGCACTGCCTGACAGGATGTCTTCCCTCTGAGCGACTTCAGTATTTATTTGTTTTCCAAAACAGAGAAAGGTGAAGTCTGTGGCCAATTATAGCAGTCTTACTCAGGTTGTGACTCAGTGTACTAGAATTGATGTAAATGTTGCTCTGAAGATTTTCATGGATACTGTAAATGAAGTCTGAAGACAAACAAGCTCGACTTAGAAAAAGGTCTGTCAAGGGCAGAAGTGCACCATGGTTAGATGGCTAATGTGATCTTGATGCTTCAGAGGGATAATGCCAAAGCTGCCGGTCAGAAATCAGGGTACCCATGAGATTGAAGCCTTTACTGCAAGTTGACAAATAAGGTCACCAAGCTAAATTACATGAAAAAAAAAAAAAAAAAAAAGAATATATCAAACCAAAAAAATTGCAGCTCTAAAACTTAATGTAAAAAAATATGGAAAACCTGCCTGAAATCTTACATTATTTCATTCAAAAATCCGTGGAATCTGCAGATCAGTTCATCACCAGGCCATATGATTTATAAACAAGGTGGACAATTTGAGATCTTGTATGAAACTGGATTGTCAGGGTCTGGAGTTTTGATGTGGTCTTGGTTTTGTTTTGTGTTGTTTTTCTTGTTTCTTGCAGCTCGTGTGGCAGGAGGAGTGGCTAGCTAATTTTCCGCTAATATTTCCGGTCTGCTCGGATGTGGCTTGTCGTGCGTCTTGGTCTCTGTCTTCGGTGCGTAAACTGCAGTCCTCTTCATTTCTCTGCCAGTCACCCTGTGGAGCGCCGACTCCCGTCTCCTCGGCCGAGTGTTAGAAGAGCTGGATCTTTCGTTCCTCCTTAGCCAGCATGATTTTCTTTTTCTGCATTAAAAGACTTTTGAACTGTTTGCCTGTGTCCGGCTCCGCTACTGTTGGTCAAACTCCCCAAAAAGGTAACATGGATGACATCAACTGAACAGACAGATTTTTGTTTGTTTGATCGTTTAATTGCAGCTAGTCTGCTTTCCCAATCAATATGTTTTTAATAGATGTGTACTTAGTGGAACCTTTCCAGAGCTTTGGAAACAGTCTAAAATTACACCTTTAACCAAAGATGGAAGGTTTAAGTGGTTGGCATTGCAGACCTATTAGTATACTCCCTATGCTGAGTAAGATGCTTGAGAAGATAATCTTCAATCAAATACTAAATTAGTATGTAGTAGTCCTTTTTCACTACAATAATTTAATTATTGTAGTGAAAAAAGGACTACTCATATCAGCACAGCATGCTTGTAGACCAGGGGCCTCATGTACAAAGCGTGCATACGCACGAAAACGTGGCGTACGCACTTTTTCACGGCAAAGTTCAGATGTATCAAAAGTGAAATGACCAGGGGCGTCACTAGGTTCTGAGGACAGGGTAGGCTTAGCCCCCTGGAGATGCACAGGATATGAATGAATGTAGTAGGCATTAGGAAATCCAAAAAATTCACAAATAATGAACAAGAACCGGGATATAACTTTCCCACTTTTGGACAGATTTAGTAGAGATACTCAATTGTTTTAGGCCACCATTAAATTTTAATGAAAACACATGTCGATTTTTTTTTTTGATCACATTAACACCACCAAGAAAAACACAACAGATTTAACAGACATACTCTACTGCAACAACAAAAATAAACTCAGGAAGTATGTCAACAAAAAATACCTACGTACATATATTACACAACACATTACATAACAGTAGCTGGCTACTTGCTGGGTGGCAGCATCAAAGTGTGCCGTCTGTTTTTCAGTGAGGCAAATCTGTTAATCACTCTGTTGTGACTCAGTTGCTGCAGCATGTCTTTCTCAATTGACAAGACTGTGAAGCCTTTTCAGAGCCATTGTTTGACGCAGCCAGGTGTGCAGCCGACGCAGTGCACTAAATGACCTCTCACATGAGCAGCTGCTGACAGGCACTGTGAGGGCAACTTGAATTGTTGCCTTCAGAGTTGGAAACATCTCTGAATCTAGGAGGTTGTGCACAGACAGCATATCTCCAGGTCCACATCCAGCCTCTGTTTTTCTGGCAAGAAAGTTTCTGGCCACCAGAACCTCCTCTGTTTTCAGGTCAATTTTGTGAAATCCTTTAGACTCACCTTTCCAGTAGAGGTCTCTACCCTCTTACTCTCTGTGCTCCACTGTGCTGCTGAGTCCTACAGGTCAATTATATAATAATCATCATTATATTATTAATATAGCCTATTATTATTACTATCATCATCATCATTCTTCTTCTTCTGATTATTATTACTGCTAGTAGTAGTAGTAGGCTAGTATTAGCCTGCTTATTATTACTATTATTATGTGTGTGCCGAGATCGCCTATACGTTTTTTTTTTTTTGTTTTGTTTTTCATTTTATTTATTTATTTTTTTTTATTTTTGTAAAACGGGAAATGCCTGGTTCATGGTTCAATCTGCTGTTAACTGTGGGCTGGAGCTAACTAATTGCTACCAGCAGTGATGAATACTTACTTTTTTGAAAAACTTTCGTATATCCATTCTTCTCCTACTGCTGCTCTAGTCAATAGCTGGCTCAGTGTGCAGCAAAGTTAGGTACACACGAATGCAACGCGCTGCAGGGAAAACATGGACTGGATTTCAGTGATTGTGGGCGTACTCTGTATGGCCAAGTGGAATAGACTGGGTAACGGCGCAATGAGGGGGCTCTGCAGGGAAAACATGGGCTGGATTCTCAGTGGTGTGGGCGTACTCTACATGGCCAAGTGGAATGGACTGGGTAACGGCGCAGCGAAGGGGCTCTACCTTACACCATGAAATAAAGGGAAACGGACAGATTTATGATTAGAAATTAATGACAGGTAATGTGAATATTTATTTTAACTCCTATTCTTGCCCTATTATATAAAATTTGTATGAGATTTTTTTTTGGTTTAAAAAAAAAAATTAATAAAAAATATCTAATTATTTAGGGGGGCTTCAGAATATTTTAGGGGGGCTTTTAGGGGGGCTAAAGCCCCCCTAAAAGCCACTGAACGCCACTGGAAATGTCGGGGGCCTCATGGCAACTCCATGTGGATCCTTTGGCGACACTTAGAGGTGATGCTTGGATGTCCACATCAAGGACACATGAACAATTAACACTAATAAACAATCAACACACACGTCTGCAATTACATGAGTGGATATAAAAGCATGCTCAAAGTGGTGCAAAAAATACCATTAAAAACAATGGCTGCTTTAGCAAATGGTACAATAAGAAGAGAGCGTGTGTTCAGAGACAGAGACGATTTACTGGCACATGATGGAAAATGGCTCATCAGCCGCTTTAGGTTCCCGAGGGCAATCCTCCTGCATCTGTGCGCAGAACTGCGGCCAGCCTTGGAGCGCATCACAGCGAGGAGCCATGCGCTGCCTGTGCCCACACAGGGCTCCTAAAAACCGGAGCATTCCAGAGGGAGCTGGCAGACTGATCGGGAATCTGCCAGTCGACCCTGAGCTGAGCCACGCCAGCCGTGTGGGACTGAATTATCCACATTTATACCATGGTCTGGGTGAATACTCGAATCTGATTGGCTGCAGGGTGTCCATTAAAAAGTGTTGTAGGACACCTATAAAAAAGTTCCGGTCAAATAGCCTGATTGTTCTAAATTATCGCGCTGGCTCAAACGCTAGTTGGTAACAGAAACTGTCTTACTTACTTACTTACTTGCTACAGAGTGAATGGTGGATAATATTTATAAAAACGATTTAAGATAGACTTACTTGCTTGATACACATTTAATGATCAGAGTCAATGGTGAATAATATTTCTTGCAATAAAAATGATTTAGGAAACTGTCTGTGGACTTTGATTCTTTGAAACAAAATGTCGCATCATCCTCTGGACACACACAAGCGGTAAGAGGTGCACTTGCCCTCTGAAATGATACTTTGTATCACGTGACATAATGTTAAGCGATCATCTCACTTCCCTCCACTGATTAGGCCTAATATAACAGCTGCGGCCGACCGAGCTGCAGGTTCTGTGGCCAGAGCCGGTTACCTTGGCAACGCGTCACAACGACAGATATTAAATAGTCCACTCAGCTGCTTCTTGTGAAAAACTTACAATTTTAACGGTAAAAAACAACATTAACGTATTAATAATTGATTTCTAGTCTATGGGAAACTGTCTATCTGATGATTGCAACATCATCTAAAATCATCATTTATCTACAATGATTGAAATTAATGAAATTAATTAAAATTAAAATTAATGACGCTTATGTTTTGTGTTAATGTTTAAATAATGGATGGATGGATCTAGTTGAATGTGATAACAATGTGTAGTGGGCAGTGGAATAACTATTGGTTTCCATTTGTGATGACTGCTGACTGAGATAAGGGATGAGATTAAATAGATCCTGGAACTTAGCCTGGTCTGGAGCAGGCTAGCTCCACAGAATAAATCTCCATGGTAACTTATCCCATAACATATCCCACTTTGAACTATCCTGCTTTTGTGCAACCGGATCACGGATAAGTTGAGCCAGGATAACCAACATATCCCGGCTTAATCCCTTATCCTAGCTTTGTGCAACGGGCCCCTGGTGATGATTAGAATGGTGTTTATTAAACACCTGGTTGCAGGAAAATTGAGCCATATTTTAACTTAGGCTTTTGATAGGATGTGTTTCATAGAGGAGATCTTTTAAAATCCTGGAAATTCTTCTGCCATATACAGATATTGCAGGGACAGACACACACACACACACACACACACACACACACACACACACACACATATACACACACACACACACACACACACACACACACACAGAGAGAGAGAGAAACTGGAGGTAAAAATTGTTTTGCAGAATTGTAAAATATTGACATTCGTTTCTTACTTCTGACACAATCCTGTCACCAGAAAAGAGATGCTTCACTGCAGTTATAATAGTCAAAAGTAAAAACACAAAAAAAATCCACCAACAACAAAAGACATGAATGCACACAAACACACAGAAAGCTAATTCCATTGAAAATGGGTTCCTTTATTCTGAATCCATGGCAAATTGTTTAAAAATTTCACCTGTGATGAACAGTGAATCTGTTTGGCGATCAGCTGCCCTTTTTTGGATTATCAAAAGTAAAAATAAATTCTTTTGGAAAAAAAAAAACAAGAAGACAATGACTTTATAAACATTCTGTTCTGACACTACTCTAAACTAAGAGGACCTCAGCATGTGGATTGCAGTAAATCTCTTGCCTGTGGTTGGAAGTCACATTGAATCTTGGAAAACAAACTTATACAACTCACTTCAATGTCGTGGTAGCACATCAATCTGCACAAAGGTCACTCACTCACTTTCTTTTGAGTGTGCAGAAAAAACATCAAATGTACAGTATATCTAATGTTCCATTACCAAAACAGGAAAAAACAAGATGAAAACAAATGTAAATAGTGCTTCATACAGGCTTATCAATGCATGCTTGCAAATTCTGTAGAATCCCCTCTTATCTATTCTAAGATATAGTTCTCATCTGACAATACAGAATTTGAAACTAAAACAAATTATACATAAAAATTAATTATTGATCAAAATAAAACCGCTCAACTGTGATTATCAACACTTTGATTTTTCTACTTGATCGTCTTTATATGCCAAATTTAAATAGAAAGTGTGACCTAAAGAAAAGATTGTGCATCTGCTGCTGCACATACAGAGCAGAACATGTTAACTCTACGCTTGCACTGTGAAACACAAGTACATTATTGGCTTCAAACAGCTTAAATGCACAGTATGTAATTTCTGTCTCTTAATTGAAACAATGAAAACAAAACATATAGTTTCAGTGACATCATGTCACATGAGATTGGTTGTCTTCATAATTAAACAAACTTCAGTGTCGATGAAAATCTATCTGATATGACTTAAATGTTTCATTCACATTACATTTAGTCACTTTTGCCGACTTCCTTCCTCACTCTCTGAGGTATCATCTGATGTTTACCGTGTTGTCGTTGGAGGCAGCTAATTGAAACCCACCGCTACCTTGAATAAAACTGAGAGATTCATATTCCTCTTGTTGGAAGCATTTGGGATAACTCAATAAAGTTTGTAACATAAGTCTAGTTGTTTCTAGACATTTTAATGCAGAAACATTACATATGGTGCATTTAAGGCCTTTTGTATGAATTATTTTGCCTCAACATATTTGCTGCCCACTACGTATAGTAATCAATGTGTGATGCACTTCCTTTCTTTCAATGTTCCTATAATGCCTTTAATACTGTGGCCACAGAAAATACTAGTTTGTGCCTGGCTCTCAGGTGTCCATGCTCAAGGTACTGTATATAGAGTTGTGAAGTAGGGAGAGCTGCTAGTTTAGGGCTGTTTTCCTCCCATTTGATTTCTTTCTTGTAACAATCTCCTCAGTGTTACTTATTTCAGTGTAATTTCTGAGACATACCTACAATACACACAAACCTCTGCCACCGCTATGGTGGAGCAGAAGCCTGTCAGAGGCACACATTTGAGATGGTGAAATTAACTCAGAAGTGAAACTACATGAACCAACTAACTGACTAACCGACTAAAAAACAAAATGAAGATGAGTTACACAGTGCCACCACGGCTGTGATGGTAAAAGCACAATAAAGCAGTGTGAGGTGCTCCAAATACTTTAGAAAGAAATAGCCTGCCAGCCAGGTTCCAGACCTATTTTTGTCTTCCCTTTGGTAGGAGTCTTACAAGTTGCAAGTTAATTTTGAGCAGAAAAGTGGTGTTTTGATGGAAAAATCGCCTGCTTTAACATCATATGTTAAAATAGGCAACATCACCAAGAATATATGTGATTACATGTGCAGTGGAAAAAAAACCCTTTTGTGTGTACAGTAGTTAAATTACCTAAAAAACATCCATAATAATGGTGACATGACAATGAGGCTGATTCAGGTTTACAGGTTGTTGAGAGCTGATTAACCTAAATAACAACTCGTAAATTGTCTCTATGTCTTGATCATAGTGTAATGTGAACTGCTCCTAGTTAACACTACAGTGGCTTTTGGGATGACTGAAATTATGTCATGGAGAAAAAACTATACTATACTATACTATACTATACTATACTATACTATACTATACTATACTATACTATACTATACTATACTATACTATAACTACTGATTGGTTGGGGCAAATCAAGAGAAAATAACACTCCCAAAAAGAAATCAGTGAACATAAAATTGGTGTCAGACTGAGTTTAAGTCATACAACAAGGCAGCCTGTTTTTCAGGCTAATGGCCTCCACCTAATCTACTGTACTTCTGTTTTTATATGTGAGGGTTATGGCGGACCTGAAAAGCACGTTGAATGAAGTAAATATTACATCGTGCACAGACTGGCACTGTCAGACCAACCATAGTTACAGCTTTGATACAAAACCAAATATGTGTACTCTTCATGTAAAATAAGTTAAATAATACCTTTATTTACATTCAACGCCGCTAAAAACACATTTTTAAATGAAGTTCACAACCTGCAGATGGTTGATCAAAACTTATATTCTTATATACTTACATAAAACTTAAATTCTGTACCCCAAATTCATGCACAGAAATATTTTTCCTGCTTTGTATTACATAAAGAGTACACAACTCTATAGGTGAAAAATACAAAAAAATAGTGACATAGCAAGGCAAGTAAATAAAGCAAATAAACAACTTGCTCTCTTCATATATATATATATTTAAAAAAAACAAAAAAACAAATAAAAACATGTTAGTTCCATATTTGTGGAAAATAGAAATGTAAAGTTTAAAGCAGAAGAAACTTACGGATATAAAATGTTAAATTCGGTAAAACTGAGTGTATCTTAAAGTATATTATTTGGTGAATGCTACATTGCCTGACAGGAAAGTTGCTATTGAAATGATGACTTTAAACAACACAGTAAATGACCAAATTCTGCTTACATGTTTTTATTAAATTAGATATTACCAATTGTGAACTGTGGTCATGATTTGTTTGTATGATGGCTGAGAGGAAACACTACAATAGCGTTGCTGTGCTTTGAACTCTCTTGGCCACTGTAGTTTTGCTATTGAATACTTTCTTTCTTCTTAAAATTAATTCAAATATTATAGTAATAAATCAATATTTAGATTATGTGAATTTCAAGCTATTTTCATTCACAGACAACTGTTGTCATAATCTAATTAACAGTACACTGCACCCACTAAATGGATTTTTGGAGGCACACTTGTTGAACCTGTTGAAACAATGAAATATCATTATTATTTTTTTTTAAATTCCAAACTGCTGAACTCAAAAACTGGAAATACAACAAATAAATAAAGAATGAAAAACCATTTTTACCCAGGTCTGTTTACAAGGCAGCTGTCAAACTGACATTAGGAATGCTTCTGTACATTTGATTTTCATTGAAACAGGAAAGTTGTTGTAACATGCTGACAAAGGGCTTTTTTTTTTCTTTTTTTTTTTTTTTTTGAAGTTTATTTGCATGTACAGTAACAGCTGTTGGAATATCCTGACTGTGATGGGATTTTTTTGTTTGTCTGGTTTATTGTTTCTTTGTGTAATTAAATATTGATTTCTATTCAGACGACTAAGCAATAAATAATCTGAAAAAACACCTTTGTGTGCTGACGTTTTTTGGGTCCAAAACAGAAATACTTTATCTGCATGCAGTATATCTCATGTGATGAGCCTGGATATATGGAGCATGCAAATGAGAAAATAGAAATACCTTACAGAATTTTGATGAACAAGAGGCCAAAATATTTTTCTTTCAAAAATTGCAACTGTATCAAGAAACCATTGTCAATCATCTACATCAGCATATGCCCTTTGAGAATTTTGATTATTATTTATGTAAAATCATGTTTCATTAATGAAATCTATTTACAAAGACTGAGTCCTTTTATACATACAATCCTTTGTCTTCTATTGTACAATACTTACAGTTATAGCATTGAATCATGGTGTCCTTTAACACCTCAATACAAAAAGAAAAAAGTAAAGAATATCATATTGTGACCAGGCATGATGTCTAATGCTGGTTCCAAATATTTCCTATACAGCACAATCATTCAAACAAAATGTCATAGCTGCAGGTAAAGGTATTTTGAAAAGGCAGTGAGTCAGATAATATCAAGACGGAATCATCAAGAGGGTCTTTGCTTTTGGTTTTTCATGGAAACATGGCATCTATCTGCTCTGTGAGCTGCTCTGAATTCTTTATCACAGTTACAGTATTGATGTCACATCAAACACAACAAATAGCATGTGCTAAAGTGTCCATGCCTCGCTTTCACTTGGAGTTAAATAGAACAAAGTATATGCAGTCAAAGAAACACATCAGTAGGTACAGTATGACCCTGTGGCTGTGACGGTTGTCCTGTCCAGAGAGCCTTCAATGACTAACTAAAGGATGGAACAACATCTCTACTTCCCAGTCTTATTGAAGTTAATGTGCTCACCACAGCCACTGGAGCCTCCAACCTTACTGGCCCTGTGTCCATCCTCCTGGAAAAACGTTGAAATGCCAACTCCAGGTTTGGATAAAAACTCAAAGATATCTCCAAACGTCTTCAAGTTTCCTTTCTGTAGCTTCATGGAAACAGTCTGTAGTAGCCCTACTTCTTAGCCAGTTGGAAAGGATGTTGACCCTTTAAACATAGTCATGAATACAGTTTAATCACTTTAGAAACACAAGCAAAAGGAGAATCTGAGATATTCCAATTTGTAACACATGCAAGGTTATTATCATCGGTCTGTGATGTCCAGTGCATTTATTGAGTTATTTAAGCTAAAATTCTGTATTGTACTAAACTGGGCTAAGCCTCCTCCCCTGAGCGCAGCTGCATCAATTCAATCATTCAATCAAGACTCACCTACTGCCACAGTATATAAGCACCAGATCTCAACTCAGTATTCATTGAAATGTCCGATCATTCATGTGGTAATGACTGAGGCTCCTGAAGAACTGCCTGAGTATATTTTTGCTCAAGTTAGATTAGGTGTATGACCTCTTTGTTGGACTTCCTGAAAGAGCGACTGGAAGACTGAAGCGTGGCAGAAATCTAAACCAAAGTTATGTCCAAACCATCCCGAGTGTCTCTGCTGTCTGCCTGTTTAGCTACAAGACACATTTGAAAGTTCTGGTGTGTGTGTGTGTGTGTGTGTGTGTGTGTGTGTGTGTGTGTGTGTGTGTGTGTGTGTGTGTGTGTGTGTGTGTGTGTGTGTGTGTGGCACCATACAACACTCTGTTTTGCACAGGACATCATGACAGCTGTTTCTAAAAGTGTATGTTAAGAGATTTTCACTTTAAATTGAAGTCCTTAGATTTGCTCTTTGTGATACTATCTTCCATTCACAAATATTTGCTTGAACATAATCAAAAAGCTCAAACAAAATCATGTCATTCAGTCCATGCTGTGAGGCACACATGAATAGGTTTTTAATTGAAACAGGGTAAGCATTTTTCAGAGACATTCAGGAAACAAATATCAGTGGCCAAACCCACATACAGACAGAATAAGGTGTGCAAAGACAATCGTGGAATGTAAGTGAAAATCAAGCATGACTAGCATTTTACACTTTTGACTTCATCCAGTACAAGCAAACTCTGCTCCATCTAAACTGCATTCTCCAACATTATTTTGGGTTCTGTTCCTTAGAACCAATATTTATTAATTTGTGGTTTTTAGACGATAATCAAGAATCAAGAGGGCTCTTCCTGTGTCACTGGAAGTTGCAGGAGTTGAAATCACAGCTGCATTCTGAGTAAAACCCAATTATAAACACAGGTTAAACTAAACCGGATGAAACTGGATGCATGACTAAGTTTTCTTATACGCTCCTAGTCTCAGAGATAAATCACCCACAGAATGGTAATTAAGGAAATTCAGATTTCTGATTTTCCACTTCAGTTTAACATATGACTGACTGCTGAGGAAAGACTTTAGAAATAGCACTGGAACAATATAATGCATGTTCTATCAGTTACGCTTGGATGTTTGATTAACATAAAAAAAATATATATTTTTTTTATCATTCTATACAAATGCATACCTGGCTGCCATGCCATCAACTGTGTGTCTTTCTGTGTATGTTGTGTGGGCGTGGCTTGCCTCCTGGCTCCAGGCTCTGCTCCTCCTGCACATCAATCAGCTCATCACTTCTCTCAGCCTACATACCTGCCATTCATCAGTTTATCAGCCTTGCTGTATTTCAACCCTTGTGCACAAGATGGTCCTGCATCCTCCCACCTGCTTTGTGTAAACCTGCATGTCTCCTAACTTCTCTGTAACTCAGCCACCCCTGTTCTTCCACCCTGTCCAGCTTCACCTGTCTCCTGGTTGTGTTCTGTACTTGGGTCCACAAAATCTGGCATACTGTCGCAGTTTTGTTACGCCATGGTAACTGTTACTTACATAAGTTCAGTTACGTACAGAAGATAAAATGTGCTGACTTTTCGTTTTTACATGCCACACAAACAGCGGCCTCCTGGGTAAAAGTCCTGTGTTTGACCCATCCATCCACCCACCCCGGCCTTCTCCCTAATTCTATGTCAACTAACTTCCTCCTTTGCTCCTGTCATAAGTACTACACCTACTAGAGGTTGCATCCTAACAATAAACACAGTATGGGTTGTAATAAGCTGCCTGCAAAGATGACCTATGTGGCCGATTTTTGAAGGATGACAGTCTGTTCATGTGACAAACTTGTCTGCGTTCTCATCCCACATAATCTTCATACTGGACTTGTGCAGCTGCATTAATTAATGAAGTGTATTAATACGTCATAATACACCTCTTCAGTTTGTCAAATACAATAACAGGCCTTGTTTGCAGCAGACGTGACAGGAGTAAAAGCACAGGTGTAAAGAGTAAATAAATGGTGGCCGAATTCCATTTAACTGCTTCAATTTCAAGCTCCTAGTATTGTTTCTGCAAGCGCACACTGTCATTACTTACTGGGCCCCTAGAATAGTAGGTCTATGAAGCCATTGTTATTGTCATTAGCTGTCTTTGTGTCTGCTGTGGAAATTGTCTGTTAGTTACTATCTTTCTGTAGACAGTAATCCCTACACTAAACTCAATGACATTAAACCTCAGTTTAAAATGTCTACAGTAGGTTAAACTTATACCTCAATACAGTGAAAGCCAGTGACATTTAATAGACTTCTGCTGGACACAGAGGCTGGTTTAGACTAAACCATAGCTGCAGTTTAAACAGCAGCTTCTGATGACACATAAATGGAGTTAAAGAGATGTGGTTTTGTTCCAGACAACACAGGTTTAAACCCATCTTAAACCTTGAAGTGCAGCTAAGTTTAAGAAAGAGCGACAGCCCTATCATTTAAAATCATTTTTAAGTTTTCTGAATTGTCATATCTTGTACATCCATAATAGAGTTGATTAACAGAAAATGTCTGATTATAGTGGCACTCTCTAGCCTCCGTAAGTGTGAGTGGGTTTGAAACATTTTTGGAGAACAAAATCAAATGTATCAGAAATGTATTTTTAATTATGATTGTCACTGTGACCACAATCAACATTTGGAACATTTCAGTACATATCTGGACATAAGTATTTGTATTATGATCAATATGACAGCAAAATGAAGGCCAGCTAGTGACTAAGGCATGAGTTAGCATGAGGTACTGTGCAGAAACAGGATGCAATATTTTATTGCTGGCAAGGATCCAACAAGAATCTCTCATGGCAACATCAAACTCAGGCAGAGCAAAACACAAACAAAGCTTTGGAAAAGAGCAGCAGCATACAATGGACCAAGCTCCAGTCGGCCAGTCCATCCATTTCCTCAACACTGAGTCAGTTGGTAAAGTTAATGAGGTTAGCTTAATGAGCACAGTTACTCAATAAAGATGCTTATGGGTAAAATGTTCTATAGTTGTTGATTAAAAAGGAAGAAAGAAAAAGGATCTCCATTGTCCAAACAGATTACAGCTTTCTTCATAAAGATGAGACAATGTGACGATTGCAGCAGCATGCCTTAAGGGTGAGCAGCAATATTTCCATCCAGCAATATTGGCTGTATACTGTGCCTTAGATTAGAAGACAGACAGACAAACAATCTACAAACACTACAGTTAATACACAGAGCCTGACAGCCATTAAGCAGGAAGGCACTGCCTGTAAAACTTGGCAAAACTATGTACAATGAACTGAAACCAGAAGGAATATACAAGAAGCTAAAACATGGAGCTGTTGCTTTCCTTCTGCACATCTAAACATTTATTTCTGAACTTTAAAGCTTCAAATGGTTACGAGATCTTGGTTGACACCCTCCTCCAGGACGCAAGTGTGTTAGAGATGTTAAGCAAACTGTGATTGTCTGGAATAGTTAATTCCTTACGAAGAATGACAAAACATCCCTGAGACTGACTTAAAGGCTGCCCCTTAATGATTAAGTAACACAGCACTTGACATGGTTGTGTTTTGGATATACTGTAACGCCTGTTAGTTTCAGTCCAAAGTCATTGCTCTCAATACCACCATTAAAAAAAGCCATACCAGTCAAAGCCCAGTTTGCATTATTTCTGTATTGTAACATGATTGGCAGACCCTTGTGACAACAATGGTCATCACACCCATTTGCAGTTAGATGGAACAATCAACATGTACATTCTTTCAAGAAGCATTTAGACTTTAAATTTGTCCTGAGGTGGCACTCCACATATGGAGAATCCAAAATGTCACACTCCTCCTGAGATGCATAACAAATTTCATGCCATTCTACTCAGAGATATTTGGCAGCATTTTTTGGTATCTTTGTGTATAAATTGAAGGTTTATATTGTAGCAATAATAGAACCATTCCAAATAATTAGAGATCACCCTCAGGACACTATGTTTATCTAACACAAATTTCCTGACAATCTCGCTATTGTTTTTGAAATAAACTAAATCGGAAAATTTTCAAGGAAACTTGAATTAGAATCACCTTAAGACTCATGTTCTGGGGATTTATGGATCACTTAAATTACTGGTACCTGTGAATGTGGACTGTGATATGGAGTCATTGTATTTTTACTTGTGAAATTTTCTACTTCTTCATCTTTAAGCTATATGACATCTCTTCTGACTCTGGTGAAAGACCTAAATCTGATCTTTTAGGTCTGCATGATCATCAGTCCAATATGAGCACATGACCAAATATTCAAAGAGCAGATTTTAAACAGCTTTCTTTTACTGTGGGTCCAGGTTTGTTTCATAACACTTTATCACAAAGAGGAGAGTTCAACTAAGACTTTCCGAATGCAAACACATAATCTTTCCAGCTCCACAACTCAGTGCAGCATGGTCTAATACAACAGAACAAAACATCATAATGCAATAAGTTAATAAGCATTATCCACTTCACATTATGCACAAATATCATGCATATGTAGCCACATTATAATTTTTACTTATCCGGTCATATTAAAATAATGCAAAGATATAAAAATCCAATACATAAACACTATCATACGTATTAAAATAAACAATCTGTACAAAACATTTGCCATATCTTTTTTTAAAGGATTTTTAAAGTTTTTTTTTTTACATGTTTAACAGAATAGGGAAAAGTAAAAAAATAAATATCCTATGTACAATCACACAAGCCATTCCAAAGTTATCGTCACTGCAAAGAGAAATCAAAAGGCAAAATGTGAAATGTTAGTTCAAACAATATTTATGGTGAAGTTAGCATACAGTATGTAAGCTGCTACAGTGATGAGCAACAGAACACCAATGTCAAACTCTCCAACTTACTTTATTCCAGCATCCTGGTACGGGTAAGCCATCATCTCCCTAGAAAATAACAATAAAATGAAGTGAAAAATACGGTATGCTGCAGAGATGAACCACATTATGCTTACAAAAGCATGTACACATACATACATACATACATACATACATACATACACGCACATACAGGTGAATTTAGTCTTCTCTTTTTGAGTAGCAAAGCTATTTTGGCCAATCCGGGTTCTGGAAGTAAAAGTCCTGTTCTATTACTGCATATTCATTGCAAATCAGAATAAAGTTGAAACATAATTCCCAATTATGTGCTATTGGTTCCATCTTTTTCTTATCTATACATACTTTTGGTTTTTAAATCCCAATACTCAGTTTTGGATTGATTTAATTATAGTCAATAGTTACGATTATGACTGTGGAGAAGGTCATGTCCTTGGCTACATTACTGGAGATTTTTGGGGGGGTGTTGACAGAATGTAGTCCCTAAATCTGTTCACCAGAACCAGTAACAGCAGATAACATTACTGACAGATAATGTAACTGAATGTAAGATGCTCCTTATTAACAGTAAAGGAACAAGTCCAGCAGCTCGATCAAATTCTGAATAAGAGATATTTTGGGCAGTGGAAGACAGTGTTTTATTAATCAGGAGCTACAGTTTGTGAAGTAATTAGTTAAGTTGTCCATCTTTTAGAATGTTGTTCAGTTTTTACTCGTTGATGCTTTACTCTTGTTTTAATCAAATATTTTTGATAATAGCTTTCACTGACAAAATTAATACTGTGGACCATGCGCTACTAATCGATTAGAATTGATCAGTTCATTTTGAGATTTTGGGTGAATTTGGGATGAATCTGGCCTAAATAATTAACTACAACTCGAATATGAGCCAGTGACTTTCCTCTTAAATACATCAGCAGTCATGGGAATTGTAATATCTACATCAATTTGTCACAACAGACAACAGACTTGATTTTCATCAAATTACCCAAGAGAGCACAGTGTTTCTGTGTTAAGGAATGCGATTAATCATTACAAGAAACCTCTGCCGTAGTTAAGATTACTTCCAGAACCAGCAGACTTCACCAACTTTGCTGTATACTGCATTTTAAACTAAGAATTCGTGATTTTGACTACAAATACCATAAACAAATTAGACCATGACCAAAATCATTATCAGCTGTTACATTTAGAGATTATATTTACATAGTTGCCCTGAGTCAAATTTGGCAATAATTTGGCAAGAGAGATAGCTTTATGACATAACATTGCCATTTCATGGCACATAGCACAAGGATCGCACTGTTGTTCCAGTGCTTGCTGAAGCTTGGCATTCCTGGGAAAGGCAGACTGTAAAAAGAATGATACCAATGGGAAAACTTTAGCCTTGTCACTGAAGAAAAATTGTACCTTGAAATTGTGTTTTAAGAGACACTATATAGACATTATGTTTAGTACAAAAGAGATTACCATATTTTTCCAACAAGATTTCATTTATAATTGTTTTTTTCATTCACTACCTCCTTGAGTGCCTTTGACTTATTTACCAGTTCTTCTAAACTATTCAGATCCCCAGACTGAAGAGCACTAGAAGGACACAATTTGTAACACCTGAGCAAAATTCTTTACATTCTTTCTTTTATTTATTTCAGTAATCATGCTGAGGTTTAACATTATTACAGACATGTCAATGTTCTGAAACACTGAAGCTAGATGACATCTCGCAAATGTGGGGGATCCTGTGAACTAACTTTACACGGAAAATGCATGTTGGACCAATACACAGATTGGGGGGACTATTTAGAAAATGGCATCCCCAGCTGCCCCAGGAGACTCTTGTAACTTGTGAACAACTGGTTGAACTAATGTGTTTGTATATCCTTTTTATGAGCTAATGAAACATCTCCTTTACTATTCACAAACCACAGCAGCGCCAGTAACTCTTGATAGTATGTGGAACTTGCATTTAGTTCAACCTTCTTTGTAGAGTTCAGATTGAATTCCACAAACTTATCCCAAAAGCAGGCAGAGAACAGTAGAAACAAAAGCAGAAACCAAAACAATGGACTGAACTAAAGAAATTAGCGGTGTTGCAGTGCTGCTTTCCATGCTACTACCACAACGACTTGTTTTGACCAAATAAATTCATCTGGGTCCTCCTGATTTTCGCCAGCTGTGGTATTCTGTTGGCTTGAAGATGGAAAAAATGGCGCTCCATGCAAGAGATGGTTTAGTAAACAAAGGATTATGAAGACAGGCTCAACTACACATTAACGTGGCAAATTTCAAGGCTTTAAATGTAAGATTATTTCTGGTCATGTAATTGGTGATATTAGTCACAGTCATAGCTCTGCAAGTTAACATAAAAAAGTTTTAGTAGTTGTGATGGAAAGTCTGAGTTAAATGAGTATTTGTTTTCAGATAGGAAAGACTTGTTCATGTTAGTTCTAGGGAGGTCAGATGGAAAAGTTAAATAGGTGAGTCAGTTACAATAAGTAGATTTAAACTTTCTTGCTAACATGCATGTTTTGTGGATCTACAGTGCAACATCTGAGTGTCCATGGCCAGGGGTGTGGTTAGGGATAAATAGAGGCATGCTGGGAAAAATGAAGGGAAAGAGAGAGCACCATACCACAGGGCAAGGGGCATCCAGCCCATCCAGGCCTGGCAAGCCCGGTTCACCTTTCTCCCCTTTAAAGCCTCGGAAACCCTGTTTGTGAAATCAACCATTTAAAAACCAGTTTTGCAGCTCATGTGTAGCAAAGGAGTGTTTGTCCTCCAATGCTTGATGGCCGGAGGATCTCCACTTCTGTCCACTGGGTGACTGGATGTAGGTTTCCTAAACATGCAGGCAACCTGGGACTGACAGGAACCGGGCTCACTGACGTTAGCTTTCAGATGTAGAATGTGACGACAAATTGTTTCTTTAATAACAAAGTCAAAGATTGTTCTCTACAGGAAGGGATTTGATTTAGAGTTCTGCTACCAACCTGAACCCTAAGAGTCCCAGCAAAGTAATGGGTTTCAGATCAGATTTGGACCATGGTAACATCTTGTAATCCCATAGAAGGGGCTGGAGGACATGGGTAGGGAGTGGGACATATGGGCTTCTTCTTGCTTAGCCTGCTTCTACGACAACACAGACACAAAAAAAAGAGCCAAACTCGAACCTGATTTATCTGACTCATTTTCAGATAAATCAGGTTCGAGTTTGGCTATTTTTTCTGGCTGTGCAAATTGGCTGTGTTGATGAGTCATGTGTTGCAACTACCCTCTAGGTAGAAGGAATAGTACCAGAGTGTTGCCAATGTGTTGTATTGGCCTGGTGAGATAATTCTCAGTAATGAATCTTAGAAAAGGATGAATGGAAAGGTTTTCAGTCTGCAGGTCTCAAATTTGGAAGAACCCATCACATTTAAGATAGATATATAAGGTATGGTTTTGGGCAGGGTTTGGGTCTTTAGTCTGTGCAGAGCTCAAGTTTGATTGCCTCCAACCTGTCCCCTATTCTTTAACATGAAGATCAGGGTTAGAGAGGTGTAGGATGGAGGCTGAAAATTGAGACAGCATACTTTAGTATTGGTTGATAGCTGTCAGAAGTGGCTGCCTGGTTCCTGTCCGTCTCATGGAAAAAAAGAATTTCCTCAGGCAGAGTTGTGGTCCATCCAAGTCATTTTTCATCCTACAGCTTTTCCTTTGTTCTCTTGAAACTTATTTAATGGATCAAAACATCAAATTTAGGATTACATAAATTCAATCTCATATCGGCAAAATTATCTGACAGGCTGTAGGGACATGGACCAAACCCTCCCTGAGATTATTAGAACCACTGAATACCAGAGCCAAAAGGAAGCTGACTACTGAATACTGACTTCAGAAAAAACTGAAGCACTTTGGGATTATGTTGGCATTCTAAGATAGTGCTCCTTCCTTTTGCCTCTTGGTTTCACATTGGACTACTGACATACCAACGGACAGGGGGCATCTAATCCAGGTGCTCCTTGGTCTCCCTTATCCCCTTTGGCCCCCCTGTTGCCTTTCTTGCCCCTCTCTCCCTGCAAACAACAGCGTATTAAAAAAGACAAACTTTAGCCCTCTTCATTAAGCCACACATTAAGCAAATGTTTGTTTTTTACATGGTTTCATTTGTCACGTGTTCTTAAATCTATGTATTTTAGATAATACGAAAAAATACTGCAAGTTCTTTTAATTCACTGATGTGTTTAGTGTGTCTTTTTCTACTTTCAAAAGACAATGCCATTTTGTAATGTAAATTTAGTGGAAGGGGAAGGTAAGTAGAGGGAGTTAGGGAAGAGAAAATACAGCCAGTGCTGTTGGTGAGCAAGTTTCATCCTACAAGCAAATGTACAGAAAAAGTAGATTTTGGAAGAATTGCAAGTGAGAAGATAACAGAGATATGAGAAGAGCATCGGAACAGCATAATACCAAAAATAAACACTACAATAGTGAAGTGGTGGATGAACCATGTGAGGTGAATAGCTGGTGGTTTTAAAACACCTGGCCATGGAACTATTGTAGTTGAATCATCATTACAACTGCATAAAGAATCTGACTCCATCTGCAAGTCCCATTGAGCATTGTTGTAACATTTGAAAATGCTCAGAGAAGACAGATGGGTTTCGAAAGTGTTGGATTGTGACATGAGAGACTGCTTTTCATTTTCTTATTTTATGAAGTCAGTATTGGTTTCTTTTACAATGATCATGATCTTGCCTTAATTTTGACCAAAAAGGTTTTGGAAAAATGAGGATAAGGCTTCCCTAAGATGGACAAAGTAGATATTTCTATCCAATTAGCCATGATCTATCCTTACCCTTTAAGTAATTTTTGTGCCTAAATCTAAGCAGGCCTTAACCATAGTGCTTAACAGTGATTTGTAACAGCTTTGGAAGGCTGTTCAGATGTGTTGAGGATGTATACTGATGCATATGCAAAAAGAAAAAAGGTAGTATAAAACCTTTTGTGGCTCCAAAGGTAGCTTCTAAGGGAACTGTAGGACATTTGATTAATGTCCTCAAGTGATGTAACTTGAGTTGACATTGGGGCTGAAGACTACAAGTTCAAAAATGAAATAAATCTGGAGGTATGGAGTTAGAGAGAAGTGATCTTTCCGTCCTCTGCTGCCTGCTTCTCATCTTTGCTTTAGGCTAGGTGCAATTAGCATAACACACCAGAATCTCTGACTGAAATGAGTTGGTGGTTGAGTTGCATTTTGGATAATGTATGTGTCAGAATTTGACAAGGTAGAAGAATACATGGATTAACACAGTATCTTCTATTCTGCAACATCAATCCTTATTTTGAACCATCACCATCATGAGTCCAACAATGCTATAGTACAGTGCAATGCTAAATTGGAGTACTCTTAAATTTTGAGTAAATCTCAAGGAAATTTTATTCCTACTGTATGGACTAAAACTTCATTCCTACTATATGCAGATTACAGGGTAAATTATAGTGATTATAGATTATAGTGTAAAACTGGAAACTGGATTAATACTATAGCGTTTTATAATATTAATAGAATGCTTGCTCACCAAGAAGGCTGTAAGGTGTCAGATAAAGATATTATAACATTATGTATTGGGAATATAATATGATCAGCAAAATACTAGGCTGCCTGACGGCAATGTTCTCCCAGTGCTGCCTTACCATTGCATTTAAGGATTTTTTCTCAAATGGATGCTTCTGGCTCAAATGCAAAGCTTAGCTGTGAGTATTGCTAATAGCAGAGGTTGACATTTGGAGATGAGATAGATTCATGCAGTCACTGTAAGTGACATGAAATTTTCTTTATCCTGCTATTCTTTGACAGAGTTGTACCACTTGGGAAATTACGTAGCTCACTGCATGAGCTTTCAGTCATTTGCAAATCATGAGAAGACAACAAATAAGGCAAATGAATTATCAGCACCTGTGAAGGTACTGGTTACATGTTGAAAGTTTCACTCTTGCAACTTAAAAATTATTATCTCAGAAACATGCATAATTTTTGGTTTGCTAGCACTTTATGAATCATATATTTTGACAGTGATGGGAGAGCACTGCTTGCCAATTTGGGTATCGGTCAAGGGTCAGGGGTTGGAGGGCATACATGAAGGTTTGCAGGGAAGAGGTGCTGTTAAGTAGGAGTAGGAGAAGTAAAGAGGATGTGTAAGAGGAAGATTGACCCAGGACAACATTAGAATGCAGGAGGAAGAGGAGGAGCAGGAGGCCAAGGTTTGTGAGAGGGAGAGAGGACAACCCCGGCAATAAAAAGAGCCACGGGCCACAGAGCAAGGTGGAGGGAAGTAAAAGGGGATAGGAAGACCTGCGGAAACAAAGGAAGACAGGACAAAGAGTAAAAAACACCAACACTATCCCATAGCTTTGTCTTCAACACGTTCAACTGGACAGTGACATTTAAGTCTGTTTATCAGAACCATATTTGTTTGTGGCTGTACATTGACAATATTGCTCAATTTGAGGCCAGTTGAATGTGTTCTGAGAGAGCTTATGAAATGTGAAAACTTAAAAGATGGGAGTGAAAATATTAAGAGTCACAGGTTAATGGGAAGGAAACAGAAACATTCTCTTAGAGGAAGGGTATGTTGACATTACGTTAGTTATATGTACAGTAACTCTACGAATATAGGCGTAGCCCCACAAGAGCTGTCGCTGTGGGATTTATCCCAACCTGTATACATAATCGATAAAGATTTTTTTTTTCCTGCCACTTTAAATTGTACAGTGACCTCTCTCTGGTCTTCATGTACAGTATATAACACTGTTCTCCAAAAAGCCAATATTCTCTTAAGCTAATGCCAGTGAGCCATGGGGCCTTTAAGTCTTAAAGAACAGGCTTAGATAGAATCTGGAATGACAGTACATAACTAACTATTCTATTTTGTGCAGGCTTCACCCTTTGAGAGCTGCCACTATTGGGTGAAGGGTGAAGCTGATGCGGTCAATGCCCACTGTGACAACAAGGTCCACAAGCAGACAACATACACCAGTTTAGAGCCCCATGAACTCAAAGCATAAGAAGACAGGAAGCTACCACCTGTGCCATGGATAACACTATGTCAGCCTTGTGTGGAAAAAAGGGGACCCAGTTATATTACACTCCCTCCACACAGTAATGTCAATGCAGAAGATTAACTGTGTACCATAATGTGTTCGTGTTCTGACAAAAACCAGGAAGCGAGATCATATTTCTCCAATATTAGCCACTCTGCACTGGCTCCCTGTAAAGTTTAGAAGAGTTTAAAATTCTCCTCCTTATTTACAAAGCCATAAGTGGCCAGGCACCTTCTTATCTTAAAGAGCTCATAGTACCTTATTGCCCCACTCGAACACTGCGTTCCCAGAATGCAGGTCTACTTATGGTTCCTAAAGTCTCAAAAAGCAGAACAGGAGTCAGAGCATTTAGCTATCAAGCTCCTCTCCTGTGGAACCATCTTCCAGTCTTTGTCCGGGAGGCAGACACTGTCTCTACATTTAAGAGTAGGCTTAAAACTTTCCTCTTTGATAAAGCTTATAGTTAGGGCTGGCTCAGGCTGGTCCTGGACCAGCCCCTAGTTATGCTGCTATAGGATTAGACTGTCGGGGGACATCCAAAGATACACCGAGCTCCTCCATCCTTCTGTCCCTCTCCATCCGCACGCTTTCATGTCCTACCACGGCGTGTTACTAACTTAGCTCCTTCCCCGGAGTCTCTGTGCTTTGTCGTCTTGCAGGTTCCCATGGACAGTGGCTGAATCTGGATTGTGGATTGCAGCTGCGTCTCCTGCCTTGGCCCTGCCTGACATCCACTGAAACTGCTACTGCTGTTATTACATCCACTGTCACTGTTACTGTGACTGCATGTCTGTCTGTCTGTCTGTCTGTCTGTCTGTCTGTCTGTCTGTCTGTCTGTCTGTCTGTCTGTCTGTCTGTCTGTCTGTCTCTCTCTCTCTCTGACTGCATTTCTGTCTGTCTGTCTCACTCTCCCTCTCTGACTCAACCGGTCGAGGCAGATGGCCGCCCACCCAGAATCTGGTTCTGCTCGAGGTTTCTGCCTGTTAAAAGGAAGTTTTTCCTCGCCACTGTGGCCAAGTGCTTGCTCATGGGGGAATTGTTGGGTCTCTGTAGATAAAAGAGCTCGGCCTGTACCAGCTCTGTATGGAAAGTGTCCTGAGACAACTTCTGTTGTCATTTGGCGCTATACAAATAAAAATGACTTGAATTAATGTTCCCCATGCAGCCCACTAATCCAAGATGATGGAATTAAAGGTGCACTGTTGGGCATGTATAGAAGTGCCAGATCTGACAATCCATCATCTGCCATCTAGCATGTTTAAAACTGAATTAGTGAGGGAAGATTCTTTAAGGAAAAGTGGTTGGCCCTCAGAAAAGCCTCTGTATTTACACTGCTCAGCTGGATTGAGACACAAGTTCCTCCCACCCTGTCATTGTCACTAGCACCGACTTTGTTTCTCAGCAGGTGGGTTGCACGCTGGCTGCCTGTCCTTTTTGGCTGCCAGTGGAACACACCAAAGCAGGGGAGGAGCAAGCTGAAGAGACAGGTGTGGCCGCGCAAAACAAAAAGTGTGGCCCTTCACCCTCTCCGCCTCCTCAGTGTTGCTTTGGAGGAACGTTCTAAACAACACTGGAGGACATGGGAACATCCAGCAGGTCCAGTCTGATGAGAGAGGGAAGCTGTCTGCCACCTGGGTCCCTTTCCGGGATGTCTGGGAAGTCACCAGTGAATATTAGCTGTCCTGGTCTGTCCCATCCTATGGAGGGACCCTGCCACCCTCCACCCAGAGTGCCGTGCAGATGTCCAGTCCCCTCTGGCACAGACAGGTGTCTACAGTGCTGACAGGCAGCCTGTGGAGTCAGTGCTAGCCCAACTTGGTTAACACTAAGGCAAGTCGCACAGCAGGGGTGAAGATCTGCTGGCACGTTTGTCACATAGTGCATTGATAGATTCAGAGTGGCTGAACTGAAATCTTCATTTTGTTCTTCACTTGTTGACTGCTTTTTGCAGAAGATGATTTGGGAACAGAGCTCAGCTCCTTATGGTGTTATATACTGTAAATGAGGACCTAAGAGAGGCAAGTGTACAGTGTACAGTGGCAGGACAGAAAATCTTCATGACTGCGCATAAATGCAGGGATAAACCCAACAGTGACAGCTCTTAGAGGGCAAAGCAAATACAAAATAGACCAAACAGATTCTCTGATACACTGTAACCTGGAGATGAAATACATTTTTTCCCAGTATCATTTTGCAGGGCCTTTTTGATAGTCAATGCCGATTAAAGGAACTGTTCTGTATTTTTGGAAATAGTTTGCTTTATTTCCAAGAGTAGATGATGGATATCAGTCTAAATTTGTGTGAATTTGTGTGTGTACAGTGAATGTGGTTAGCTTATCTTAACATATAGACTGGAAGCAAAGGAAAACAGCTAGCCTGGCTCTGTTTGAATTTAGAAAATGAGCAGTTTTTTCACTTTATTCAGAGTTGTGCTTCTGGTTATCTGATGAATGTTTAGTATTCACTCTCATTTTAGGTGACCAACTAAAAAAGAAAACGATGCTTACTGCTCCACTCTGTTCACCAGCTAGTTGCTAACTGTGTCTGTCTGCTGCATATGGTGGTGGGCAGGTAGTGAATGGTAGTGGAGAGATTTGTAGTGGGTTTTTAGAGCTTTGTAGCTGAAAACAGCTGCCTGCAGCAACTGGAAATGATGCTATGAGAGCAGAGACAGTCAATGAAACAGTAAAGATATGGGCACAATGAGAAATACAGAGTTGTTGATAATTCTCTATGGAGCACCACCTTTTATCCACATACTAATTTGATTATTTTTTCATAAAAAATACTGATTATAGGTGTGTAAATGCACAGACATGTGACTGATATCCATCTTCCAATTTCAAGTCTGAAACTGAAACCACATTATGATGTCACATGTACGACAGTAAAACAGGAGTATGATGCAAACATAGCTGTCTCCAATGTCACTTATCAACATTACATTTTTTTTGTCTTAGATAATAAAACATCATGTCTGGAGTATTATCAAGAATTATCTATGTATTTTGATCAGTATAAGTGTTATTTCTGAAGTACATATATGACCCTCAGTTTCAAAAACAAAGCCACTGCAAAACAAATACATTTGCCTAAGAAAGGCAAAATACATCTTGATGTGAATTATTCAGGATCATTCAAAAAATCAAAGCAAACTATCTGACTCATCTGGCTTTCTTTCATGCATAATATCAAAGAGAACATCTGATTTATTGATATTCAGGTCTTTAATTGTCATCTCCTCCTCGAGAGCATCTTTGAAGTCGTGAAGTGTGCTCAGGTGACTGATTATTGCCCCACAAGGAAGTTACAACAGTAATACAGGGGTTAAAAGATATTCAATTCATTTCAATTCAATTCAATTCAATTCAATTCAATGTTATTTCTATAGTGCCAAATGACAACAGAAGTTGTCTCAGGACACTTCCATATAGAGTTGGTACAGGCTGAGCTCTATATATTGTAGATGCAAATACTGCCCTGGCTTGTTCTTATTATAATTCAGAATAATCCATAAAGATTCAAAAAGTGTTTGGTTCAGGTTGAAGAGTGGAAGTGACCTGGTCCATGTGTTCCAAAAATGAAATCTAATCTGTCAGTTAGCCAGAATCAGAACTGGTTCTGCTATCTTTATAGCTGGCAGGACATTATTAGAAATACCTTACCCGGTTTCCTTTGAATCCTTGTGGTCCAACTAAACCCTGCAAAAAGAAATGAGGAAATAACATTAGTAAATGTGCATATTTGTCTTTTTGAGAAATATGCTTGTGTGCTGTCTTAGGCCATGTTCAACGTGACATTAAAAAAGCACAGGCTAATCCAGGAAGAAAGTTGCACCTAATTTTTGCCACAATGCAACATCATTGGCCTTTGTAGTGTGATGTAATACTACAGTTAACCTCACAATTGCTAACTCCAACTGAGGATTGCGTGACTGCATGTCTACTCTTTTTAAGGATGTGTAGTAAGAGATATTTTCAAAAAAGTTGTTTTCGGTATCTGTTATTAGAGCTACTGGGTGCAAACTTAATGCAGGCGGGTTTTATTACAATAGGAACACATTAGGGGACCTGTGGTGGACAATAAACGTTAGCCCTCACCCCTCAAGTGCTTTGATTTAGTTCGGTTCAGTTTCCATCTGTTTTCACGAGGTTGATTAATAGACACAAAGCTGAGCTTATTGCACGTTTAGTGCAACATGCTTCATATTTTCAAAACACTTTTCATTTTTATTTCATTTTGATGTCATTTCATTTAAAAACAGTGGCCACTCTGTAGCCTCTACTCAGGCTACATCAGTATTGGTATCAGCCTTTCATCATGTCAGACTGTCAGAAGTCTGGTAAAATGACCATGATGCTGTCAATGAGCTAAACATTGCTTCCTATTGTGGTGAATATTTAAAATGGAATTACAGACTTACAGGGATGCCTTGAGGCCCGATTGGTCCTGGTAATCCTGTATCTCCCTTCTCACCCTGTATTGAGACAAAATCCGACATGTACATTCTCCTCATACTACATATACTTTTTTTTTTTTTAATTAAAAGAGAAAGAAACGCGCACAGTGATACTCACTCTCTCTCCCTTTGGTCCTGCTGGGCCTGGAACACCTGCTGGTCCTATCAGACCCTTTAAAGCAGAAAAGAGAAAATAAATACCTGTTAGCAGATGCAAATAGAATAGTACAAGAGAAAATGTCATTATTAAATGCTTTAAATCAGTAAATCAACAAGCCTCCTGGTGGACATAAATAGATGTTACAGAAGATAGTGTCATGTACCATTTAGACCAATCGTTTTTCACCAATCTGGAGTGACAGAAAAGGGTTAGGACAGAATTTTCTGTCCTGATACCTTAAGAATCAACACACCAAGCTTGTTGAACTACTGTTCAAGCTGTTAAAAAGTAGGGAAAATAATAAAATGTCAACAGCTGAAGTTCTCTGAGTAGCAATCAGGATTGGAGAGGAAGACCTTGAATCTCAAGCATATCCAGCATGTACAGCACTGTGTATAATGCAGCTGTCCAAATGCACTGATGGACATGTCAACATGCAGCGTGGGCATCCTGCATGCTCTTTTTGGATAGTTCTTAGCAATAGCGACTTTGCAGCCCGCTGCTGATACTGGATCATGAGGCAGGAGACCGTTGGGGCAGGATTGAGGACTGAGGATTTGTACTGTTGTGACATCCACAATCAGACAGCAGTAGACAACATTCCACTTTAGTGGACCCATGTGGTTGTGCGAAATAATGAACAGATTTGACATAATTTTATATTATTGATATACTATCATCTTGAAGTAATGCAACACTTATAACTACAAACACAGTGGCCATGATTTGCTCATGCTATCAATATTTCCATATTTTCTCATAACATCTAATTGCTTATGTCAGTATACTGAGCATACAAGTTACACTTTTAAGCTGCTCAAACTGTAAACACTAAAATAAATGCACATTGATTGAACTGAACTGAAGGCAAACCAGAGCAAATGTTGCATAATGTACATTTCCATAGCACTAATCCCATTAGCACAACAAAAAAGTCATGTGATAGTCCCACTTAAATGCCTTCTGTTGAATGAAAAAAGCTTGAACCCAGAATCACCACTTGGGGCTATATTTATAATTAAATTTTATTTAATTTTGTTATTTTTTGGCCCATTAATCAAAGGTATATAGCCTGACCAATATACCCAAATTTGTGAGCTATGGAGAGCTGTTCTGTGCTTCTGTTTGGAATTTAGACTTAAGAAAAAAATCATCTGTTCTAGCGACTTTAATGATTGCTGTAAGGGGCATGGTCCTTGCATGAGTCGATATACTGTAAACCATAGGGGCATTAGCGTTATATATACTGTGTTTGCCATGTTTGCCATGAAAGTAGAGTCTTCATGCCAGTGCATCCTCAGAACCCAACCCTAAACAGTACTGTCCTCACAGAGCTACTTTAGGGAGAAAAACAGACAGGACAAGCATGGGAAGCAGGAAAGCAAGCAGACATGACAAGCAGACATGGCAGACAACACGCAAGCTGTAGCACCGGGGTGGAGGAGGAGAAGGAGGAGGAAGAGAAGGGAGAGGGGACCAGAGCAGGACTTGCACCACTCACCACTGGACCCGGTCTGCCGTCTAACCCATGAGCCCCCTGTATAGCGTTGTACATAGTTAGAGAGCAGAGATGATGGGGGAGATGGTGGGAGGAAGGTGGGGTGGGGGGTGGGGATGGGATGGGGAGGTGGGGGGTGAGTGAAGCTGTGACTCAAGTGACTTAAAAACATATTCAGATGATGACAAATGATGAGTGATGGAAGTGGCGGAGGTGGAGGTAAAGTGAGTGACAGTAATTGTGAGTAACTTCTTTCAGTGGTCATGGTGGATGATGACATCAGGTTTATGGCCATGTTGTTGCTCACAGTAATGCTCTGTAGTTTGACTGTCTCCACAGTCATACTGTGCCAGCTTCAAAGGTGTTAGACATTGTTCAGTCTTATGTTGCCTACTTGCTACTCTAGCCACTCCCTGTTTCTTTTCTAAAAGGGCAAGTTTGATGTTATTCTGTATATTATTGCCAACAAAGCCCATGAAAAAACAACTTCCAGCCATGAGCCCATTGGTTCATTCAAGACTTTTAAAAACAGCAAACACGTAATGTTTAATTTTTGTAAAACAGCTGGCTATTGTAGTTTTTATCAAACGTCAAGTCCAACAGCATTTAGATTTGTGTGGGACTATTTGCAATGGTAATTAATCCACATCTTGTCCTGTTCAAACTTGTCTTTTTAAGGAAGGATTTGACTTACCTCTAACCTGTCAAAAAAGCAATGGCATGTCATTTCTTAAAGCCCTCAAAATGGCTTGTGCAATTTGACAAAAAAAAAGAAAACATGTTCATTCTTATCCCATGGACTTAGTCAGGAAGGAAACTAAGCAAACTCCATCAACTGATGATGACCGTGAGATATGGTCAAAAGCTCTGGAAAAAACTAGTCAGTGGGTGCTGTCAAATTCATGACTGTGTCTCATTTTGCTTCAACAATTAAGAAGTGTGATACAAATGCAGAAAATGTGAAAATACAGAAAAACTGCAGGTCAAATGAAACACATCTACAGAGCTTTCCTGGGCACCGGCATTTGCAGTGTTTCTTTCAGCTTTCTTTGTGAATATGTGTATAAATGTGTTTCTTATTTTTTTCCGTTTTATGTATTTACAGTATTTTTTTTTCCTAAATGGTCATTCTGCGCTATCAAAGATATGAGGGTGATTTTCTTCATTTTTTGTCTGTTTGCATGAGCTTTGATAACTTGCAATGCTCTGAGCTCTCTTGGCCACCAAGAACAAGGAATGAAAATCCAAAGCGATTGGAGGTAGATACCATTTTGAAGAGTAGAGAAGAAATTATGAGGCCAAGCATCATTTGAGTAACATTTTTTGAAGGTAAAATGTTTAGATTTGGAGCATTATGTTTGTGGTTTACTTCCTTTGACATGATCCGCCCTTGCATGCAGCATTTAAACAGGATTATGACAACATAAAGGCAACATCTGAGACATGAAACATCAGTCAGTAGCAGCTTAAACTAGGGGTTAGGGTTGTCTAAAATATGGGTTTTTGAGACTGACATGTATAACGCTCACATTTATGTATTGAAGTAGTAAACAGGGGTGCACGTAACTTTTTTAGTCAAATATTCAGGTGAGTACCAGGAGGTCCTAATAAAAACAGTCTTTCTCACTATCCTCCCCTTCAGCTTCCTACATGGTAGATGACAAACACGGTCCTCTCAGTTCTCAGTGCTGAGATGTGAGAATCCCCCCTCAAATGCTGCACTGCTCAAAGGCAGCATAACAGACAATTTAGCCACCTTGTTGATTGCAGAGGAACAATCTAGATTGCTTGTATTTACTTTTTGGACCAGCTCATAGACAGAGGACACTGCTAAGTGTTTTCTTTCTGCATGGTAGTATTTGTTATGCCCTCCAATCTATCAAAGAGAAGCCCCCAAAATTCAGTGGACTGCAACTCTCCTCTTAACTGATCGTTATATGATAAGGTACACTGATTGATGTGCAATGTTCTGCATGACATGCACCTATGACATTGACTTCTAACCACTTCAAAGAAGAAAGAAAAAACATAAAAAACATAAACATAAAACATAAAACATGCATGTTTAGAAATGCTGGAAGTAACAACATTACACACAGCTTGCTGACCCAATTCAGCTGCTGTAGTTCTGATTTTTGTAACAATGCTTAGCTGTGATCTGGTTACGTGCACCCCTGCATATAATCCCAAAAATAAACAAGGCTGAGTAAGAAAACTTAACAACAGGATAGAAGACATATAGAAGATAGAAGACAAAAAATTCTGAAATTTGTGAATGGACAGGAAGTCTGTTGTACTTACAGGGAGTCCAAGATGGCCTCTGTCTCCTTTGTCGCCCTTCTGACCTGTCGCTCCCTTTTCTCCTCTGATGCCTATGCCTGGTTCTCCCTGAGACACAGGGCAACAAAATTCTGTTCTTACACTTTCATGCATATAAAGGCTATGATGTAGACAGCATATAAATGGAGGTAGATTTAGTAAAACGAGGAGCAGGTTGATTTTATGGAAATAATATCTCACCTTAGGCCCTGAAGGTCCTTGAGATCCCTGGACGGAACAAAAACAGTGGGATTACTGGTTGACTGAAATGATAGATATTCAGGTTTGGCACCTTTTTTAGTGGTGCCTCAGATGAACAACTACTACTGTCAGACAGTAAAAATACTACAGACAAACAACGATACAGCATTTCCTTATATGCAGACAATAGTATACTATTATATTTGAATGTTGTATGGTCATTATCTATGATTCACTAAATCACTGAACATTTCAATTTTTCATTTTTCAACCCCTTTAGTCATATTATGTATTACACTTGTTTAGGTGTGACATATAGACTTTATCATTCTTACAGAAAATTGAGAATCTAACTGATTATTAAAGAACATTTGATTAATTTTGTAAACCACATGCTGCAAGTACACAATGTACTGTACAGTACAAAGGCATTCGTTAACTGCATGTTGGCTGGCTCACTAAGTTTGGAGATGTCATGTAATTTTTCAGAAATTTTCCCAACTTCATCCTCAACTGACACCTTATCACTCAAAATAACTGAAAAATGTGCGGGAGTGACAGGCTTTCAAACATGAGATATGCTATATAAGGAAATGCCTACTAAATACTACCACCAAACACAGCATACTGTATATAGTTTTTCATAGCAATATGCAGTATGAAACTGTTAAATCAGTTTATTTTGTAGTTTGCTAGACAGGATTACCCAGTTTCCAGTTTGGGAAAGCGGAACTAAACAGCAACATAGCTCATGGCAAACCACCACTGCTGTGCAGCAGTAACCTTTTGATTTGTCATCAATTTTTGTAAATCTGCCAATGTTTGAAATCCAGATAGTTGGTTTCTTGCCTCTGAAATTCTCAAAAGTGAATTTAGTGATGAAATAGCATATAAAAATATAAAAAACTTCACAATGTTGACAGTAGGTGAAATGACTGCTCTGATTTTGCTTTTGTTTGCATACTTTATACTATATGCTGCGGTTGTTATGTTAGGCGGTTTCAAATACAGCCTTAGTCTTTTTAGTTTTTTTTATTTTACTCACTGCTGGGCCAACTGGTCCTGGGGGTCCTTGGGGCCCTGGAGGCCCATAAATCTAAATTTATGGGGAACAAACAAAGGCAACAGATTTCAATTCAGAAGATATTGCTCATAAAACATGTTTTGTTCTAATTTACTGTGAACTGTACTACTCAGACTAATCCTTACCATTTCTGACCTTCCTCCTTCTCCAGGTTCCCCTTTAGGACCCTGTGACAATAGGTGGCAAAGACACAGAAAGACGCAAAGTTGACAATATAGTGTTCCTTTGTCTCACAAATTTTGAAGTGAATGAAAAATGAAGTAACACAACACTTTTTGAAACAGTATTTGGGGTTAATACAAAATGTATTCCACTGCTCCCCCTTTGCCAGGTCAGACACTGCATCCAGAGAGATGCAGCCTGAGAGGCACCATTGCGTACCATTGTACCAGGCAATCCAATAGGGCCTGAGGCCCCTGTAGCCCCCTTTTCACCCGTAGGGCCATCTAAACCCTACAGAACAAGGAAGGGGAGATGGACATCACAATAATGGCAGAGCATTTCAATTCAGGGACTAATTCGTTAATTTTCACGTTAGAAACAAAGCATTAAAGACAAATAACAAACTTTTGTTTTTATCCAATCTTAGTATTCATTAGCAAGCCAAAAGATCAATCAGCACCAGGAGCAATATACCTCTGTAAACTTGTTGCTTGTTTTTGTATTTGAAATGAAAAATTGTTTGATTGTTTGATTTTTCCTTCATATCAGCAGTGGGAGGCTTTCATTTTTACCTGCACTGAATGGTCTTTCATACTTTGATCTGTAGTCAAAGGCCAATCCCGATGCTCCCATCACACTCTAGATGGTCCTGATTTGGCCTATCTTTTGTTTTTACATGTGTTGGTAACTAAAGTGTTGGCATTAGTTAACAGAGTATCAGCCAACAGCATCCAGACACCAAATTTTACCCAGCCTCTATTCTTCACAGCATTTGCAGGTAGCCTACCATACAGCTGGGTTAATCAAGCGCCATCACTGAGAACTTGCTCTATTGGACAATGATGTTTGAAATTGTTCCTTCCTTAGTGGAAGAAAGTAAATAAATACATTTACTCTTTACAGAGGTAAAAATTTGAGGTACTTTACTTAGTGTGTCTGTTTTGCTCTACATTGTAGATCTAATGCTCCAAATTTCAAATATTGTACCTTTAACTTCCTCTGTATTCATCAGATAGTTTAGTTGTATGTGAGGGTAATATTTCCATCCATAACATGAAATCTTAAAACATGATAAATTATTCGAAATGAAAAAACAGTGCATAAAGTGATACAATCTATATCAAAATCCCTCTAATACATGAATATGTCAATAATAATAGTCCAGTTTGATATTTTACATATTAAAATAACACTCTGAAAGACACTCATATGCATAATGAGTAATTCTGCTTGTGATACTTAACGTACATTTTGCTGTCTAATTAGTTTTTTTTTTTTTTTTTTTCTAGCTGAATTGGTACTTTTACTCAAGTAAAGGATTTGATTAATTCTTCGATCAGTGAACATACTCCCACTGGCTCGCATATTCTCACATAACAGCTAGCAGTCTAACTTCCATAAAACTTGATAACATGTTCATACTGTCTTACTTACGAATAATGTAATTCGAGCACATGATGAGACCATATCACAACAGCCCTTAAAAACATTTCTTAGAATAGAAAATTGAGAATCTAACTGATTATTAAAGAACATTTGATTAATTTTGTAAACCACATGCTGCAAGTACACAATATACCGTACAGTACAAAGGCATTCGTTAACTGCATGTTGTGTTTTGTGTGTTTTCATTTCAAATACAAAAACAAATAAAATAACTGAGCACACTTATAAATCACCCACTGATGCAGCCATTTTTGAACAACCAAATAATATTTTCTGTTGTACCAAGATGCTTTAGTCAGGGACGCAATGCTGCCCATCGTATTTCAAAAACTAAAAAAAACAAAAAACAAGATGCATTTGCAAGAGCAAAGCAAATGTCTCCCTTCAAAGCCAGCTGCCAAACATACAGATATACAGGGCTATCAGTATTTACTGCAGGCTCTTAAAGTAACATCAGGCTACAAATAGCATAGCCCTTTATATGGGGCACATTTAGGATCCATGCCACAGTGAATTAAAAGTTTAAAGTTATGTCATTCCTGGGGTCTCTTCCAAGCAAGTGAGTCTCTAATTAGATAATAAGAGAGCAGCTGGAAAAACCAAGGCCTCCCCTCTGGATAATGACAGATGTGGGACTCTGGCTTTGGTCAGTGAGCCACAGCCAGTGATATGATGTGGTGTGGTGTGGACTTAATGCAGTCACTCACAGGTGATCCTGATGGACCCATGTCTCCCTTGTCTCCCTTGGGTCCAGGGAAGCCCATGACACCACCCTCTCCCCGGGGACCTTCAGGACCGGCTGGGCCTGCAGGACCAGACTCCCCTGGCTTCCCTCTGGGTCCCTGAAAACACATGGGGTCTTAATTGTACCTGAAGGAAGCTATGTTAAGACAGAAATATTTTTATTTCAAATCTAAATTGGTTTGTCATCGTAGTCTATCACAATAAGCATTCATGGAACAATTAAAACTGCCTGGCTGGCATAATGTAGTACCTTCTCTCCATCCAGTCCAGGAGCACCTGGTAGACCCACTTCACCCTGAGGATATAGCAAGGCTGGATTACTAATTTAGCAAAGCAGGCAACTGCCCTGGGGCCCAAGACTGCCAGTAGCTCACATTTCACTGTATGTTGCTTAGTTTCTAGTAATGTGAATAATTGCAGATTTGTTAGTGGGTATTGAACTGTCATTCTAGAATGTCTCCTACCTTGGCTCCAGGGAGTCCAGGGGAACCTGGAGGTCCAGGTAGTCCAGGTGGGCCCTAAGCGGAGAAGAAATCTTGTCATTTAATAGAACTTTAAAAAGTACTGTTTTGCACATGGAAATCCATATAAATCCATATTTTTATAACGAATCAAACTACTTACCATCAAGGGTATGTTGCGAATATCCTGTGGAGGCAAGTTAAAGGTTAACAAAACTTCATTCTTCAGTTTTTCTACATTTAAGAAAAAATTGTACTCAATCAGACTGACATACATTTTCGTTGTTGTGGATTTCAGCCTTTCCTGGCTCCCCAGTCGGGCCTGGTGGACCCTTTAAGGTGAAATGACCATTTGTAAACTTCATCATGAACATAATGATTATAAATTGGACATTTTATGTACTGTATGTCAAGATTTGCAACAATTTATTTTTTATTTTTTCTGCCGGTCATGACTTACTCTTGGTCCAGATGGACCTTCAGGGCCTGCTTCCCCCTACAAGTTAAATGAAGGTATTACACTTAGATTCTCCATAAATATTCTCATGTCGTGTTGGTACTTGGAAAATAGCCTTCTCATTACATGCTCTTTAAATTATTTTCATAATGGTGTCTTTTCTTACCGTCTCTCCCTGGTCACCTTTGTCACCCTGTAAGAGGGACAGCATACGTTGACTTCCATGGACTTTTGTTGAAATGGTGGTGGCATTGCTTTACGTCGGTATCTATTCACTTATCATATTATCCCCTTACCTTGGGTCCGATCATGCCTGGCAGTCCTGGTGAACCTGGTTCTCCTTTAATTCCCTGGGCTGTGAGGCTTGGCTCTCCCTTCTCACCCTACATACAGAACAGAGGTTTATATAATTTATCAGCAGTCACCATTGAAGAATAATACCCAATAGGATTTGACCAATAAATATTAATTTTTGATGTCATGTTCTAGATACTGATGTTTTCAATGCTGCCAGTCAGTGATATTTTTGTTTCAGCTCTTGTATCCAAAGTTTCAATTTCTATAACATAAACCCTTACTTGACACTAAAATGGGATCCTCGATATAAAAAAAAAAAAATCTCATGAATGAATCTTTAAATCAGGTATTTAATGACAACAGTTACTGAAAAATCCAGATAAAATATGCAAAGAAAACAAGATTTTTTTCTTCTTTCTTCTTTGATGTTATCAAATAACAGCTATTCAATACATGGCCACTAGGAGCAGTGTCTGTTCTGGTCCTGAGTCAGGGTGGGATTGTCATCGTCCACCCCTTGTACTGGTTTGCCTGGAGTGTCCATCTGACCTACTGCACCTCCCATTCTCTATCCTCCTCCTCACTGATAAGAATTTTGGCTCTGTGTAGAAGGGTCCTCATCATGTGATGATATCTTGTCATCTCCATTACAACTGACTACTCAATCCACCAATGTGAGATGTAGTTGTAGAAAACAAGTTAGTAAGCAAGTCAGCGCACTTGAGTTAAGATTATTTTTTCAAATAGCCTTTCTGTACATTCCCACAGATCGAAGCACACTCTCTTACAATCCATTCTTTGATTCACAATGAATGAAAGAATGCATATATGTGTGCTGTTAGAAATGGAATGAAAGTTCAACAATAAAAAGTTAGCAAGCTCAATTCTGAACAAGTCATTAAGGCTGGCTGACTATATCATCCATTACAAAGACCACAGCACTCCAACAAACACTAAGTGAAGCACAGCTAATAGCACAGAATTGTGCAATGGCCACTCACAAACACAGAACAATGATGTGGTGAATGTCTGACTTTACAGATGTCCAGTTACTATAGGAATAAGATGGCAGACACAAGCACAACCATACAGTTAGGATGCTCATTCCATTCCAGGCCTACCCTGTAGCCCCTCTTGCCAGGGATGCCAGGGGTACCAGGGATGCCAGCCTGGCCCTTTACAGTGGAAGACAGACATTTATGACTGGCTGAATTGATTAGATATGTCATAACTGCCACACTCACTGACCAGAAAGTGATTTTACCTTTAACCCAGGAGTGCCAGGGAAACCTGGTTCTCCCTACCATGGCCAAGATGGCATACAGGTCAAAGATGGTGTAAAAGGAAGAAAAAGAAAACAGTTGATGTACATTTTCTTCAAGATATTGAACAATTTATGCAGACACACCTAGAAAGCAAATATTTCTGCATTTATATGGATAGATTACTGAATGACCATCTGAAGCACACGGGGAGAGGCCCAAGGGGTCAGTGGGGCCCCGGGCCTGAGCTCTTGTATGAAGTGACAATTAATATTTCTTGTTGGAAAGTCAATCAATTGACTAGAGAGAGACAAAAAACAACTACAAAAAATGCACAACAATCACAAAGAGACACAGAACAACTACAAAGAGATGCAAAACAACTACAAATGGTTACAAAAGAACGACAAAGAGATCCAAAACAACTACAAATAGGCACAAAAGAACTACAAACAGATGCAAAACAACTACAAATGGACACAAAAGAACTACAAATGGACACAAAAGAACTACAAACAGACACAAAACAACTACAAATGGACACAAAAGAACTACAAATGGACATAAAAGAACTACAAACAGACACAAAACAACTACAAATGGACACAAAAGAACTACAAACAGACACAAAACAACTACAAATGGACACAAAAGAACTAGAAATGGATGCAAAACAACTACAATGAGATTCAAAATGAGTACAAATGACACTGTCTATCTAAATTGTTTTCTTGTCTCTGAGAGTCCTGGTTCACCCCCACTGCAAAATGCAAAATTGCAAATCTATCACAAAACATGTCTCTAATCACACATATTCAGAGTAAGTTATCACTAGGGCTGCACTTTTCACACTTCAATTGTAAGGTAAACATGGAAAGGATGACATCAGAACAGAGTGTCGGCTCACATACAATGCTACACATTGCTGGACCTCCATTATCCCTGCTACCCTCAGGAAGGCCTGGGTGGTGATGGCTCTAAAAGCACAAGATGGGTTCAGCCAACTACCCCTGACGGGAAACAGCACTTCCCTTTGGTCTATGGCTGCTCAGATTAAAGATTGCTCTGGTTGCCTTAAAACTATGTCCTCCATTCACCATTTTTCTTTCTTAACATATGACATACAGTGAGTGTAGGCCCACATGGATCTGTTGCACTGGCATGTCATGCCCTTATTTATCAATATGGTAATCTTTTTATTGAAGCATGTAGCCACAGGCTTTCCACTTCAGAAGAAAAGCACATCGAGGGATGAGTTTGAAGTCACCCTCACATTGAAAAGTACTGTTATCATCTTCCAATGATGCGCAGGATCACTTGTTTTCATTCTGTTTGTGCTGCAGCCAAGTCATCTTGTCACACTCCATTTCAGAGGAAGGATGTGGAGGAACAACTCCTCACAGCAAGGGCTTTTGTAATGTCTCACATGCACAAGTACAGTCTCCACGTGTACACCAAACAGTGAAACAGTAGGCTTGGTAACAGTTGGACAGATTTAGGCTTACACCAATATATCAGTCTGTTGAGACAAAGCAAAGCAAAAAAAAGACCACCACCAACACCACCAAGTTCCACATCAGTCAGCCAGAGTCACTGACACCAAATGCGGCATTTCACTGAAAATACTGATTATACAATATATTAATATCAAATGTGATAAAGGTTTGTTAAATATGTTGCAACATGTGTCAACGAACAGTTTCATTGTCTATCAAATGAATAACATTATTACTCGGTAACAACAGTTTCTATTGAAACTACACATGATGTAGTTATGCATAAAAGGCATAAAAGGTTCAGGTACCTTTGACTTTGTTTGCCTCCTCAGACAGCCTTTTGCAGGCAGCTGTATTTTTCATTTTGAATTTGTCATTTTTACCCTCATATTCAGTCTGAGAGTGCTACAAGAAAAAAGTTCATGGGGCCTTTGTAAGAAAAATTTAATCATCAAGAAATCACCCTCTGTGGACCAGGGATGTTTAGACAAAATATTGGTATTTGGTATCTTATTTAAGATAAATAAATCTTACAAATCAACCTCACTGATGTTTTCTGAGTGCAGGATATTCAGATTTCTCAAACAAGGCATTATTTTTCCATAATGAGCTTACACAACAGTTAAAATGGACAATGATCCATTCAAGCAGAGGAATCAATGGTCATGTTTTTCTTTTCTGTCTGCTTTTGAACGGCAAAAGCAAAAGCCTGCTCCATACAGATTGTGTGGTTACTGTGAAGATTAATAGAATGAGGAGGTGGTGAACTTAATTGCTGTCTTCCCCTTTGCTCATAATATTTCCTCCAGCTGGGTAGCTCATTGTTTCTCACTTGTACTGAAAGGAAAAAGGCAGAGATACATTTTCTTCAGTCAAAGTGGTGCGACTGTTGGCACACACTCATGCTTTGCCATTATATCCACTCTCTCTATCGTGGTCTGTTGCTGCTCTCAGTTCCCACAGGGAAGTAAAATAAAAGCTGCTTTCAAAGACAGAACTTATTGTATCAGTCTACAAAAAAGTAGTAGTGAATTTCAGCATCATGACAGATGGGGTAAGGTCCTGAGCTGGTAGCTGTGTCCACTTCCTTCATGGCTAGACAAGGGCCTGTTACTTGCTGAGAGCTTTGGAACTGAAGAGGTTGAGTCTAGAGAAGTCATCTTTTGTGGGCAGCACCATGCAGATATTGATGGTTATTGTCTATGCCGCAAAACATGTACCTGGCCCATTTATTTCACTCTGGCAAAGGCACCAGAAGCCAACTCTCTGAGATTATATGGTTGATGGAAGCCTGAACTCCTTAGGCGACCTAACATATTAGGATATCTTGAACGATAAGCCTGTAAAATCACTTTCTCTTTATTATTAAAATATAACAGCCTTTCCAGATGGCTATTTCCTTTGGATACCAGTGAAAATGCGCTTCCCTTGAAGTTTTCCGCTTTTTGCTTTTTCTTCCTCTTTCCGCCATCTGTCCATTTGTGAGGCTTAATGGAGAAAACACACACACACATGGCTGCGACTGCTACTGCCATGCTACTGTGGCCAAAGGAGACCTACTGTACTTGCCGGAGTCCATCAGAGAAGGAGTATGAAATTAGAAAAGTAAGTTCACTAATTAATTTAGAGATTGAGAGAGACTGTTGAGTTACTGTTGTAGAGACATGGATAGGGGCAGGAAGTTGGTTGTGATGCTAAAGAGCAGTGAGCAGGAGATCAGGCGCAGTCTGAGTTTAGACTGTCTGTTCAGACAGTCTTAGTTTGCAAAGGTCTGACGCACAGCATTGGTGTTGCCGCTGATGCCTAAGACATCAAGCAGTATATTAGGCTTTCCGCTGCGGGGAACACTCAACACTGCCAGCCGGGTCAAAACAATGGCAAGCTCCTTGCCAGCTGCTGACAGCACTGCTCCACCAAGACCACCCTCCTTCTAGTGGTCCTCCACAGTGATGGTCTGTCCTCCTGTGGCTCTGAGGCATCCAGGGGCTTGATGGTGAATGGGTCAATCACACGGATGTTCTTCCCTTAATTTGCCAGCATATCAGCAGCAGTGAGGGCCTCATGCAGAGTAACGCCAGCCCCAATCACAGTCACATGATCGTTGTCAGACTGGTGCACCACCTTGGCTACACCCACTTCAAACTTCTCTACACACATGACTTACTCAAGAAATGAATCCAGACCTCTGAAACACAGCAAACATCTAAAAATTGTTCAGCTAATCAAATCATCACTTCATGAGTTGACAACTGTTGTCCTCTGCTGCTCCAAACATTTCAATCCTGAAACTGGACTAGAATCCTAACATAAATAGGAGGCAATAGGTGGTGACACTTTGTACTTGTAGTGTTACACTATGGCTGTTATTTCTCATAGAATGTTACATGATCTTTTTCATCAGCTATGAAACTGGTCCTAGCTGAATGCATATATGCCTGCATATGATGAAAAGATGTGCTATAGTGATGAAAGAGGGTCCTATGGAAGCATTTAGAAAATAAAAAGGCTAAGAAAAACAGACCCTTCTCTGAATGTTTATATTCTATAAACAGGATCTAAACAAATTAAGAGTTGAACCAAATAGGCCAGACAAACCCCGAATAGATAAATGAAAATGAATAGATAAGTGACCATAACATTGATTACATTACCTAACCATTATACTGTAACTCCATTTCCTCACACATGGATTTAAATTGATGAAGGATTTCAGGTTATTTGTGTTCAAAGACAGACAGCAGCTATTCCAATTAAATACAAACTTTTGAAGTGCCTTTCCACTTCAAGCATCCAGACCCCAGCTGCAATGTCTGTAATCTTGCCAAGCATGAATAGACCTAGACATGCCACACACACACACACAACTCCGCTGAGTATCACTCTGCCTTCTCTCCTGAGAAACCCCTCTATCCTTCATCTCCCTACAGGATGGATGGAAACATCAGCTCAGAGAAGCAGACGGTAGTAAAAGCAGACACACCCTTTCCAGGGAAAATCAAAAGATGAGCAAATGCTCGGGGGAAAAAGGGAGTGCTCCGTCTTGAGATGGACCTGACAGTAGGGGATTTAAATGTTTATGACATCATGGCTTTCTGTCATGTTGGTCCCCTGACAGACATGGTAAGTGGTTGCCTTGTAAAAAAAAATTAAACAGTAACCAGTTAGGTGATTTCTTATCCAGGCTCAGCAAGTAAGGTGGCTCAATGATAACGCCCTTTGATTAGCATTAAAACTTGGGGGGAAAAAAAGAAAAACAAAACAGTCTACCTTTTTCTGGAGCTTTAAAGCATATCACACAGTCCTCAAATCACAGATGTGCCCCACATCTCTGACAGATCTTGGACATTTCTAAACTCTTGGGTATGGCACTGAACAGAATATAGAAAAGGAATTCAACCTGCATTGGTTGCTGTTTTTAATATTCTGTGACACTTCTGAAAATGAAAGATAAAAAAATTACCTTAATTCCTTGGTCTCCCTTTATTCCCTGTAAAGCAAAGACAAATATTATAAATGTAAGAACTGATGACAATTGCTGCAGTCCACTAGATGGAGCACAAGATCCTCTATAGGTGTTATAATTAGCAGTGATGACTGTGTCTAAGGCCTCACAGGATGGATGTGCAGTAGCAGTTTGTATTTCATCTCAGAAGTTATCTAATCCCTGTTGTGCAGTCTCAAAAAACTGGGCAGATAACAGTGTTTGAGAAGGTCTCTCCTCTAATGACCTGCAACTCAGTAGCTTGATGTGCCAGTGAAGTTCATAGCTGAAAACAGAAACAGGATTCTGGACTGATTTCGAGGAAAACAAATCAAAACAGAGAAGAACAGCTGAAACTGAAGCTTACAAGTCAATAATCTGCACAGAGGCTCACAGCAATAAGTTCCTTCCAGCAGTCCCAGCCTCAGAAGAGCTGCAGTATGAACTTCAGAGGGACATTCTGTTTTCACTGTGACTCTACAGGTCACAGTGAAAACATGGTGGCTTCAGACAAAATCACTTTCACAGTCATGTAGATATCTACTGTGGTTTTGTTGTAACTGCAGCAGCCAAACTGTTTGATTGTAACCAGATGACTGAGATGCATTGCTTTAGCTGTGGACTTTGAGAGTAAAAGTTATATCAAGTTTGAAGACACTGTGTAGCATCAAAGCAAAGTCTTGAATCGTTTTTGATATTAACTTTTCACATTACGGTTATTCAATAACCGTAATGTGAAAAGTCACTTTTGTAAATACAAAGCAACAGAAGATCATCACCAACTCTGCAGTAGTGACCTAATCACTCTGCACATGACTGTGTGGTTTGGTCACGTAGAGATCCCCACGCACTGTATGTAATAGCATTGTATTTAAATGCTGGCTTCATCTCAAGCAAACATTTTAGCAGCAGACACCAGACACTTGTCAGATCATGACAGCTGGATTACAGGTGAAAAATAACATTTGGTGCTTCCCCTAGTCGTTGTGTAGGGAATGCTTTGTGACTAACATATAAAAAAGCACTGATACAACCACTGTGCACTAACTGCTCAGCACCAAACAGCAGACTGACAAAGTAAGAAACTAGGTGGTCAACATAGTGGATGCATCTGGCAGCTAAAGAAGCAGCTAGCTAAGAGTGAGCTAACAGGAGAGTGAATATTGTACTTACATTTATAAGCTGGGAGGAAACACAACTCCAATAAATGCCAATGTTGTTCTGAATGTGCTGGATGTCTTGTGTCATTTACCTTAAACCCTCCTCATATCATTTGTGTAGCTTCCTTCCTTTTATAATTCCACTCTTACTTGTGAGGAAAATTTGAGCTTAATAAAATAGTTCCTTCAAATTAAGACACTTTCTGACCATGTCGTCCCATCTCTGACCTGCCAAAATGGCTTCTTTCAATTCTCATTTTAACATACTAACTAAAAGTCCAGTGTGTAAGATTCGATGGCATTTAGCAGTGAGATTGCAGATTGAATGAACTGAATATCCCACACCTCACCCTCCTGTACAATGGCTGCAAAAGATACAAAAAAGAAAAAACATCTGATGTGCTGTCTCTAGATGTACATTCTCTGGATGTACATATATACTTGATTTTATTGGTGTCCTTTTTCATTCTCTATTTTTTTTTTTCCACTCCTTTTAATTCTCGCCATCTCTAACGACTAAATTTCCCTGGCGTGGAATCACTTAAGTTAATCTTATTTTAGAGCCGATGTTTGATTTGCCTATACAGGGCCACTGTAGAAACATGAGGACCGCTCCCCCTATAGACATAAAGAGTACATTCTAAGGTAACAACAACCCAAGTCTAATTGTCAGGTGATTATAGACTAATTAAAACATAAATATGAATGTTACATTCCATTTCTGCAAATGGATCCTCCTAAAAACCACACATTGGTCCTTTAAACTGTACTATTTTCTCCTTTTGTTCTGTCTTAATTTTGGTTTTCCCTTTTCACATTTTTGGCACTTCTCCTTTTGTCATCTAAAGGAAACAGAAAAGAAACTCTAGTCTGTAGTGATGCTGTATAATGGTGTGGATTACTGTAGACTGCTTGCTGTGTATATGTGCATGTGTGTCTGTGTGTGCATGTCCTCTAGAGGAAGTCTGTTAAGCCATGGACAAGTGGAGAAGGACAAACATGTGAAGAGTGCAGAGGGCATAGCTCACTTTTCCCCCACAAAGCTTCAAAGCCAAGGCCAGATCCTTTACGCTGCCGCCTAGTGTGTGTGTGTGTGTGTGTGTGTGTGTGTGTGTGTGTGTGTGTGTGTGTGTGTGTGTGTGTGTGTGTGTGTGTGTGTGTGTATGCCTTATTCATCCCTGTTCATTCAATATTAAGGAGACTATTACACAATAATGCAACAAACACTTTCCATTGAATAAATGTCAAAACCATAAATGCAGTAGCAGATGTTACCTGCATCATTTTGTGAGGTCAGGCCTGTGTGTTTTTATCATATCTGTTCTAAACAACTCCCAAAGCTTCATTTAATACATTTTTACCATTTCATGAAAATACAAAAATGTGGTGCTCGCTGAGAAGGGCCAGATGATGACTAAGATGAGGACAAAGTTCAAGAAGTTAAGCTCATGCTGATATAAAGCTTCAGCAATCAGAGTGAGACAAATCTTTTTAGTATAAAATATCCTTTTTGTATTTCATAGACAGTGTTTCCCTGCTGAGTTCAATAACAGGTTCGTTTCCGGGACAAAGCAACTGGAAAGACAAATCCCATTTATCCATCAACCACTGGCTTAACATGCTGAATGAAACGGAACTTAGAAAAACTCACATCTTGACAAACTCAGACATTTTCAAGAGTCTCTCTGTCTGGTGTTTCTCCAGAGATCTGATCCCCCCATTATCTCTAACTCAATATATTTATATAATTGTGAAGTGTTGTTAAAATAAAATAATTTCCTAAAAAGGTGTGGCTGAAACATTTTTTGTATGGACCATGGACTGTGCATTTTGCCCTCTACTTCCTACAGTGTTAGAAAAGGATCACTTCATGGCCAGTATGGAAAGAGGAATGATAGCAGTGACCCATAACATATTCCAATAGAAATATAGCATGTGACTGTTGTATTCAGACATTTCAAGACATCTGAGCCTTTGAGTGAAACACAAAACACCATAGTTACTGTAAACATGAAAAAGTTAGAAAACAAAAGTAGAAAGTGAAATACCGTTGGGCCTTCAGGACCTGGTGGACCAACATCGCCTTGATCACCCTGTGGAGAGACGAAAGACAAATGTGAACACTGATTCACAGAAAGTTGATTAACAATAGACAGATGTTGAATGGACACAACACAAGCAAAGAGACAAATAATCTGTTGAAATGATCATCTGTCATCTACTTTCTTTCTAACATACAACTTTACTGGAGACAAATAGCTCACCTCTTCAACATATGAAAACAATAAAACTTTGTTTTTCAGCCAAAGAAAAGCAAAAAACAAATACAACTTCATTTTGCTTCTGCATTAATCCATACAGATACTGAAGAACATGATACATATGATGATACCAGCACTGGAGGAAACAGATGTTTATTGCTTTCTGATTCACGATGAAAAATCCATCAATTACTCAATCGAAATTGTGTACAGTAGTTTGTTCACTGGAAGAAGTATTTCCCAGCCAATCAAACCAAAGTCTGAACTCTGCAGACCATATTCTGTTTCAAAAGTGAAATCCAGAAGAGAGCTAACCTTTTGTCCTGGTACACCTGGTTCACCCTGAAGAGATAAAACAAAGTGTGTACATACAAAACATATCCTGAAAACGTAGCAAATTTAGCATTCTATACTGAAAGGTGGAGGGAAAAGCAGGTGGCCAAAACTTGATTTGAGGGCTTCAAAGTCATGTTTTCCATGCTTATCTGGTTGTTCTGTAGTGCAACTCAGCTATGACTGCTCATGCTAAAGCCTATCACAAGTGAGAGCCACCTCTGTGAAATTCAGCTTCCTTTTGTTGAGAGTGAGAGGTGCTTAGAGGACACTGTCTGACCTCACATTCTGCATTCCTCTTTTTAAATAATCTGTGACAATTCAAGCATCATGTGGACATCTAGTCATCCAATCCAAAGGGAATGTGTAGTGCTGTGTAGGTGGGGTTGGTCCGAATTTCTGAGAAGCTGCACGCAGACCAAATGGAAACATCTTGATCCCTGTTTCATGTGGTTTGTTTTATTTGGGCCTGATTGTGTTTGTCTGTAATAACCCTAGCTATCATGAGAGGTCAAGCGTTTTTCAGAATTGTGATTTTGCTGTTTGGACAATAAGAGAAATTTGTTTACCTTCAGTCCTGGTAAAAGCTGCAGAAACAATGTAGAAATCACAAGAAGGTTAATGTCACACCAATAAACTTTCACTAATGAGAAAGTCTGGCAAAAATCATGGTGGAGGACTCACTGAAGCAAAGCTTACCCGTGGGTCTTTTCCTGGTTTTCCTGGTTCACCAGGCTTACCCTGCACAAAAAGAATCTATGAAACTATTTACAATAGCAATTCCATTTGAATTCCCAACTATGTCATTTGTGGATACAGTGAGAGCCTGGCAGTAAATGCTAAATATTTTCCCACTTAAGTTATTAAGTCAAACTTGCATAATAGTAAAATAAACGTGCATCAGTCTTGAGCTTGCACCTATTATCTCATAAAGACTGAACAGCTCTATTGGTTGCATAAGTGAAAAGTTGACCAGTAGTTTTATATTCTTAGGCTGCAACATGGAATTGATGTCAGTTCATACACTGTTCACATCATATAGGATGGATTGGAAAGGTAGTCTTCCTTAAGTTTCTTCCATTTTCTTCCCCATTAAAGGGTTTTTGCGGGGAGTTTTTCCTTATCCAAATTAGAGGTCAAAGGACAGAGGTTGTCATATGCTGTGCAAATTTTAAGTCCTTCCAGGCCAAATATGAAATACAATAATACTGACTTGTCTTGACTTGACTTGACTATAACATTGGACAGCTCAAATCTATTGTATGATTGTACCATACATATGCAGTTTAACACCCTTTAGATTCAATTTTGAATGACAGACTTTGGTATTATTAAGCAGCAAGTCATATGAAGCAGGACTTCCACAGGGAGGAAAAGCCCACAACATGAAGTCTCTGTCCAACAGCTTCTGCATGTGCGGAAGCTAAAATGTTTGGTAAGGTGATTCAGTAACAAGTGTTATAGTACAATTTCAGCTTCTGGGTGACCTCAGACTGGGACTCACCGGTGGGCCATTCAGACCTTCGATCCCTGGGGGTCCGGGGGGCCCTGGAGGTCCTGGGGGTCCCTGCACGCCAGGCTCACCCTGCTGAGAGACCTTGAGTTACAACCTGCCATGCTGGAGCGAGCCTCACCACACTGGCCATGCTGACACAACAACCTCACTACACTGCAACTAACTGCAGCGGGGGGTTGCAGACAGGAAGGTTAGCTGGGGAGCAAGGCAAGCGGTTATAATGTTTGAGCACCAGGATTCATTCTTGACCATGGGAACTCTTATCTGGGATAAAATTTTCTAAATTCAAGGTGCACTTATTAGCTTTACTGTGGCTGTCTCCTGTCTCTCTGCTAACTTTGACCCTTACACTATACATGGGGTGAAAGTATCCAGAGTACCCAGGTACCCCTAAACCCTGGCTAAGGAATTGGATACCAATCACAACATTGAGGGTCAATGGAACGTTAAGTATCAGCTGTCCGTGAACATGTGACCAAAAACAGTCACAGCAGCAACTAGGAAACTGGTCAAGGTCACTAAACAGGAGACAGTGGACAGGCAGAGAAAACCAAGGCTGACATTCAATTCAATTCAATTCTGTTTTATTTATGTAGCGCCAAATCACAAAAGAAGTTGTCTCAGGACACTTTCCATATAGAGCGAGTACAGACCAAACTCTTTATCAACAGAGACCCAACAATTCCCTCATGAGCAAGCACTTGGCGACAATGGCGAGGAAAAACTTCCTTTTAACAGGCAGAAACCTCGAGCAGAACCAGGCTCTGGGTGGGAGGACAACTGCCTCGACTGAGACCAGGGCCCATCTTTGAACTGAGGCAGTGGTCATATATGATTGTCATTATATGACTATATGAGTTCAAAGAAAGCTAATAATTGCACCTTTAGTTCAGAATATTTTGTCACAGACGTCGTTATAGTGACTGCCTTTGTTTGGAGAGCAAGGCACCGGGAAATAAGTGACACAGATTTTTTTTTAAACATTTTAAAAAGTCCTCACAGAATGAAGATTAATAGTCCTGGATCTCTCATTTGTGCAGGACTTGTTGTCAAACTCCAGGTTTTAAGTTCGCTATAAGTTCTCATTGGGTAAAAAGAAGTTGCTATTAGACATTACAGAAGACTGGTGAATACATAAATTCTTATTGTTTATATTTGAAACGGATGAATGGAATATTGACATTGATCTTTCCTGAAGCTTCTTTGAAATAGACAGCTAATCTGTGTGTGTGGTTATTCCTAAAACAGCTCACTGACAGCCAGAGCCCTTGATAATTATCTCAAACCAAAGCCAAGACTAAATGAAATCAAATAAAGAAAATGTACAGGGAGCACAGGATATGAAGAGAATCAACGGCTGGATAAATACATTTGGCTGCTACATGTCCTGAATCTGCTTCTCCTTTGTTTCATGCTAAAATAATTTCTGCTGCTCATCTTTCAGAACTCCCAAACTCAATTTCCCGATTATAAAGGCAATACTTCATAGACAAGACACCTCTGTATGGAAATATCCATAATCATAGAGGGCAACAAGTTTGTATGCGGAAGTGCATGATTTATTTGCACATGTGGTCTGACTTGGAGAAGTTCATGACACAAAACCCTGGCCTTACTTCAGTCACTCAGCTTATCACTGTGTGTGTGTGAACACACACGTGTACAGTAGCTCTGGACCAGAAAGTGCTGCCAAGCTTCTATTCTGAGATAATGGCTATCATCCGTCCACATTAGAACCATATTTTATCATTCCTCCTCTGTACTGCAGAGCAGAATTGTCCACATATGATTTATGTCTCTGGATGCATTTGGGCTCTTTGCAGGGGTTCACCACACACTGTTATGGGTAGGCTGCAGCTGCCAATAGCTGATATGTGCTGTTTCTGTGGTTAATGACCACATTCTTAAAAAAAAAAAAAAAAAAACTGCAATAATTTTATTCTCATCACAATGCATATCCCATGATATGAAGAAGCCAACACTGATTGGCTGATATCTGATTTATCATAGGGAGGCAATGTGAACTCTGGACAGTATGTTAGCCCATCTTTTGTTTTCAATGTATGCCAGAGGACCAAATTATCCACAGGGCAGCATGTATTAACAGCATGTATTAACTTTACATTTGACTTTGAATGAGTTGAGAGCCAGAGTGAAGAATTGGTAATGTGATTAGCTGCAGATTTACATGTACTTTCTTATAATGAGTATATTCATGGATTTCATTATTTTCAAAAGAAAATATTTTATTTAGAATTGTATTTAGAGATTACACAACTATTAACAGTTTACAAATATAGAAGGAACATTCTTCTGTATTTGTACATTACTATCATTACCATCATTTCAGTTTTTACACTATCACTGGCTAAATGGGAAGCTCTAGTTACAATAGAGCAACCATACGGTATGTTCTATGACTTACATACGCATTTATTTTGCACAGTCCAGTACCCCTAGAATTTATGTCCACATTGGTGATGGTGATTTATGTGTAGTACCAACATCCAGTGCCATACAGGAAGTGTACCAGAAGCAGAAAGTAAGTGTGTTGGATGGGCTGGGTATCCAGCTGTCATGTAAGAGAGTGTAGCTTGTATCCTATCACACCAGAAATTTATTTAGCATTTATTTGTTTTTAACAGCAACTTTGCCTTTCAACACCTTCCTTAATTGTGTTTGTTTTTTTGATCCATAGTTTATTTGCCATATCTACAATCCTTCAGTAACATTAACGTACTGTAGCTGCCATGCGCAGATAATTATTATCATGGGTTTTTCATTACTGTTATTATTAAACATTTTTTAAATGCAGTTGTATTGGATGTAAACCAGGATTGTGGAGAATCATCAATATTAAAGTTCTTGACTGGTGACAGGGTGGATTAGTAAAATACATTGAGGCAAAAAGTTAGTGCGTGAATGATGTTTTCCATTTCAAAACGGTTGATACTGAACAAATCTGCAAAAGTCTTCACTGAAAACTTTTATTAGTTATTGTATGTATTTCTTCTATATGTGCACATAACTGCTACCATGTTTTTTAAGATGGGTAAAGGTAAAACCAGCTGGTCAAACAACATCAATTTAATGCATAAAGGCCAGTTTATTAATCACAGGGAATATAAGTCAACCTGTAAAACATGAAGCTTGAGTTGCACTCTGAAGATGTAGAAGAGGAGTTTCCCACTTGTAGATCCACCATGTTTGGAGCTTAAACTAGGTAGTTAATGTCAGCATATATTGGCCTCTTCTGCTTTGATTCTGACATGTAGTTTTTTTTTTTTTTATGCAGAATTATTAGAACTGGGATTTGTCAATTGTCGATTGTAAACACAAAATTCAATTTAAGGTTAGGGAAGGATCGTGATTATGGCAAACAATAAATACAATTTAAAATGATGCTGTTCTTACAAGCGAACACTTAAACAGCATCCTGAGTGCTTTACAGTGAATGTAACAATACTGCCTGCATAGATCCTGAATGTCGCCACTGAAGGTAAATTGCTAATGCATATTAGATACATCTGAATTTGTAGGAGAAATGGCTGTATGAAAATACCTGGACTATATATTTGTTTTTTGCTTCTTTTTTTTTTTTTTTTCTTTCTTTCTTTCTTTCTTTCTTTCTTTCTTTCTTTCTTTCTTTCTTTCTTTCTTTCTTTCTTTCTTTTAATGCAGGATTTTAGTGCCACAGGGAGGAGGTCCATTTAGATTTGCTTAGACTTTTCATTCATCTTCATGATTTAACAATTGATTAAATGAAGTAAACGCTTTACAGAATTTGCTTAGAATGCATTTCTGTTGGTTGTTTTTTCTTCACATTGTCTGTCTCCAATTGCAACAATAATGAATGGTTTTAACTACCATTACTTTTATATGATTTCCTGTCATGCATTATTGACAGAAAATACCTTTAGCCTTTAGCATATAACATTCAGAAGCAGTAGCAGCCAAACGTTGGTTAATTATAGCATAATGGCAGAAAAAGGTTGGGGAGGTTTTGGCGACGGATGGCGGCGGCTGGCATCCACAGGGCGGCAGAGAGGAGGGGGCAAGTAGGGGGCAGAGAGAATTGTACCTTGAGGCGTTTTAGGATTAGAGGGCTTATTGAGGGCATGTTGCGCACGGTGATGGGCAACATCTGCTGGGGGCAGTCACAAAGCACAGGTGGCCAGCGGTGCAAAAAGGTCGCAGGGTAAAGGTCACCAGGAGGCCAGAGAAAGGAAACAAGGTAGAACCAGGAGAATGAGGGAAGAAATGGGGGAGGGATATGGAAGAAAAAGAGAAATAGGACATGAGAGTGAAAAGCAAGGAAATGGAAAGGCAAAGGGGAGAAAAGGAGACAAGGAAACAAGGCTGAAGAAAGGAAAGACAAAAAGAGGCACCGGCATGCAAACTATGGGCCTGGAGTGGCAGAGGGGATGGTTGATGCACTGTGATGTTTCTTAATTTCAAAAGAATGCGAAAGCATTCCAATTTCTTAGATACTGTCAGACTTCATTGATTGCATATCATCAAGCATCCACGAATCAGGATTTGTGTGCATCAATGTCCCCAGTATGCCAGGCCCCTAGATTGCAGTGGAGCAGAGGTGGGCACCAGTCTTGCCACAAAGAGAGTACAGCAGTACGATTACAGTGCACATCCAGACTTACTGTGGCCAACTGTCCAACACAGGGCTGTACAATACGCCGCTTCTGTTGAGATGACCAGCATGATCAGATACAAGTTTAGGAGAGGGCTGTACAGGTATGATCCTGCTGATAACTTCATTTCTCCACTGACACCAAGCAGAAACAGCTGCGTGCAACTTGCCTACTTTTTACATAGCGTACATATTTCCACAATTGTTATTCAAAGGTATTAGGCAAAAACTACCTTCACCCAATACCTGAACCCCAAAAGAAGTATTCACTTTTAATGACTACTTTAATGTACATATTTCTAGAGGTCAGTTTTGGAACATACTTGATTTCAACGTGTGGGCAGTCACATAATTTTTAAGTAGACAAGTTGAAAGCAAAAAAATCACAAAATTTATGTTTCCATGGAAATATATACAGCATGTTAAAAGTAAATATAAGTAGGGGTATAAATGTAGCAAAAGTAGGCAAGTGTGCTGCTCTGTTCCTAACCATTTCCAGCTATCCACCACAAACGTGAACAGGATTAAAGTATGGAAGACAAAGGCTGCCAATATTATAGTGAAATCAGTTAAATTCAAGTTTTACTTTCCCCAATTGTCTTAAAATTATTAATGACAAAATTGATACTTAATACTAATTCTCATTTTCATATTTCAAAAGAAAAAAAATGGAACTCTCCTGAGCATTTTGTCTGATGTTGGCTGGCAATGTATCATTTAAAGTTAAAAAAGTAAATTTCATCTGTCAGTAATTTCAATTTTTGTAATTTAAGCTTGTCATTCATCATGACAAACAACATACACAGTAAATGGAATGGAAATTTTAAATTCAAGTAGTGATTTAATTTCAATATTGGCATCCTCTGGTTCAGTAGAATGTACAATTTACCTAAATTCCAGTACCAATTCAAAGAGATACTAACTACATGAACCAAACCGGTAGCAACCTTGTCACCACATTGATCTTTTTTTTCTTTTGGGTGGAGAGCAGAGGATTGAGGAGTGCCATGGCTCAAGAGCACTGCCTCTCTTTGCGGCACAACTTATGACGCCCTCGCTAGGGGTTATCTACCAGGGTGGATGGCACCCACAAACCTTCAACATCAGAGCCTGACTGGAGCGCAAGGCAGCCAGGGTTTTCAGAGGAAGATCCTGCACAAAGAGGCCCTGCACACCAGGGAAGTGGTCATTTCAGTCAGTGCTGGTAATGGCAGCAACAAGCCATTATCCAACCACACACACACAAAAAAAAAAGAATCGTGTCTTGTGATATCTGAATCTAACCCTTTCAGTTTGAGGCAATATCTAAAAGTGTTTATTTCTTTTCTTTCATGATCAGGTGGGTATCAATGACCTGTGATTGTGTTAAGTGTACAGCCAGACTCAGGATGGGGATTACCTAGCTCAGCAACAAACAGCTGTATTTGGGCAAAAATGTAAAACACTAATTTATAATGCAGATGTATTGAAGTCTTTATGCTAAGCATGGCTAACCACGTCATGAATCAATAGGATAGCAACCTTCTAATTTCAAACTCAGGCAGCTGCTGAAATACATATTACACAAAAAATATAAAAACAATTAAAAAAAAATCCTGATCTTACTGGCTTTGTCCTGAAAGGCAGACTCTCTACTCAACATTCTACCTCCACCTACAGTAACTCCGAATGGATCTCACCATAGGATTGAGGCCTGTAGTGTGAGCAGACATGCGGCATGGACCTCCCATACTGCAGGAGGCTCCGAGAAGTTTTGGAAAAATTCAATAGGCATACAACTTGAGAGAAAACGGGGGGCTTCCAAAAAAAAAAAAACCCTTTGATGATCTTAGCAAAAGCAGTTTAATAACTGAAAGGTTGACTTACACTGGAAATGGACTCAGCTATCTCAAAAATCCCACTTTACACAGGAGACTCTTATTCTTGGCACCCCCACACACAGGCTCTTATCACGTCCAACTGCATGCTCCAGCAGGCCGCCAGTAATTGCCCTATTTTCTCTGAACTAGTCAAAGCCCACATGGCGGGCCAAAGAACTGCAGTGCATGTGCTACCCAACATTGTGCTACCTGCCATTTGTCTGTCCAGCTTCTGCAGTAGTTTCTCCTCTTCCAACTTCAGGTTTCTATTTTGTTCTGACATTAGAAAACTGTACATACAGATGGACCTTAGAGAGATAATGTTATACGCTGTAGGATGGACAACAGTACAACTGTGCCTTAAAAATGACATTTTTGCTGCAATACGAAAGGCAAATATTTTGTGAGTTTTACATTGATGAAACAGTAATGAGAAAGAATTACTTCTGCAATGTTTTCTTACCCTGTGTGTGTAGTCTCCACATACACCCTGGAGAGAACAGAAATAAGACCACAAATAGTTTTTAGAACTGTTCACATATTTTTACATTCATCAGCTATAATTAATTTGAAATTAGAGGAAAGTCCACTGATTGTACACATGAAGATCAGTTTACTTGTCACAGGGACTACAGTTCAGCCTGTGAAAACAGATTACTGCGTTCTGTGCTGCTCTAGCTGCTTCATCTTGGCCAAGGAGACTACAAATTTCCATCAGAAAGTCTGTGTTGAAAAGTTTGAAAGCCTCTGGTCCTTACCAGGCATGGAGGATTGATTGCAAAGAACATCATGTTGCAAAAAAGCAGAATCCAGGATTTTGGTGTTTGACCCATAATGGCGATAAAAAGTCAAGACGGCTCAACCTCTGCTGCTTCAATTTTGATTCTGATTCTGATTTATTTATTCATTTATTTGTTTGTTTGTTTGTTTGTTTTTATTTCTCCCCCAAGTTTATGGGATGCTTTAAGTAATCTGAATACTTCTTCCAACACAGCTGGCTAGTAAAATATAGCCTGTGTTACTCACTGGCCAAATTGTCAAACTACTGCAAACCATATCTCACCTTCTCCCCTTTGGGTCCAGGTTCCCCCTGGAAAGAGAGAAACACACAAGTGAGTGAGATAGTTGATTGATTATGAAGTTATTTTAAAAGATTAGCAGATTATCATCTCAGGACTGATATCAGACTTCAGAAACTTACTGGGAGACCTTTAGGACCACGCTGACCCTGTAAGACAGCAGCAATGCAGTCAGTCTTGAATGTGATTTAGGCATTGATCTGCAGCTTAACAAAGAATTTAACATGACTGAACACAACATTCTCCAATTAACATGAGTGAAATGAATCAAAAAAATGTCAAGGTATTAGTCAGACTGATGAATTAGGTGTTGCAGGTGTCTATTCCAATTATTGTTGTGGGCAAAGGTACTCAGTTTGACTTCCCATCAGGCCTTGGGGTGTGCCCACTGTAAGTAGCTGTCAGAGCTAAGCGACTGGTTGATTAATGAACTCAAGGAAAGAGCTCAGTAGGACACATCCAGTTTACCCCATGCTGGTGACCCCACAGACCCAGCAGCTCAAAGCCACTTTGTGAAGGTAACAGCGTCTCTATACATTTCGCACACAACTGCTCAAAGCCCTTTTCAATACTCCCGGACATTCGTCATGAAGGAGACTAAGAAACAGGAGCTCATTACAAACGCAACATTAAACATTATTGCTTAATTAAACAAATTGGTGGAAAAAAAAGTCAAGTTGAAGAAATCAGAGTCAGAGTGAGGTGTTTTTCCAAACCTTATTACCAGACAAGAACATCAATATTGGATGTTTCTGCAAACTGAAAAGTTTTTTAAAATTGTTGCTTTTTTACAGTATGTGAGCATGGCATCTATGGTATGGTCTGGGGTAAAAAAAAAAAACAAAAAAACAAACAAACGTGGACATGGAAAGACATGTTATGTTAAGGTTATGGCAAATAAGCTTTGGTTAAGGTATAGTTAAGGGTAGGCAGCTGAAATACTTTTAGTTTAGGGAAAGATCTTGATTAAATTAAAATAAAAAGGCATATGTAGAGGTCTGTGACAGAGCACAAACTCCAGTCTGATTGTCATTTTCCACCTTAAAATACATAAAGGTCACACTGCTTTCCGCATCAAACTGAACACAAACTTACTGTAACAAGCCTAAGGAAGCTGGAAATCTGTATAGCTGTTTTGGCTCTGTGACAGCTGAGAGTCAGCCAGTGTGAGTCATCTTCAGATCATTAGTTATCAACAACACTGACATGGATGATTTATTGTATGGCTAATAAAGAATTAAACAGTTTGAGGATACTGAATGTTAATGTTGGAGAAAATGCTTGAGACACTAAATGTTCTCAAGCCTCAGTAAGCATGGTCTAAAATCCTTTGGCGCCTGTTTCAGTTAATAAGACTTTTCCCTACTAACCCTGACTGAAAGCCAGACTGTGGATAACAGCTCCCATCTGTCTTAACCTTCTCCCTACTGCATTCACCCCTCTGTTAGCTCATTACTGTGTATAAATCAGAATTGCATAATTCAGGCCACCCCTCAGTTTTCCTTATGACTTTGTTGAAACAAACACGCAGCTGAAGTGATCATAACAGCAAAACAAGGTTGGTGGTAATGATACAGTATTATAGGACAACTATGTTCATGAAAAAATAAAGGAATTCTTACCATGTCTCCCTTCACTCCATTCTGTCCCTGTGTGAACATTAAAACAGTGAGTGCAGGTAGTAAAAAAAAACTGAATCAATCTGAACAGATACCTCTATCCGTTTCCCTGGAAATATCCATAGCATGTTTATCCTCACCCTATAATAGCAGTCATGACACTAATATAGTTTTTATTACTTAATGACCATAATCATTCTTAACTCAATTATGCTTATTATCACAGGTAATCAGTTCTGGGCACTGAAGTAGCACTCCATTATTTAGATATCTCATTTTTTGACAGAAACTTGGGGAAACTCACAGGCTTGCCATCCAACCCAATTGGACCCTAGGATAAAAGAAGAGAAGGAGATGTTTGAACATATACAAAAATATCTCCCCAACAGCTGAACCCATGACAACATCAGTTGGAAAATAGTGGCTAATACATAAAAATCAGGGTAAAATGGAGAGGTGGTGTCTGAGCAGATTATCATGGGCCTGGATAGGCTCATCACAGAACCTGAAAATATCTGTCATTAAGAATTTTATAAATTTAGCTGTGTATACAATGTCTTGTCTTTAGCCTTGTAATTCTGTGCTAAAATAGAGAGGGATAAAGCTCCATTAAATGAAATAATTTCAGCATTATGTGATATAACATATTACAAAATGTTATATCACAGTGGAACAGGGGTTCAAGAGTTATTTACAAACAGCTAATAACTATTTTCTGCACTGTAACTGTGCTTTGCCGTCTTTTTCTTAATGAAGTAGAATCTATTATTTCCAGATCTTACACAAATCATCAATGCATGATTTACAGTATCAGTCTGACAGGCAGACAGCATGGTCACAACTTACCGGAAAGCCTGGAAATCCTCTTGTTCCAGGTTGTCCCTGAAGAAGAAACAGAAAAACAATCAGAGTTTTTGTTTTACCTTTGAAGTCTGGCATAAAAAATCAGCTGGTCATTGAAAGAAGATCCAGTTCTCTACCCCAATCCCTCCAATGCACTAAGGTATTTGGTGAGTACTGAAATTGATTTAGATGCATGGAGTGGTACTGAAGACTCTGGGGGACACACAGAAGGAAATTAGATGCTGAAATTGAATACTGAAAAGAAAAGAACAAGGAGTTCCATTCTAATAAAGATGCTTGACTAAGTATAGAAGGTGAATCAGTTCAATGAGTGTATGGTAATAACAATTAGCCTCGGAGTGCCTTGCAGCCAAATGGTGTGTGCCACATAACCACAACATTGCTGGTTCAATTCCAGCCGGGGACCTTTGTTGCATGTTGCATGACCCTCTCCCCACACTTTATGTCTGCTTCTTAGCTGTCAAACTGTCCAACAAAGTTACAAAAATAGCCAGCATACTCTGATGGTGGCCTGTTTGAGATTTTCTACCCTGCTTCCTGGACTGGTACAAGACATTTAATATCTCCGGGAAAAGGAATGAAGGGAAAATAAAGGTGTTGGGGAAGAGGTGAATGTGACTAATGAAACAGATTGCCTGGAAGCAGTGGTAGTTACAGGAAGCTTTGAATGGTTTCTTTCCTCAGGGATGTTCTGCCTTTTTGAAACGGCACCCGGCACGAGTTCATTCTTCCTCATACAAGATTTCATCATTTGACAACAAAAATTAAAAAAAATAAATAAATATTAATTTATATTAATTAAATATTAATCTTGTGAGCAAGCTCCAACTGTGGTTAAAAGTCATGTTCAGAAAAAAAGGTGTGTGAAGGGTTAGGGTTAAGACTTCAGATTTGTTTTTTGTCAGACTAGTGAGTTAAGATTGTTAGATCCAGATCAAGAATGAACTTAACTTTAAACCAACATTAACAATAAGACCTAAAAATACTCAGAAGAAAATGGGTGTCCTGATGAAGACTGTAAGGTGTAGTTGAAAGCAAAAGTACTTGAAAAAGCTTAAAAATTAAGATACTTACTAAATACTATTTCCCTGGTCAAGAAACACTTTCCACACACATTGGCTTTCACACTGGCATGGAAATGCATCCTGCATGTAATTTTTCCATCTCAAACAACCATTATTTTGCTCAAAACAGTTTCCAGCATGTATTAATGAAGTCATTGTGCATGTGCTATAAAACTGTTAATATCTCTGAAATATGACTGCTATGCAGTCCATAGTCAAGCTGTTAAGTTGCAAGCCTGCAGTAGAACATGTATTTGTAATCATCCATATAACATGATGAAATGACAATGTGCATAAAAATAAATGAACTCCCTTGTTCCACTTGAGGTCATGAATCTCTCGTCATTCTCACCTACTGTGGCAAACTAGTCTCTAGATGCTTCTGACTGACTGGCCCTCTAAGTTCAGGACTTGGCTCCTACTGCACAGAGCTTGCTTCACAGCCTATTATTCATCAGAAATGCCTATTACCATCCAGGAAGAGTAGACAGGAAAACACAGGAAAAGACTGTGATAACTATCAATTAGCAAAACAGATGTGTATTCCAGTTAAGTTGGCTAGACTCTTGGTTATACCGTCTTCCTTTAAAAAGGCATATTATCCAATTTATGAGGCGACATTGTCCTACTGAAGACAAAAAAAGGAGAAGAAAAAGAAATGCTAAACTCATTTGGCTTTGGGTTATAAGAGGAGGATCCATTAAGACCTGGTGTGTAGATAACACACATTGACCCTAGTTGGACCAGTTTGGAGTTTCTCGCTTTACTTCCTGATAAAACAAGCATGATTAACAGTTAACAGTTTATGGCCAAACTGAACACAGTTTGAATCCTCTTGAACAATGCTGCTGTTTCTACACAGCACTTAAACAGCATTTTTCTATTATTTGTGGTTAATTCACCCAGCCTTGATTATGATTCGGTTTGGCTGGGCTAACATAAACCTGAGCCAAGTAAAATGCAAAAGCAAGGAAAGAGCAACTCTCTCTAGTTGTCTTATTTAATCAAAACAACTGAAATCCATTGGTGTCTTTAAGAACCTGATGTGTTAATCAGAAATCTACTGAAATGGTAGCTAAGCTAGGCTTGGCATGCAGGTAGGCAGCACTGATTCAAGATAAGAATTTTATTTGATGTGAGAAGGACACTTACAGGAGGCCCTCTTGGTCCAATGATAGACAATCCTGGCTCACCTGGAGCTCCCTATAGACAGATAGAAAGACAGGAAGAAAGCATATTGAAAAAATGGAGAGGGGATTCCACCAGAATATCATTAGAGAAATCCAGCACACTGATTTCAAGTCAAATCAAGTTTTTACTGCCACATAGAGTAGGCTCTAATCATACACAGTACAACGTCTAGTGAAATTCTTCAGTCGCTAGCTCCAGAGCAAGTCTAACAAATAGATAAATAGAATGAAAAGACAACCGTGATAGAGATGCATAAAATGTATCGCAATAGCCACACTAGAGAGTTACATAGTGAAGTTCATGTCCACGTTCTTGTATTGGTTGTGCTAGAAGCTTTGTGACATGACTGTTTGTTTGGTTGGTGAACTGCTGTAGCTAGCAAACTACCTGCTAGCCAGGGTTAGTAACATGCAATGGCTATCAAAATGGCTCTCCGAGATAGTTGACTTGCTATTGTTAGTTAGCAAATAAGCTAGCTTGGTTGCTAACTGAACAATAATCTAAAAGGGTACTCCACCACTTTTACACTTCAAAGTCAGTTCATCTCATAGAGTACACCCATTTGTGACAACTGTTGTATAATCTTTTTCTGCTCCAAGTCTAAAAAATAGCCCTGCTGGTGACATTATGTCATCAGGGTTATTTTAGCATTGGTTAGTGGTTACAAATGTATAAGCCAGCATTATAGACTGGGGGTTATGGCATTTGAAAGGCATAGGTATTTGCTTGACATAGAGTGTAACAGAAGATGCTATAAGTTGCATTAAGGGAAACACAGGGATCTGGATCTTGGAGCTTAACCCATACAACAGGTATGAAGTAAACATCTTTATTTTTCTCACAAGTCAAACTTTACAAAAGTGCACTCCTAAATTCCATCTTTCTATAATTGATTTCGGTCAGGAATTTGCTTGAATTTTTTGCTTTTTAAGTGTTAAAATTGACTATAATTTTTATCCCAAAATGGATCATACCCAAAAACCCAGTTGTGCTGTACAATGTGCCTCTTGGTCAAGATTTGACACAAAATAATTGATTTGCAATGTGACAGTGGCAATCTGTGCAGCCCCTCCCTGCATAATCCCACAAACCACTGAGGCTAGACTAACCCAACTCAGGTTTCCAGCACTTTCCTGTATTAGCTTCTCTCCTCCTGGAGGGAAACCCTATCGCAAGGACATATCTGATCCCTGTCATCCATCAAAGACAAAAGTGATTTGAAATATTTCTGAACAAATATCTACTTTAGGAGGGCAAGAATTTATTTTCTTACTCTCGGTTTGATGGCAGATGGATCACTCAGAGGCCAGAAGGCAAACGTAATGATGGAAAAAGAGGTTTTATGTCATCTGAGGCAGTTTTCAGTTACTTCCTTGGTTTCTGCAGCTTGAGTAGATTAGACAAGTGAAAATCTACAGATACACTTGTGCAGAGATTGGATTACTTTGGTTGCAAGAGGTCAAGGTAACGAGACAAAGTTAGAATCGCAACCAAAACCATGACCCACTCAGAATAACACACACATAACACCAACTGCTGTGGAATCAAAAGCAGACAAAACTATGTAGATCTTATTTCCTTCTAAATTTTATTTTCTCAGGTCCATGAAGAGTGGCATCCATCTGCTGTGGGTCTTTCGCTATTTCTTTTGTTTGGTTTTTGCAAAACCAATCCCTCATGTCTTCATGCTTTTTCTGTCAGCCTGGCTCAGCTTGCCAGGCACTTGCCTCAAATGCTCTCCCACAAAACCCACAAAAGCCATTTGTTTGGAGAATTTCGTGTTCTGGAAAAGCTCGCCTTCAATTATCGTCTTGGTGCCTGCTTCACTCTTGCTTTCCTCAGGAAGATGCTTCCTTTGAACAGATGAGCTACAGTCAAGTCTGCTCTATTTAACTCCTGGATTTCTTCATCCTCTCTCCTGGCAGCTACTGGAAGAAACTAACCACACATAGGACAAATCCCAATCACACTATTACAATATGTCCCCTGGCTAGACAGACAAAGGAAACCCATAGATTATTTTGGATATGAATATTCAGAGCAATCCAAAAAGCCACCACTACATTGTCTGTTTCTCCGCTTACGGTCAGTTTACTATTTCTGTTCTTTCATGAGTCAGGCCATGGCTGAAACCACTACTTCTGTTTTGACTGACTGACCATATTAAAGATGCTTGGCTAACAAACACACTTGTCATTGTGGTATGACAGTCAAGAATGTCCTGAGCGTTTTCCTTTTCATTGCACATTTGGCCCTACACATCACAAACCACATTGTATTCGATGAGAACAAATCTGTAAATCTGCCCTTTCTGGCTTTTATACAGCTAATAGATGGAAATGTTATGATTGCTTTACCAAATGTGGAGAGACGGTTTTGAAGAGTGTTCGTATCCAACAGGCACATTTATTTTTACCATACTGAGGTGTCTAAGCAAACAACCTTTCACATGCTGCTGACACAGACCAGCATTATCATCCCAGTGGACAGGTCTTTCTGGCCAGTCAAGAAACCAAAACTTTCAGATTATAGAGGCTAAAATCTCTGTAGAGCTGAAGGGGGTTGCAATGTTACACAATAAGCTACATACATGGTCATGTTAGTCAATGTTAATATAAAAAATATCTATTACAACAGCTGAAAAGGAATTGCTCAACATTTTGGGAAATAAGGTCAGTGAGCACAAAGGACGAAGTCAAGTATATTTAAAAAAAATGTTCAGTTCTAGTACTAGATAGATAGATAGATAGATAGATAGATAGATAGATAGATAGATAGATAGATAGATAGATAGATAGATAGATAGATAGATAGATAGATAGATAGATAGATACTTTATTCATCCCCAAGGGAAATTCACAAGTTCCAGCATATTCCACAAATTTTAAGTAAAAGCATGCAATAAATAATCTAAAAGCACAGCAAGCAAAGAATTAAAAGTTAAAGGTAAAAAATGTAAAAATGTCCACATGTCCAGTGCAAATAGGACAAAAAGTACAGATGTCCAGTGCAAACAGAATTAAAAACGTTAACGTTGCTGAGTTTTCTTGTAAACAGTGTGTTGAATATATTCCCTTCCTCATGAACCCTGTGCAAATCTTTTGGTTTTGAAAGTTATGCAACACCCATCATTATTAACTAATAGCCTTCTTCTTCTATGACTTTTTTGTATGTTGCCGCATTTCTTGGCATGTTACTGCCACCTATTGATCAGTGGAATAATGTGAAACCATTGGTATGCATCATGTACGCATGCATAAGAACAATCAAACGGAGGTTCACTCTCGCTCCATTGCATTAAAAGTGGACAAAAACTCCACAGAGTAGCTTGATGTGACTTGTCAGCAGCTTAAGATCAACCTTCAGCCAACTGCAGCAGATGTCACATACTCTTTGCGGGCAGAGTTTGTTACATTTATATGAATAAAAGTGATCATTTTGATTTTTATATGCGAGTGCTGCTGACATTGGCAGACGTACTGCATGTTTACCATCTCTGTTGACACAGTTTTGCAATTCCTGAAGCCAAGTGGGAGATATCAGAGCCAACAGTAAAATTTGTCTTACATGTAATTTCCACCTTGAGGCCAATATCAATCTTCTCTGTCCCAGCTGGCAGCTCATATTTTAGCAACTTCAACATGACAGAAAGCTAAGATTTAAATGTTGTGCAACGCACCAGTAACATTTATTTATCTCAATATATAACTCACATTACTGCTCTCATTCTACGTTCTCTTTGAGAATCTCCTCATGCACTCTGCGGTGGCCTCTATAAATGTCTCTCCACTGTCTTTGGGGAGTCTTAAATTAGAACTTTCAGATGCTTTTGTGACAAATTGTTACTATTGTGTTTCATGGTGAAAAGAGTTCAAGTAATCCAACCAGGGTGGGAAACCATTTACAGAATGTGACTCTCATGCTGTTTGAAAATACAGAGCTGAGTCCTTGATATAAATCACATGCTACCTGTTCACACAATACACTGCACAGCTCTGCTCTTCTAACCACCAACATCCCCACCCACTAAGTCACATTTCAGCAATGTCTCAAATGACAGCCTATTTATATTCCACTATTTTTTCTGAGACTCATCCTACTGATGATGCAAGCAGACTGGGGATGAGCAAACTAACAAAGGACACCAGATCAAAGCCAGAAAACTATAGGACGAAGTTGCAGTTTGTTTTTCACTGGTGCTAATGCTTCTAAACTTACCTTCTCCCCTGCGTGTCCTTTTAAGCCCTGGGATCAGTCACAGCAGACACAGTCACATGCAAAAAGGTGTGAAGAGGAGAGAGACACAAGAGAGAGAGGAACCAGTGTTAAAGACATGGAGAGGGTTCGGGGCATGCAGCATCCTCAGGACTGGTGATGGGGAGGTGGTGAAAGAGCAAAGGGGAGCTACTGTATGTGGAAGTTAAGCAGAGCTAAGTGGAAGCTAAAGTCAGTGTGTTTCAAACAAAGTGCTTGTCAACATTCTTTCTGACAGTAGAATCAGAGGTCCAACTATTCAACTATTCTGTTTTTGTAACTTTTTGAAACATAATTCAACATTCATGGCCATATTATGCAGCCTTTTTTCATTATCCATACAGCTGCTTTCATCAACTGAGTACAGTGCTGTACTTACTTTCAACGAGAGACTGTCCAAATGCTATCCCTAGTTGAACGATTCATCATAGTGATATTACAAGACATTCATAAGAGAGTACTTGGATAGACTTTTGCCTTTAGATGTGGTCTGACAGCATTTTTTTACAATTTTGTTCACTTAAAGCATAATGAGCCCTTGAAGACTGCTGTGTATTAAAGAGCTACATGGAAACTGAGGGAAGATACAATAAGTGCAGCATTGAGATGGACCCTTCTAACAGACACCATGATACAATAAATTTGTGTCAGGGTTAATATGTCACTTCACTTACTTTGAAAAGGCACATGAGGGAAACATAGCCCTGTTTGCAGGTTAGGAGTTAGGAAATGTCAATTCACCAATACTGGCTTGTCTTTTGAAATACATAAAGACATAAAGAGGTCAATGTTGTACACCTGTTTTCTGCCTCTTTTAAATACAAATACAGGACATCTGCTATGAACAATCTCATTCAATCACTATTGGCATAAAAAAAAAATCATTGTCTTGTTGGACAATTGTGTGAATTGTGTGGTAACCCCTCACTTATGGGCCATTAACCACACAGTAATGATTCAAGTGCCAAAGTAAAACAGATTTTGGAATAAGTGGTTACACTTTTACTGGGGGGCTGAAAAGAGCAACAAACACAAGCTGTCTTAAGTAATACACAGCAATGTCCAGAGCCTGAAGTATACAGTATATTATATACAAATGGCAGCCGTAAGGCAGGACTAGCAGGAAAATCACATTTAGAGGGTTATGTTATTGTTTTTATTGAATTAACATGGAGGATGTTTCTATGATTTGGTAAATATGACAGTGTCAGTGTCACTATGTATTTTATAACATGGTATGCATTCTACATTGTTGTCCAATATCTTATCACATATCTCTGTCATAATTCAAGTCTTTAAACATGTGCAAACAAGTCTGGTCATTCATTATACATTCTGTCATTTTGCTACAACACCCGTTGGAGTTCCACAATTCCAAATGTTTTCTCCCAGCTAAAATTGACATTTTTTGCTCAGTTCATATTAAAATGTTAATGTTTGAGCTTCAATAGTACAACAGTAAGCTGAGAGGCAGTTTAGGGATTCTGGGCATTGTTGATTGCTGTAGCAAAATGAGGGTATGTATGTTGGAGCAAGATAACAGTTGCAGGTAAAACCATATGATTATCATACATATGCAGGGCCTTTTTGAATAAATAAATCCCAGTCATAAAGATATCAGCCTTTCACTGCTTTCCTTAGAACTGATATGTTGCTTATGCCATTGGCCATGTGATCATGAATGTAACCACTACTGTAGTGTATTTGATACACAAAGCCAAGTCACTCACCATTCTCCCAGGAATTCCCATACTTCCTTTGTCACCCTATTGACCAATGCAAATTCAGAAGGAACAGGGGTCAATAAGAAGGTTAGACTGAAGACTGAAGTGAGCTCTTGAAGGGATACCTTGACATGTAGACTTAGGGGCTCTTTGTCAATTCCAAGACACTGCATGCGTCTCATCTCATCTAATCAAATTGACTCTAATTTGAATCAAATTCCACTACTGCATTTTAAGAACCGCATTTTCTCCACACCAGTAACACTGGTTTGTTAGCACTGTTAGAATTGATCACTGGACCTTATGGGTGCCACTACTGAGAACAAGACGGTGGGTATACAGAGTCTGTAAAAGTGCTAATGCCATGGTATCCATTTAAGTGATAGAATCATTTATGTTGAGAGGGTTTAGTCAGTTAAGCATGCCATGCCCACTAGACTAGAGACAAACATTCCATGATCCTATGTTAGAAAAAAAAAAAACGAAACTATATGATGCCGACCCAAGACTCCTGCTAAATCTGCGATGTCTGGAATAATAGCACAAAGTGAACTTGAACTATTCCTAAGACATATGAGGCAAGTGATTGTTGGACATGACAACTCTCCTGTGACACATGTATAAGTTGTGTCTCCGTTTACACTACACTATAACCATACACTTGAGTGATGTCAGAAATAACTAAGATGAAGGTGTCTATTTCTATAGTCTTTTAATGCACCTCTCTATGCCGTCAACTGCACTACCAGTGTCTGGGGATCAGGCAATGCTCTGGTGATGACAGTTTGAAGACTCTCTGCTGCAGGAGGTCATGGACATAAGGAGAGTTGTAGGGTATTTGGGTGATTAGAGGAATGAAGCCAGTAGGTCAGGGCCACACTCTATAAGTCATAATGTTCACCTGTGCTTAGGGACTATCATCTGAGAAGAAAGATTTGTAGAGACCGTGCATCACGTCCAGTAGGTGCATGCATCATTTCCTTTGAACCACTTCATTGTGGTAAATTTGAATTTGAATGGTGGACTCCACAAATGAAAACAAGCCAGATAAATAGAGAACGGTCATACAATTGATGACAATTTCTGTGGAAATGTTGGCCATAAATAGTATCAAAATTGGGGTCTAATGAAGAAAATCTTAAAAGATTCTAATTTTAAACAGTGAAAGGATATATTTGATAGTGATCCTAGGCTGGCGTTAGGCAACACATGAACATGGAATTTCCCCTTGCAGGAGTAATAAATGACTATTGAACAAATTAAAATGATGTAAAACCACTGCACTACTAAAGTACAAAACCATGGCATGTTTCCCTCTGCGGGGCGAGGCTGTGGTGCTGCCTGGCAGCACATATCACAGAATGAGAACATAGCCATCATTATTAATGATCATATGGTGCCTGCCTTTCACATTTCAGTTGAACTCACACCACTCCTCATCTCATTTGTGTAGACTGAGTCTGGGCACAGATTGAGCTGTTTTCAGTCCTGGTGCATTAGATGTGCTGGTGTCTTTGTCATGATATGGCTGGGTTCTTTGAAGACCTGTCCAAGGTCCTGATCTAAACCACAACAACCAAAAGTGGTCTTCATCCAGAGCTGGGGACTTTACAAAGTGCCTAATGTGATTCTTTGATGTAACCACAAAATATAAGCTTAACTTGTGGGTTTTATTTTTGACTTAAGTAGGTTTATAGCCATGAGATGATGTTCATGTGTATATTAATATCTTTCATGATACAGTTTTAGCTGTTTATTTTGGGGAAATTTAGGGAAGTAGCCGTGGTTTAGGCTGAATGAAGCGGCGTCATAACTGGTGTCACATTTGAAGACATTTTGGAGACAGAAAGAGACTGAGAAACCAGAGTCTTGTCTAAGTGAGGTGGTTGTGGGAAGCAAGACACTCACCTGGCACTTAGCAGTGCAAAGTGGAGGTATATGAAGCATGTTTACATCCTTAAGATGGGCTAAGAGCGCAGGACATGTTGAAATCGGTTTGCATCATGCATATAAGGAGAAACTTCACAGATAGTCTTCTCATCTTTGAAAATAATGTTGCATCACCCCATCCCGGATATTATTGAGATTACTGAGACAGCAATGCAGCACATCAAATGATTGGCCGGAATGTTTACTGTTGCTGGCAACACTATCAGCTGCTCAGGGACTCATGACTTATCTCTGTCATTGGCTATTGTGATCCCGCTCAGGAAGATGTCATCATCTAGATTAGAACTCCTAAATATCAAACATGTTGGGCCCTGATGAGTCTGTGAGCACTTCAGGAGGTTTGAGACCGGATCTGTAAACTCTTCACATTACCAGATACTCTGGGCTGAACATTGGTACCAAACAAGGTCCCAGAATTCTTCTCTGATAGTCAGTGGGTTTGAAACTTGTGTAGTCTGTGTGTGGTTTTTAATACTCCTCAGCTAGTCTCAGGCGAAACACACACACACACACACACACACACACACACACACACACACACACACACACACAAACATTTTGTTTCCATCACTTCAGAGGACATTACACTGACTTATATTGATTTCATGGAGACATACCCTGGCCCTAACCATAACCACTACCTGCCTAACCCTCACTGTTACCTGAACCTTAACCCTAAACTGTGATGATTTATGACTCGCCTTTTATCCACATATGGAAGGTGAGTCCCAATAGTGTGATTGTATTAACAGATTTTTGTTCCCACAATATGAGTAGTACATGCCAGTGCGCACGCACACACACACACACACACACACACACACACACACACACACACACACACACACACACACACACACACACACACACACACACACACACACACACACACACACACACACACACACACACACACAAGCACAGCTGACTGCAGTCACACCAGCCTCTATTCACCACCTGTATAAAATACTAAATCCACGACACCATATTTCTTTGTTAGGTTAGAGTGAATTATTTATCCTTACATTCAGTAGCCAAGGAGTAACCTACTTCCTTTGGTTATAAAGACCTATAATGTCAAATTCTGAAATAACCACATTCTATGGAAAACACTGCTCCCTGATTTTCAGTTCTAATAGGTCCTTTTTCCAAAAACCACATCCTCCAACTCTCATTTCCCGCTGCTTGACGGGTGATCAATCACAAATCCTGTAAGAAATCTCATCCTCGCTTTGACACAAAATGTCAGTGAAACTCCTGCGAAGGAACAAAACATGGGGCCGGTCTCTGCTTGAGACTGTTTTATGGACCTGTTTCACAAGTGAGCTTGTCAGAACAAAATGGGGGGTTTGCTGGTTGTAACTGGCAACCTAGGACAAAGGTCAGTTACTAGATGGCCACCTGTTGTCATGATAGAAACCATGTGGGTTTGACATGTTGAGAACTCTGGTTCAACAGACAGAGAGTTAGACTGAAGACAAGAGAGGAGAAGGGCTGACAAAACAGAAGCAGGTTTGTTTGGAGAGGTTATATGAGCATTCCATTCACGGTGTAAGAGAAACTGGGATAGAATTTTAATAAAAGAACATCCACCAGGCCATGGCACACTTTAGCTAATGGGGTTATGGACTGAAAGCGTAAAGATTTTTAAGCTCTGAGCACTCAGTTGCACTGCTGTACTGACATCTTCTACATTCAATGTGTCCGGATGGTTTGATGCAGAAGGTTCAGGTTGAATTAAAAATGCATTAATACAAATCTAGTTTAAGTTAACAAATGTGTTTTGTAGAGAACATAATCCTGCCTGGATATCTATACAACAAGGTAATATTTACTGAACAAATCTATGAAATATTATTATACTGTCTATTGACACGTAAATATTCATTTTTCTACATTAAACAGAAACCACTATCTTTTCCTTTCTATCAGATGTTTTAGTAGTCTAACCTGACATGAACCCAGGCTCTCATGACAGTATCCTGGTCTCCCTACTAATATTATATGCTGTGTTATGTTGTCAGTGGTTGTATATGGCCCACAGATGGGAATATGTGATACCTGTTGCTGATGCTAGTTCTATGCAGTGATATTGCCTTGACCCAACCCAGACCTTGATCCATGGATGACCCCATGATGGATCATCTTTAGTCATCTATCTCTCTACATACTCTGATTTAACCCAGTAACATTTGTGCACGTGTGTAAGTATATATCATCTGTGTACATGTGTGTAGTGTGCATAGCATGCATGTATTATACTACTATATATAGTAGTATACTATAGTATACTACTATATATACTATTATATATACTATATATTATACTAGTATATATACTGTCCATATGGAATTAGTACATGCCCTGTATATAGCTACATATTGTATGTGTGCATTGTATGTATGTATTGTATGACTGTTGATCCACGATAAGCTACGTGTCATATCAGCTGTAGCAGAAAAACCCCTGAGTGGATTTAATTTAGCAAGGATCCGTGTTACTACTTATGAATTGTACTTTTCATTAGTTCAGTAACAGAAATAATGTGTCATTTCTTCCTTCAAAAGTTCCATAGTTCTACTGTAATGTGTGAGTAACATGTTAACTTTTCCACTGGCTTTTACTACATGGCTCAATGAACTGACTCAGTAGCCTAACATTACATGGCAATACTGTATGTAACAAAATCTTGTAGTCATCCTAGATCAAATAAGACCAGGCTTATAAATTGAACATTATTTCTTTGTTGCATAGGCTCACTTTAATCAATGCAGCAATTTTGTTTCCTCCAAAACATATTTGGTAAAGCAAATTAGTAGGATATAGATGATGATAGCTATGGCTACCATCCGATAGCCTCATCTGGATGTATTTATTTTCTCTATATCTATGATCATTAGAACTCATTGGAAGATCAAATTAAAACAACAGCTCAGTAGATAGCAGGTGGAGAGATCAATACTGCAGTGATGACTATTTTCACATGCAAATACTGGGGGCTTTATTGAGACACACAAAGACACAAGTTAAAAAGACAGTTACCGGAAAGCCTGCTCGTCCAGGAGGACCCTGAAAAAGGGGTGAGAGAAAATAGGTACAAAAAAGAAAGAGTAAATTTACAGGTGAAGTCTACATTATGAAAGATACCTGTGCTGAACCAGGCCAGAACAAAATTAACTGGAGACTCCCGGTTGTACTGTCTCATATGAATGTTTTATTTTGACCTTTTCAGCTCAGTATTTCACACAGAGAGAACACTGCTGGTGCAGTAACATGCCTCTTTAAATTCAGGTCAACATTCAGACATTCAGTGAATCATATTTCAACACAACACAAGCTGTTTCTGAACATTTTCTTCACTTCATCACAAACACTCAGGCAAAGATTGGTTTTGGGAGAATGCATGCTGAAAGTTTGAAAGCTTTTACGTGACAAACTCAATACAAGACTAAGTGACCTCACCCTACTTGATGCCTTGCTAATGCGGATATGACAACATGTTAGGATGGTGGCCTCCATCAAAAACAAAACTCAAGGAGCTACAATGGCTTTGTGTCCAGGCTCTAAGAACAAAAGTAAGTCAAGTATGTTTTGTATTCACTGAGTGAGTGGAACACAAATCAATGCTTCTTGTCTGAGCACCTATTATGCAAAGGATGGAAAGCTAATTAGTAGGAAGTCAAAACAGGAACTCTTGACATTTTCCAAAAAGTTGCTGATGCATAGACACTTTGTGGAGGAGTGATAACTGCCTGCTCTTGAATGCTGGCATGTCAACAATATTCCTCCATGAGGAGTCCAGTGAGAGTGCTGAAACTTCCCAGAGACAGACACAGACAGACAGACAGACAGAAAGAAAGAGTGTGTGTGTGTGTGTGTGTGTGTGTGTGTGTGTGTGTGTGTGTGTGTGTGTGTGTGTGTGTGAGTGGGCGACTGCTGGCCAACAGCAGTAGAGGGGAAGTCGTTCCTCTCATATCAGTAATCCTGGATTAAACAAACGTCAAACAATCAGCTCATGCATATTGGCTTTGAAGAATGAATATAAACAGGGGTACTCATACACAGGTATGCATGCATGACAAAAATCTGAAATGTATAAGACCCAGGCTAAATGTACTTTTGCATAACAGGGAGCATCAAATTTGGGTCTAGGCTACAGATTGGATTTAAATTTGGAGCCACGAGGAGGCAAATAAATGGAGTGCAAGTATGGCAAAAATGAGCAAAAGTCCACTGCTATGAATGAATCTCAACCCTCCCTCCAGAACTTTCATATTAAAGGTCTTGCAGCCTTTACTTTATAGATGAATGTTAAATGTGAGAAAAGAAAAAAAGTAAAAGAAAAACATCAGAAAGTGTTAATCAATCAAGAGTACAGCAAAGAAGAAAGACTTAGGCATTACAGTCAAGTGTGACTACTGTTAAAACAGAAATTCAGAGCAGCTGGTGGGTAGGACATTGCCCTGTTGTCATACTGAAATCATATTGAAAATACTTCTCTTGTAATCCCATCTGTTAGAATTCATGGTACATGAACTTTTGAAGTATGTTAAGCAGTCTTTGAAACTACAGTTTCATGGCCTCATTACAAAGCTGTGGTGGAGAGCTTCTCTTAAGGCCCTTGTCATTTCCACTGACATTGGTTTTATTGGAGCAGTTTGCAAACACCCAACAAAACATTAAATATAATTACTAAAAACAAACTGACATACACTGAACCTGGCTTCTGGGGCAAGAGCTCATTGGGGTCTGGGGTCTTCACCCACTTTGGCTGGCAATCCGAGGCTTGTCTGCAAGTTGTGCATTCAGTTATGTTGTGGAGAAACTATGAATGTTTGGATGATACTGAAAATACAGACTGGCAGTGAAGAAAAGAACTGTGTCAGAGGTGGTTTGAGAAGTTTCTATAGGTTTGTTTTTATGTAATTGTACATGTGTTAATGAAGGTGCTACTAAGTTTTCAGGAGCACCTTTGAAGCCTGAAGGTGTTGAATATTTCAATGTTCAAAAAATGTTCAGTCGAGTACTTTAATACTGTTCTATGCTATATTCTGACTGCATTGTAGTTTTGTGGTTTTATGTTTGTCTTTTTCTGTGCTGCAGAAAAGTCAGGTTAATGTCACGCTTTTAATGTGTCTGATGTCACCATCTTGTGGACAGATAGTAGAGAAATGGAGGCTGTGTCTAAGTCTATACCACATACAGTACAAATGCAGTAGGTGCTATGTACAAACTGTGATAGTATACTTTTTCATTAGTATATGAGAAATCAATGTACTTTACAGTTCTGTGACAGGAAATGACTAAAGAAGGCTAATCAAATGGTGGAACATTGTTTAAACTTCTCAGAGAGAAAGACAAGTGGGACAGAGCAAGACAGGAAGTGTATGCTCTTCATTGTCAAGGAGCCTGCAGACAGTAGGGCCAGTTGAAAGAAAAAGCACAATAGATAATGTGTCAGTGACCCTGATTGATTTATGAATCAAAACCACAATTCTCTAGCTTGTGGGTGTTTTTGTAATCTTCTGTCTTTTACTCTACTCTCATCCATGTGATATAAATTTACTTGCACATTAGTCTTGAAGATTCTGGGTCAGTGTGGCTATTGCTTGGCTCATGAGATAAGTGGTATTTCTACTAAATCAGGCCGGCAATCAAAGGGCAACAAATGAAGGTATAAGGAGCTGAGTGTGAACATGCTGCACATAGGTGACTGCCTACTGGGGGTGCTGTTTATTCGGTAAATTGGTCTCCTCGTCTCCTCCACTCGGTTCCTCTCCTCACGTCTTAGCTCCACCCAGCGAGGACATGAAAGAGGGATGCAAGGAAAAGACGTGAGGACGGAGGAGACGAAACTCCAAAATATCCTCGCTCCACAGCGTCAGTCCGAAGCGACGTCAATTACTGATGACGTTTACCTGCTCCCGCCATGATTCAAACGTGTGCCACATACGACACGCCCATTAAATAATAAAAGACTTCCGCGTAGGCTACACCGGTGTATCCTCACTCTGATCTCCTTCAGAAGCCTCCTCTCTCCTCACTCCTCGTCTCCTTCAGGTGCATTTAAGCAATTGGAAGATCCTCCATCATGGCGGAGGGGAAACGACTTCTGGGTTGACGAAGGAGAGAGGAGACGAGGAGGCACAATTCAACGTAATGAAAAGCACCCAGAGTCTTCAGGGGCTGTCTGCAGAGGGCAGAGGTCACCCACTGCCGGAAGGAACCGTTCACTTGAGTTACACAGCAACCCTATAAAACATGTGGCTCCCATTTGGCAAACTGCTGCTGAATGAATGGGAAGGCAGGGAGGGGCTGGTGGGAAAGAGGTGTATTTTGGCCATCATACACGGGATGAAGGGTCCTGTGGGTCCCCTCCTTAACTCAATAAGAGGTGACTTCGAATATTGAATAGGGGAGAGGTTTGATATACTCCATTCTTACTGGTGTTGCTTTTTAGGGACATTACACAAACTTAAATGAATTTCCTGAAGACCTAATTGTAACCATAACCACTACTTGTCTAGGCCTAACCCTAACCCAACCTTAACCCCAGTCTTCACCCTAAAACGTCAGTGATACTTGGCCACACGCACGCGCACGCGCACGCACACGCACGCACGCACACGCACGCACGCACACGCACACACAGGAAACTGAATCATCAGTGATTAAGGCCACCTACATTTGTGTAGGTAAATTAAATATGTTTCAAATGGACTTTATGAATTGTGCTTCTATGTTTTCAGTTTTTGACTGACAGCCTGTAAACAGCCCCATGTTGATATCTTGTTCAGCTAAAGCAGAGTCAGAGGGTGTTTCCCATCATGTCTGATTATTTTAAATATCTTACATGCACAATGTCCATGCAAGAGCCAACAAGACCAAGATCCTGTGATGTGACCTGAGACCAGTCATAATATTTTATGTTTTCCAAAGGGTGCCAGCAAGCCAGTGTCAAGGGATAAGTAAATAAAAGTATTTTCATATCAACTTAGAGTTGTATTAGGGTATGTTTGTAAGGAAATCAGCCTCAGCCACAGCCACAGCCTAAATGTTAGTCCTGTGATGGACGAGCAACCTGACTATACTATGTCCATTCCCTTTGTGTAGCACCAGCTGGGATGGGAACTATTCCCCTATGAATCTGAGCAGGAAAAGACAAACAGACTGACTGGAAGGATGGATAGTATGTTCACGAATACATGATATTTACTCATGCTTCTGCTTCATGGAACATTTACCTTCTCAAAAACCCTTGCAGAGGGAATGGGTGTGTTCTTGTTATTGTGTATCAGAAAGATTCCAAAAGGTGGAAAGCCAAATGTTTTAACATTTTCTGATGGGTGAGTGCTTCAAGAACAGAGAAGTTCACTGACATGTTTGGCAGCATTATTCAGCCTTCAAAAACATGTAATACTAATTTCATACTGACAATTGTAATTGCTAATATGCTTTATCTGTAAAACAGAAGCAAGAGAAATGGTCAGGTCAGGGCAGGATTTATAACAGCTACATGTTGGCCTAGATATGGATTAATTTCAATAGAAATTAGAATTATATTACTATGCTCTGTCAGAGTATCAATTGCTCTACAAAAGAAATTGCGCCCGGTTTGCATTCAGTTGTAAGACTGGAGTCAATAGTACAATGCATTCCCTTAATTTAGCTGCGCTGACTTACTTTCTGGTAAGCATCAAGAAGCTTTAAGTGCCACTTTTTTGACCAGGGCATGAGAATTCATTTTTCTGTGCTATTTTCAATTGTGACTGAGCATGAAAGGTACTATGTTGACAGTTCTCGTCCAGTTTTATCATGTTGTTGACTAAACTTTATATAGAAGTTGTGACTCCTTTCAAAAATATTATATTTACATCTGAAACATTCTGTTGTTTAACCATCTTTGATTCGCTCATTTCTTTTCTTCCTGTTTGTTTGTTTTTTTCGCTTTTTTTTTTTTTTTACAGAATTTAAATTCAGGTAGAAAACAGTACAAATGATTCTTTGGTTTAAAAAATTCTTGGTATTTTTGTGTGAAAATTGGTCAAAACCATAAATACTGAGCTTTATCAAGCTGTTTGTATGTTGAAGACATAAGAGACATGTGGAATCTGACCATGTTATGGAGTCTGGAATGCTCAGCTCCTGTGGACATTGAAATGTAGTGAGGAACAGTGGAAAATCTGTCTCACTGGCTGTCCTTGTGTACCCTAAGACCTTCCCCATAGGAACTATGGCTCAAATTTTCCAGGGAGGGATATTTGGCATAGGTGATTTTAAAACTGACACAGCTGTACAAAAGTCAAACTCATAGTGACCAAGTGCTGGAGCAGTGTAACCAAACCTTGTGCCTTCAAGGCACAGGAATCAACTGTTTGATTTCAACTGTTTGAATACTTTCAATCAAAGATGTGATACTGTCATTGTGAGCACAGTTGCATGGGGCTGAAGCCTATCCCAGCACTCAGTGGGCAAAAGGTGGAGTGCAACTTGGACAGGTCACTGGTGTATCACAAGATTGAGGGACAAACATTCACAGTCATATTTACACATACAGGCAATTTAGAATCAGTGATTTAGGAGAATCCCATCCAGACATGGGAAGAACATGCAAAATCCACACAGAAAAATCCCAGTTGGCTAGCAGATTCAAACCTTCTTGCCTTGAAGGTTACAGTGTTAGCCATTGCTGACCGCCACTTATTCAATATGATAAGAGGCAAGGTACTTAAAATGTTAATTCACACTGAATTCTACAAACTGGAATCAGAACTGTGTGGACAGTTGGAAGCACTGTTTGGAACCATAACATGTCATTTGAATCACCAAAAAAAAAAAAAAAAAAACATATAAAAACAATGTATGGATTATCACAAATAAATTACCAAATAAAGGAATACTGAATTGATTTGAATTGAATTGAATTGAATTGAATTGAATCGAATCAAATCGAATCGAATTGAATCGAATCGAATCGAATCGAATCGAATCGAATCGAATCGAATCGAATCATTGCATCCAGACAAGGCAGTATACTGGTATCAGATATGTTGGAGAAGACATTCCAGTTCATGTACTTCACTCCAAAGCACAAAAATAAACACTTTACCACATGCAGGTCAGGCAAGGCATCTGGTCTACTTACTGGAGGTCCTGTAAGATGAGACAGAGAAAGAAAGAGAGAAAATATTTAGATTTATAATTCCTGACAACATTCATTACATAAAGACAGTGTTAATTCCTCAAATGTCCTGCTTATGTGTGGTTCCTAGGGTCAACGTGGAATAAAAATGATCTATGGACCTGTATTCTGACCCTAATGGGCAGGGGTCTGGCGTTACTATAGTGTATCAGAAATATTTCCTGTAGCCTCGATGTACTTTTATTTATTTTTTTGTTTGTTTAATGATCAAGAGGAAAGCAGGAATGTACACGCTGAAGAACTCTCTTTCACAATTTACATTTCAAAGACAGGGCATTACTAACTGATATGTTTACTCTATTTCCAAAAGGCACTAGGAATTATTCCCCAGATACAACCAGGCTAGGCTTCAAAGACACGTCATGTTCAATCACTGAAGCATAAACCACAGTATCAATTTCAGGGGTCTCGATCATTGTGCATCTGAAAAGCTTCATGTGTGGTCCCCTGGGACTGCCACAGTGAGCCCAGCATTTCACCACCCTGGCAGCGTTGGAAATAGTCTGCCTACCAATCAATCCTGGGACTGATGGAAGGAACGAGAAAGCGAGGGAGATGCCAGATGATACATCATCATCTACAAAGGAGGAGGAGCAGCATCGTCCCTCTGAGAATTTCCACCACACCCAGTCCAAATTAATGCAAGGCACTTGGCCCAAGCAGCAAGACCTTTTCCAATCAGGCATACAGTTGAACTTCCAGTAACAGACAGGGTTAAACTTATAAATCACTTTGCCTGTGTCTGCTACTCATATTGTCCTTTTTATATGAGATTGGATATAATAAATCATTGTCAGTCACTGCAAATGAATGTAACAATTAGTTTTTCTTTTGAGGATGCATCAGTGCTACATTATCTAGACTGACTTGGTTCTGGTAAGTCTACACAAAAGCATTTTTAGCATTCTTATCTTGATATGCTTCCATGGAGAGTTTTACTGCCACATTTAGGTTTTAATTCCAATCTGGTTTTCATGAGAAGCATTCCACTGAAACAGATCTTCTCACAGTCTCCAGTGACAATAATGATGTTTTCTGATGTGTGGTGAGTGCTCTGTTTTGGTGCTGTTGGATCTTAGCACAGCTTTTGATACTGTAGATCACAGCATCCTGACTGAAAGGCTTAGACATTGGATGAGTGTCTGCTTCTCATCCTATCTCTAGGATAGAGGATTTAACATGTCACTTGGCCCCTACATGTCGGAAAACACTGTTCTTTCCTGTGGTGTGCCTCAGGGTTCTCTCTTGGGTCCTACATCATTTACTCTGCCTTTGCTTCCCTTAGGCTATATTATTAGCAAATCTAAAGTTATCTCTTTATCACTGTTAAGATGTTGACTGCAACTATCAGCTGACATACTTCACAACAAGACTTCACTTGTGTAGTTCAGTGGAGTAGAACACAACTATGGTCTTCCACTTCATGAAGATATGGAAACAAACACTGATAAAACATACATTTTCATTTTTGCCTCAACTGGCTTTGTCTGAAAGATGATGGAATGTCTTGGATGGTTCTCTCTCCTCTTTTGGAACTACCCTTTGAAATAGATGCCACTTTTAATCAGGTCTTGACTCTTTTGTTGCTTTTCCCAACTTAGGAACATTGCAAAACTCACTGCCCACTGTGCTTCAAACTGAGATTGACATGATTATTCACCATTTCATTTAAACCAGCCTATATGCTCTCTTGACTTGCCTTTGCAGGCACTCACACTGAAAACAATGCAGGTCCTGTGTTGCAGATCCTCAAGGTCCTCTTTCTCTGTAACACTCACAGACAGGATTTCACAACTCTTGAAAGTTATCATGGCAGCTACTACTTCATGTTTGCCAATAAACAGCAGGTAAACAGCCGATATACAGCATTCATGTCCACAAAGAATGTGCGCCTGCACTATTTCATTGGCCAACACATTGAGCCTTGTTCAGCTTCTGGCAGGGCGACCCTACATTATTTTTGCTGGAGCCCCTTGCATTGGCACCCTTGCTGCATTGCTAGACTGGCCTCATGAAAATGAATGAGGGAGCTGTGTTTTTTCACGCAGTGCTGCTGTCAGTATGAACACAGCCCCAGCAAGACATCCCTGGACTGGCTGGATTCCCTGTTTACATCTGTTGCTTCTGTCTTTTATTGTAAGGCACTTTTTAAATAAGTACAAAATGAAAATAAATAAACATTGGTGTCAAAATCACCTCTTTGATGTTCCATATCCCAAATTAGAGACTACTTGTTTAAATGCTGTCTGAGAAGCTCTTCTACAACAATCAAATCCAGAGGAAAATATAATATTTGTAATTATTTGGATGACTGTTGTTGTTTTGTTTTGGTACAGAAACAGTAACAGTGGTATTACTTTTAGTGGAAGCGTTTTGGTGGAACTATTATGTGAAACATTATCCAAATTCTACCCAGATTGATAGTTCAGATTGTACCTGGCTCAAAAGCTCTCATCAAAAACATATGAGAGGGAAAGACAGCCTGGCCCAGGCCATGACTCACGCCCCATAAAACAGACCTTTCACAAAAACCAATATTCCCCCTGACCTTTTCAGGAGCACAATGAAAGAGCCGGGAGTCATCTGACAAAATCAATTACTGCTGAATCCAGACAGGGGTCACTGAAGATGTCATTACGTCAATCACAGCAAGGTGGAGAAAATCACTAATGACAAATCTCCTCTGTGAAATGTCAAGTCAAATCCCTGCTTTATCTTCTATGCAGGTTTATTTTGTCTGGTCCTCAGACTGCTCCATCCCAGCCTGGAAGCCTGCTATCAGACCAATTTGTTCACTTCATAATCACATAAAATGAAAAGCAGTTGGAACAAGGAAAACAGAATAGTTTTAGTGTTGCCTCAAGGGTAACAGTCATAAGAGTGATAAATTTTACTTACATTTCCTCAAGCAGAGGAAAAGACACAGTAGTAGGATAGGCTCAGCATGAATGACTGAATAAAAGTGACCAGAGGGAGTGCAGAACTTGTGGTCACTCCTCCAGCCTCAGGCACTGTTTTGACATTAGGAGTAACCTATGATGCTGTCAGGGTGAAAAATTCCCCTCTCTGGACATAAACATTATTCTGTCTCTTCCTGTTATTTTTAGGTGTGGTTCTTGTGGTAATTTAAGCTGTCATTTTGTTTTATTTCTTGTTTGCTGACTGGACACTGTTTTCATCAGACAGAGCTGGGAGGGCAAACAAAGGTCAAAGCAAAGGTGCACCTTGGGAATTAAATATGATGTTTAATTGCAGGTCATCCCTTCCTGGTAATTTTTAACTTTCATTTGACAGAATCCAAGACTAATATGATTTTTTTTTATGTTTTATAATTTCTGCTCAGGACAAAATTTTCTTACCCTGATTAGACAATGGTCCTCTTTTATAGGACTTTAATACATATTAGTCATCTCCATGATCGTTTTTCTGTTAGTGACCTGATTAAAAGGACCTTACGGGAAGGGGCCAGTTTTTAGCTCTATTCATTTAACTAAAAAGCCTGGTGGGTCACCTGTCAGCAGTGGCTTACTTCATTAAGTTCAGATTTTCCTCTTTTTTTGCCAGTGCTGCTTAAATTTAACAATGCCAAAGTTTTACTTATTGCCTCTGGACCTGAAAGGTTGCTAAAAATTTTGGTGAAAGATATCTTTGTTATTGACCAGATTGTCATGGCATTTCATGTTGATACTAGCAAATGACCCTCAGAAGATAATTCTTTTTTGCTTTCAATATATTTTAAAAACAAATAGACAAAATTAGGTTTTTTCAGCATTTGCTGCATAGTCAAATTTCCCAGAGAATCAATCATTTTCAATGCTCTGTCTTTTCCCCTAGCACAGGGGCTTTCAAAATCCACCACTCTAGGCCCCTCCTTGGACAAAATCAAGACATTCTGAGCTTCAGTATGTACACTGAACAAAAATATAAACACTTTTGTTTTTGCTCCCATTTTTCATGAGCTGAACTCAATGATGTTGTGTGCACAATGTTATTTTTGAAAACGGAGGGGCCAAAATATTCGTTTTCCAAAATACCTTGCTACGTGTAAACGTAGGCTTAATCTGTGTTAGTGAGCACTTCTCCTTTGCCGAGATAATCCATCCCACCTCACAGGTGTGGCATATCAAGGTACGGATTAGACAGCATGATTATTGCACAGGTGTGCCTTAGGCTGGCCACAATAAAAGGCCACTCTGAAATGTTTAGTTTTGCTTTATTGGGGGGGGGGGGGGGGGGGGGGGGCAGTCAGTATCTGGTGTGACCACCATTTGCCTCACGCAGTGCAACATATCTCCTTTGCACAGAGTTGATCAGGTTGTTGATTGTGGCCTGTGGAATGTTGGTCCACTCCTCTTCAATGGCTGTGCGAAGTTGCTGGATATTGGCAGGAAGTGGAACACGCTGTCGTATACGCCGATCCAGAGCATCCCAAACAAAGCTGCGTTTATATTTTTGTTCAGTGTAGTTCTACTGCAACAACAACAAAAGAATTAATATTGATTGATATTGTCCCTTCTATTCTTATTTTTTGCTTGTATGGTAGGTAAACACACTCTAAGTTTTGGAATAACAGTTCCCATAATGCTTTGTTGTTGTGAAGATTAAGTATAATGTTGGCAGGCGGGAGTCTAGCATGCACCCATTCCATTAAATGAGATTGATTGGATATTTTTCTTTACTACTTGGACATCGCATTAAACCAGCATTAACAGCATAGTTCAGTATTACCATGTTGGACAACTGTCTTCTTGATTGTCTATTAAAAAAATGCACTTCAAAGAATTCTCAGCTGCAAAGACTGTTAGAAGTACAACCTACATATTGCATTTCTTAGAATGTTTAGACAGACTTACACTTTATTTTATTGATCCCAATTTGGGAAATTTTTACTATTCTTTGTGGTCAATACATATCTAATTTGAGGGCGCTTCTCTCTTTTAAATGCACCATACTGTAGGTACTGAACTCTTGGGGACTACAGATCCAAATAATCTGCGAGATTTCTGTTCTGAGATGGGATCTGTTAATGAAGTCTCAGTTACAGCAGGGCATGGCTGTGCCAGTCATTCCTGCAGTTGTGATCCACTCCCTAAACGGTAAGCTTAAACCGTCTCTGCATGCAAGCATGGGGAAAGGACACATGGAGGCTAGATTCCTGTTGCATTCTGAGGCTGCCATCACATCCTGTTGGCTGGAGCCACTCACCCAAGGGACGTACACACTGTAGAGCACCTTGATCCAAAGGCACTTTGGAAGGTCTGGGGGAAGGGGATTCAAATATAGCACATGAGGTGGCGCCTGACAAGAGGCCACTGAAGCAACAGCTTTATGTACAACAAGCAGTGGGCACAACATGAAACAAACTTTACACACACACACACACACGCACACGCACGAAGGGAATTTGCTTGACTGCATTGATATCATGTATTCCAAGTCTTCTCCTCTACTGGGCTTAATGCTGTGTAACTATTGCTTGCACCTGTTGTTTTTGCTTATGTCAGGGCCTTGGTTAGATGTGGCCGGAAATGGAGACCTGATGTTGCATGCCAACATACAAAGTCATGGGTGTTCCCCCTTCCTTGCTCCTAATAGAGCCAGTCATTTACTCAACACTGTTATGTTTTTAAATCAATTTTGCTAATTTTTATTAAATTCAGCTACCAGATGTCTGTGTCCCTTCGCTGTAACAGCAAATAATATACATTGAACAAAGAGTATGCCACCAACTCAGAAGTTCTGTGATGTTCTACTAGAATACTGGACGATAATGGCTTTCATCCCTGCATCTGCAATACTTAAACACCTTCAAATCAACCCTTGTAGTGTCCCCTTTATTCTCAACTTCCTTGACTTTTTATGTTGCAGAGAATAAACTGGTGTGGTAAGCAGGTTGGCTGCCATCTTGAGACGATCTCTGTCCCAGGCTTTGGATCCAGGAATAAGCTTCAGAATTTCAGTATCCAGATTGAAAAACAAACCACAGCCTCCTCATCATCCTGCTCCCTCAGATCCCTGCTTCAGTTGCTCGCAAACATACAGCAGCAACCGGTGCAAATGTTTTGGCTGTTAGGCTTCTGTTTGGTGTGTAATCAGAATCAGAAAAAGCTTTATTGCCAAGTACGCTTTTACACATACAGGGAATTTGTTTCGGTGAAGTTGGCGCATGACAAATCTACTAAAAAATACCATTAAAAAAATAAAAAATATAACAATATAAATATTTTTCTGAAAGAAACAGAAAGTAACATAGAGACATTGGAGGAAATATGTCAGACTACACTAGAAGATGATTGATAGATAAGACATTACAAAGCAGCCGTAGGCCGAACATATCAAAGCCAGTTTTAGTGCTTGAGGACAGACATGAAGGACTTGTGAGCATGTCATGATCTACAGGAGGAAATCCCTATGGCCTGCTTCAGTGTTGAATATTGAACTGAATATTGTGGCTAATACAGCATGTGGTCCTGTTTTCATTTTTTGGTAAGTGTTGCAAAGCTATTAACCAAGTGAAAGCATTTTCCACTGCAGATCAGACAGCTTGGATCAATAAGTAGCCTAATGAATTGTGCATGTGGTGTGAGGTCTGCTTGAGATCTTAGTGTAAGTTATGCAAAAACTCAATCCACCCTGACGTCAAAGGTTTAATTTAAAGATAGGGTGACAGGAAAGCGAATAGCCTGTTTGCATTGTCAGCAGAGCATGTCCAATCTCCTTCACAACCATGCATTAATCACTTGTCTCTGAAGCCAAAACCATTCAAATTTGCAGATTTCTAGAGGAAAAGAACACTATGTAAGTTCACATTCACACTTAAAGGATTTTTAGCTGCAGTTGTGCAAACAGTGAAGGGGATTTCCTGAGGGGTGTGTATCTATCAAAGGATATAACTATGTGAACTTTTGCACTTCTCTCTGTCATGGAGAGGAAAAATGCCTCCACCTTTTATTGAGACCTGGAAAAATCATTTTTCAAATTTCAAGTCTTTTCACCATTGGTTGCAAATACCCCCCCCCCCACACATAAAGCCCTTTGGTTTCCAAATGAAAATGCGAATAGGCAGTCGTCTGAGGGAGGCGAGCTGGCTTAGTCTGTTGAAAAAATGAAATTGTACGGACCTGCCCTTACAAAAACCACTGGAGAATTAATGAAACCAATAAATCAATGTTAGCTTCTGAGCCCTCTACAAAAAATCTCACAGAGACAAACTAGCAGTTCATCAAACACCATTTCCTCTGTTCATTTCCAGCTTGTCCAATGAAAAGAGAGGCCCAGTAAAAAGATGAAATGTCCCAAGCAGCAGACAGCTCAGCAGACTGAGTTAAGACAAAGGCTCCCATTCTTCATCCTCATCCTCTGCAATATAAACTACCGTATATACAAGACAACGCAGCCATTCCCATGGAGCCCCTCTAGCTTTGTTGCCTTGTAAAACGTGAAGTCACAATTTAAAATCTGCCTGTGATTTCTTTGGCTCCATGCTAACCTGATGTCATACTATGAGAAAATGTCAATGTGAAAAACGGGACACACTGTTGTGAAAAGATGCTTTTTAATACTGCTGAAAAGCCACTTGTAAACTCTAGGGGTGATACTGCTTTGGCTATCAGACAAGGGGGGAAATAGACATCCAGTCAAATTTCCTACAGTGCATGTCATTTATTTTGAAAAGGGAAGTTCATGGCCAAAAGATCTCCTATAGGGAAGGATTTAGCATCTATAGCCTCTTAGGGATGTGACACCTTCAGAGCCCAGGCTGTGGAGCCAATATGCTTTAGGACTGGGAACAACATGCTCATTGCACTAATGCAATATCCATGTGCAGACTGTAAAAGCACTGTTTATGGCCACTGGACGTTCTGCAGGATATCTAATACATTAAATCGATTTATTAAACTCTTCTTGGCTGTTTCATTTTGTGCCCTCTTGTTAATCCAGGAATAGGAAAATTGAATGAGTGTAGCTGATTTGCTCTCAATGCCAAATCCATTTGTAGGGAGAATATTTTCCAACAGGCCTTAGACCACAAAAAACTACGCTAAGCCTGGGATTAAATAATTACACAGCACTCTCTTACAGCAGATCACCACAATGACGGCACTGTATCTCTGCCAGCAAAGCCACCATTAACCTGACTCAGCAATTATTGTGAAATTGCTCTCAGGAGAAGGAAAAGGCATCTATTAAAAACCTCCACTGCTCTACTGTAGACTGAACAGACAGCTTCCTAATGTAATTCAAGGCAATGAGTGGGACTAAAATGGCGGTGTGTAAATCATACCTCTGTTTACTCTTTCTCTTTTCTTTCCTCAAACCAAATCACACTTAAAGCTACACTGATAGGTTCCTTTTGCCACTTGAGGGGAGCAGAAGAAGCTGAAAACAACATCTGACAAATTATCTCCCTATAAAGTTGTTGGCAAAAACTTGTGGAATTACAAATCAAACAGACAGAGTAACATTTCGGCAGTCATGTTTCTGGCCATCCGATGAATAAAACTCTGATATTCACTCTCCTTTTACTTTTTGAGAATTGACCCCAGAAGAAAGGTGCATCAGTTATTTCAAAGAACTTTTTTTTAACCTGGTGCTTTCATCCCTTACTAATTCTCTGTCAGCTGTTTGGTGCTGAGCAGGTAGTGGACAGTAGGTTTTTCAGATCTTGCTGCTGCTGAACATGAGACTTTAATGGGTTTTAAATGAGTTAGAACTAGTTCTTTGTAGGCTCATCACAACATATGGTACATTACACATAGTCATTTTATCCATTTAAATAGAACTACAAACAATCTCCCCTTCTGTTCTGAAGTTATGGTGTTTAATGACCTGAAAAGAGTTTTTGCACATTATTATGTCATTACATCATTATTCTATCCTATGACATAATAGGTGTTTCAATGCTTGAGTTATGACCGGAAATGTGTCGTGAGTGGTCACAGTGACTTTGACATTCTACCTCAGTCAGACAGACGGACAACCTGAAAACATCATGCCTCTTGTCTTGGCTGTCGCAGAGCCATGAATATTTGAATTATTGCTGCTTTAAACAAAAGCAATACTTGAATTGGGGCTACAACAAAACTCCACTTTACTAAAGACTTCAAATAAGTAGAATAAATTTGAATCCACCTATGGGTGAAAGGTATTAAAGCTTTCTGAACAATGTCTGTTGAGTAATGAGTCATACAATGCAACAACACTATGTAGAGCTTGGGAAGTTAATAAATACCAAAGTCTATCATTAAAAAATCTGACTGACATCAGTGCCCCAGCATACAGGTTACAATTCCCCGACTCACTAATTCATCTAACTAGAATTAGAAATGCACATGAGCCTTTTTGCAATAGACCAAAGCTTAGACGAGCCTGCACGCCCAACTCCACTTTCACTGACTCAATGAGGTGATTGCATTTAGGCACACCAAGGGTTTGTTCAAGTTTTGCTTTTGTACCAGCAGGACACAAAGGATCTGTCAAAGAGATGAGTTTGACTTTCCAAGCAGAGGGTTCAGTGGTTCTGGACACTGACAGAGGTAAAGTGAATTCCAGTAAAATGTCACCTTCATGCAGAAAAGAAACACGTATGGGCTGCTGTTGGATAATTCAGGTGGACAAATAAGCATAAAAAGGAAACAATATGACATGCCAAAGAGAATGAGACAGATTCTCTTTCAATAGTGAGTGATTATGTGTGAGAGGACTTGGGGAAATTCACACAGTGGAAAAAAAAAAAGATTAAGAGGTTTCACGAAGAGAGCCATTGGAAAAAGACTTCCTCTCAACGCCTTTGGCTAGGATGCACCCACCTCCCACACTGTAACCCAAGAGGGGCCTCTTTGCTGTTAAATAACCTTCAGAAGTCCACTGGCCTCTGCCGTGAAAACCAATAGGTCATCCAGCTCCCACCTCCTGCTCGATGTCACCAGCTAAAGGAAGCAGCAGAGCTATGGGAAGTCCGAGAGATACAGAGTGTGTGGAAGCAAAGATAGCAGTGCAGTTATTCATCTGCTTTGGGGTTTTAAAATCATCAAGATCGGTTCAAATCTATTCTGTGGGATTTCGAGCCATTCCCTTGGTGGGAGTTGAAGTGAAAAGCTTGATCTCTGGAGAGACTTAATAGGCAGAGGCTGTGCCAAAGGAAGATCAACTAAAGAGACAGGGATTTGATTCAGATGCAATATCGTAGCATGCAAAGTCAGTGCAAAGTCCGGCCAGCAACATGTAAACAGACGTGAGATTGTTAGGGAAATTATGCCAAGTGTTCATTTCTACTGTCTGCTAAGATTAATATGTTTGGTTTATTTGTGATGCGTCCTTCTCTAAATGGATAACACAGCCTTCATCTGATTGTTTGATGACCTCTTTCCCGCAACAGAAAACCAAACTAAAGAACTGAACATTTTGAACACATGTAGTAAAGGAACTGCTGGACATTTGGGGAAACAGAGAGCTAGAAGAGTAGAACAAAACCACTTTCATGTCTGTTGGTTTATATGGGGCAAGAGAAGGCAGTTTGCAAAATAGTTCCAGCATTTAAACTCCCCTAAAACCCCAAATTGGCAGGTTTACATTTCTGTTTGTGTGCAGGTTAAACAATCACGATACATGACGTAAATGTGAGCTTTAGAAGACTGGTAGCTGGTTGGTAGGTTGAACTTTAGACAGATCAAGGCTAGCAGTTTCCCCCTGCTTCCAGTCTTTATGCTATGCTAAGCTACAGTAAGAACTTCTCAGGTTCTTTTCATCTCATTCTGAGAAAGAAATTGAATATTCCCCAAAACTATGAACTACTGTATGTCTTAAACAAAAGCTAATATCCTTTGAGACCAAACATGCTTTAGTAATTTCTTTATGAAATGAATCCATGCAGGTTTCCTGCAGTATCAATTTCACAGTTCTTAACTTTTCACAGACCTTCTGAATTCATATCATATAGATTTTTACTGTTTAGTCTGTCTGATCCTCATGGTCATCTTGTCCCTGCTGACGCATATCACACATCAAAAACATTTCCTTACTTAATACTCCAAACTTATTGTCTAATTTCCTCATCTATTTCCAGACTTTCACTGTGCAGGAATCCTGCCCTTGAAACGGATCAAACTATCTTAAGCACATGATAACATAATTCTCAATCATCTGTTGAAGGCAGTTTCTAATAATAAGCTGAGCACGTGGCAGTTCTGATGTGAGCAATATCTCGGCGCCACTCTCTTCCTCTCAGACTCACATTAACAAGAGTCTGTGGTCGTCATAGGAGGGAAACCCCACCTCTGCCTGACCCCCCAGCACATTACTTAGCCCAGACAAATGGCATCTCAGCAAAGGTTAAAACAACAAATTCACCGAGGTAAACCCACACAGTGTTTTATGTATGGGTTAAGACAACAGTATGTGGATTGTGCAGGTTGCACAGTTGCCCTTCCTCCATCTAGTCATGCTTAATGTGTGTGTATCCACAGTCTTCGTTAAGAGTCTTCTGAGACATTATCTAAACAGTGTTACTGTTTTCTGAACCTGATAAATGAATTATCAGTGAAGTCTTGCAATAATAGCTCTATAAGAAAACAAACCAAAAGAAGCAAAGGCAGTAAATTAAATCAACAAGCAGCAGCAGAGTGGAGAGATCTTTTTCATCATTCATATTCAAGACTTAGGTCTTATTTTTGTGGGTTAGCCATCATTCCAATTAGCTATGAATATGGTGACATTTCTGACAGGGCACAAAATATTAACAGTTATACAATGGGACAGAGTCTAAGGTGAGTCTAACTTAATTAGAAGTGATAACTAAAGCAATTGGGAAAATAACTTCCCAAACTGTCTGCTGTAAACATTCACCACAGTTTACAAGGGACAGTTTGGGAAATTATTTTCCTGCCACAGACCCACTTCTGGTCCATGTTTGGTTATATCCTTCATGCCATAATCATTACCAACATTTAATGTGGGTCCACTTTCAGTTTTTCCTTTTATAGTGGTTCAGATAATGTGGTTAAACTGTTGGCTTGTTTACACTCCCTCTGATATTTTGGTTACTTCGGTTTATTGATGGCAGAGGCTCTTTAACCTTAGCTGTTCACAAGTGTGACAGCTTCCAGAATAAAACCCAACTTCCTTCTTATTGTTTTACATACAAGTCATAGAGGAAAGCAATTTTCAGTCTTTTAAATTGTATCCACATATTGCTTTCCTGGCACCCTGTGGTATTAGAATGACCACAAACACTCCATGTGTAATTGTTGGTTTCTTTGTAGATAAAAGAGCTTGGTCTGTACCAGCTCTATATGGAAAGTGTCCTGAGACAACTTCTGTTGTGATTTGGCGCTATACAAATAAAATTGAATTGAATTGAATTGAATGTGTACTCTGCTCTGCCATCATACTGTGGTGAGTGAGGCAAACACTTGGAGTCCAGCATTGTCACATCGCTAATATCACAGATCTCCCTGAGGACCAACTGGGCTGGAACCTCATTCCCCCATGTGACTTCATAAGTCAGTCTTCTGCCAAATTTAAGGGTGCTGTGCGGGTTTAAAGAGGCGATTCATTCTTAAATCGAGTTACCAGGCAGGAGAAATGGTAGCCGCCACACTACGCTATGCAAGCTATTAAAACAGAAGCTCAGACAGAGGGAGAGGGAGAGAGATTGCTGAAAAAATGGAGGTAAAGTCAATACTTTTACCATGTGTGCTGTAGGAGTTTGGCATGTGTCCAGCTTCACACTCCATACTACTCTTAGTGTTAAAACAGAGGCTCTTGCTCTAATTGCTCTCATCTGTTAGGCTTATAACAAAAGCAGAACCACCAACATAAACATCACAAGTCTTACATGTTAGAGGGGAGCAAAGGCCTCTGGCTCCAATCAGAGATGGTTCAACCAAACTGTAAAGTGTGTGTGTGTGTGTGTGTGTGTGTGTGTGTGTGTGTGTGTGTGTGTGTGTGTGTGTGTGTGTGTGTGTGTGTGTGTGTGTGTGTGTGTGTGATAGCATCTAGAAATAGTCTATTTGACTATTTCTAGATGCTATCATGTAATCATTTGATATGTGAATGGAAAAGATTAGATTTGGGCCTCAATTCATTCATTCAAACTGAGAGGAAACCTGAGGCCCCAGCACCTCTCCAAGCCTTCCCTGTGCATTTTATTAATAGTTGGCCACTGTACACTCAAGTCCTTGGAGTGTTTCTATGGCTCCGCGAAGTCGAAAGATGAGCTGGAGATTCAAGCTAAGCCCCCCTCACACAGTCTGATGGTGGGACCACAGCAAAGCTTGGATTTCAGCATCTCTGAACATCCAGACAAGAAACCCTGCAGCCCACCCCACATCACTCTCTACCAACTATCTGATTCTTTCTAACACCTTACACAGAGCAGTGCACTGCATTTCTGAAGGCCAGGGTGGTTACCAATATATCTGGAGTAAAGCCAGAACTAAGAACTGCATTCCCATCAGGTTAGAAAAGGCTCTGAAAAGCACTTAATATATGCAGATATATTTAGATCAAAGCAGATAACTATTCTTAAAAGTCCTATTCATGAGCCAATATGTATCAGAAAAGTGTTGCATTAAAGCAACATAAAAACACAACCACCAAACCAAAACTGTCACTTAACAACTGCCAAAAAAAAAAAGCTGTCAACAATCTTTCCAAATAAATCCCAAACTTTACGTTCTTCATCCAACAGGAAATTTCCAGATCACCTGTCTATGTCTGAACAAATGTATGAACAGTATGTGTGCAGACATCTAAATACCTAAAATGTATAGAAGACCATGTGCATCTGCTCTCCTCTTCTGTTATTTCTCTGTGTCCTTGTCCCTTTTACTGTTACTGTGTGCAACCCTCTGGTCTAACACTAGCTAGCAGTAGCCCCCTGAACATACATACTTAGAAAATATCCCCACAATGAAACAAATGACAAATGATACCTTGTGATATCTCTATTTCTTATTTGCTGTCTGCTAAAATCCTTGGTTGCATTGAGTACACTAGTGTTAACAGCTAGGGCTCTATTTTCAATTCCGCCGCCAGCGCGGCGCAAAATCAGGTCCGCTTCGCCAATGGAGCGTGGTGGCACAGACTTTGGTATTTTCGTGCACTGTGCCGCCGGTGCATCTACTCCCCCTTCTCATCTCAGTCCCATCCAGCGGCGCAACTCGGAAGGAGGGAGGGGAGAAGGCGTGGAGTGGGTTTGACACAGCTGAGTCAAATCTTCACCAATCACACCAGCTCCTCCCCTCACCTTTAAAAACGCCGCTGGCGAGGCGCATGGCAAGTTTCGAGGATGACTGAGCCCACACAGGAAAGACTGACATCACTCATGTCTAAATATGAGGTCCTTAGATGGTAAATCCTCCTCCTCCTCCTCCTCCTCATCCTCCTCAAAGCAATGATGTACTCCATCTTTGTAGATAACGTTAAGCATTACAATGATAACATCTGTATTTGGAATGAAATGACGTGGGTAATAGCGGACAACGATCATCACTTACGTTTTTTCCATGCGTCTGTCTCTCTCTGTCTCTCGAGTGCTCTGAGATAGATGCAGTATATATGCTCTGTAGGATGCCACGGCAGTTTCTGGTTGGCACAGCAATGTTAATTGATAAGTTCGCATCCCTGTGTCGTGTCACCTGTGTACATTTAGTCAGGGTTAGTGACCATTATGCGTGCCGAACACGCTTGCAGTGTGGTCAGATGAGATACTGATCAAAATATATAAATATAGGTCTGACTGTATGTGCTGACTCAGATAGTTGCAATGAATTGTGGCTGTTGCTAATTATTGATAGCAGTGAAATGCCAGACACTGTGGAAACCTGCCTGTGAGGTATTGGTGACGTGAGCGCATGACTCCACCGGTTTACGAAAATCCACTTGCCCAACAGTGCGCCGCTGGTGCACAGACTTGACCAGGTCTGGGGTGGCGAGCTTTCAGCGCACTTTTGCGCTGCCGGCATGGACCGAAATGGAACAAAAATCGAAATCCGCCGGCTGATTATGCCGACACCTCCCCCTACTGTGCCGCAACGCCCATCCTGGCGTACCTCTGTGCACCTCAGTTTACCAAAATACCAAGTGCAGAGCAAAGAAACTCCAGGCCAAGCCTGGCATAAAGCCATGCCACGGCATCCACAGCAGAGAAACAGCCTCCAGTCTCATATTCAAGTGTGCTGTTTGCCATTAGCAGGGACACTTGAATGTCATAAGGCCAAGCTCAGAATGGGAGCTGTCATCAGAGACATTAGTCAGCTGGACTCCCCCTTCCAAAACACATGAATCAAGCACACATGGAGACATAATGGGTGTAAACAATCACTTCAAAATAGCACACACCAACTCTACATTTATCTTCAAGTGAAATGTGAAACCTATATTTCTACTGGATATAATGTCACTGTAAAGATAAATTGACAGAAGTTGTTTATGGGGAACAGGAAATGCAGGTGTGTGGTCTTCTGGAGCTACAAGGTTGGTTAGACTACAGGACTGTGAAATAGACTAAATAATGACCCTGTGGTCAGAAAGCTGATAGTTGACAAGACAAATCTACATGTCACACATGAAGTCTCTTGAAGTGAAGCCTGCTCTTTGGGTCCTCTGAAGGACGTGACAAGTGTAAAGTATTGTATATATATACAATTCTGAGATACTCAAATATTCCCATTTTATGTTCCCTTCTACCCCACGACATTTCAGAATGAAACATTTTGCATTGTACAACATTTACACAGTTGTTGCTAATACTTATCTTGGAGATTAAACAATGACACACTCTATAATTGACCAATAATATGTTTTTTGACTGTGGGTTCTTTAGTTTTAACAAAACTTTTTACATTAAGGTTTGTAAGAAAAAATTTTGACCTGTATTTTTCATTATTTTGATTTCTTTCAATTTGGACATTTTACTGACAAAACGATTAATCAATACATTGGAAAAAAAAAAAAGTTAGAAAAGAATGGATCAATCAGCAATGTAAAAAATCTGAGGCCACAACTCCACAATACAGGACGATAGCTATACACGCTGACAGTACATCTAAAGCTTGTTCTGATCATACACATGCTGTGGTCTTTTATAATAAGTCATGTTGTGCTACCATGTATGCATGGAGCACAAATGAAGAAAGACAATAAATTAAATGAAGGCAGCTAGAAAACCTCAAAACCTAAGTGGGCCTGTACTGTATGCCAGCACCATTATGTGCTTGTGAACTGCACGCAGTCTATTTGTTGGTATTCAGCATGACCGAACTGTATCACTGGCAGACATAGCAAATGGGGATCCCCACAGGGGGGCCTCGTAATTCCTGTGGTAAACCGTCAGGTCAGTTCTCAGTGGATTGTCTGGTTCTCCTTCCCAAACAGCCTATCAAAATAAATAGCAACGACTGATGAAGGATGGCATGTCCACTGCAAAGACAAACAAAATGAAAAGCTCAATCACACCATGGAATCAGGTTTCTTTACTGAGCCCTAAATGAGAAAAACAGGCCTGGCCGCAAAAGCAGCAGTTTACCTTCAGCTTGCTTGGCAGAGTTATGACTGACAAGACATTCCTTCATTGCACCACCAGTGACCCCTTCTGCACTTTCTTGTTTCCATCCATCCACTGTTCAAAAACAAACAATCTGATAACAAAACAGAGCTCAGAAAGCAAAATTACACTTGTGGACCACGCATGTGTGGCTCGTAAAGCTGAGCATTGATATGTGACGCCCCATGCTATGCAGTTTGGAACACCAAACATCATTTCCCTGCCCTATGACACCATAAAGTGCACTGTAAATGCTAGATACAGTATGAAGCAAGGATACCTTTGTAATGAGCTGGTCAAACAGGACTCTGGACCTGACATTGTTGCAAGAGGAAAAGTCATAAAGATCACCAAAACCACTAGGAACCATCCTCTTGAGACCTTGGCAATTTCCTCAGCAATTTCATGGTAATCTGGCGAGAAGCTGCCAAGGATTCTTGATATGGAACAAAATGTTACACAACATAGAGACAACCTGAAAATGCCATTCTAACATCTTTCTGTCAGTGAAGTATGAACAGGATAAAATCCAGTCACTTTAAGTCCCATGTGTAGTAGATAGCAAATGTTATGACAGAGGATTTTCACCCTGCAAAGAGCAACAAGACAAAAGCTGGAAACATAGTGAGATGCAAGGGGCTAACCCTGTAAAACACCAAATCCAACCAATAACACGGACATACTAACAAATCAGTCTGGTTTGGACCCTGGCTTTTCAGAGGGTGATATTGGAAAGGGCTGTCTGACAGCAAGGTAAAGTGGTGAAAATATTCTAAATATAGTGCACACTTAAACTGAACACCTTTTTTCCAGGCTAAAATATGTATTGTTGCTGTCCCTGCTCTACAGCATTACATTACTTGGCTCCCTACACTGGTACTCCTGCTGCTTCTACAAACTGTGGGCATGCTGATCATTATCTACCATACGTAGTGCACTTAATAGTGATAAGTAAAAAGTCAGTTAATCATAGTTTACAAAGACCATGAAATTTCTGCACCAAATTGCAAAGTAATATATCCAATAGTTGTCGAGACATTTCATTTCCCTGCTGGTGCAAATTAAAAAACAAAACAAAACAAAACAAAAAAAAAAAGTCATGACAGTTCATGTTCTGGGGAACCCAAGTGTAGCAAATTTTGGGTCAGTGCAGGAGATCACCAACATCATCCATCCGGTGGACACTATGGATACTTGTACCAAAGTTTATTGCAATCCATTCAAAACCTGAGCTTTATCGAAGCTGAAAAATGTCAACTTCATGATGGAGCTAAACCAAAAGTTGTTGAGATAATCCAGTCTCAACCAGAGTGGTGGACTGACTGACCAACATTGCCAATTTGACATGGAAGGCATGAAATATGGTCCTGTTGCCTTTGTAAAGCACATAAGAGTACCATGGCCTGAACGAGAATCTTCACAGACCTAAAGAGTGGTGGTTTCTGTGTTGTTCTAACAAGCAGCTTTTCTCTTTTTCTGCCATTGTTTTGATACTAGAGATGTGACAGGAAATATGGGGAAAGAGAGATGGGATGATGTGCAACAAAGGTCCCCAGCTGATTCATACTGATGATGCTGCAATTACATGCTCATCATATTAAAGCCCTTGTTCGAGAGGATGCCAAGAGGATTTTCTTTCTTAAGCTGTCTTCCCCTTAATATTCAGTTTTAGCTGTTTTCCTTACAACCTTCCTTCATCTGTCTGGTTTTCTGTCTTTGTCAGTCACTGCTTGTTGCTTTCTACCTTTCCCTTCCTGTCCTATAAACATATGAGCTCTCTGTGTATCTGTTTCCAGATGTCTTCTCTGCATCTACACACACAGGTCTGGCATATACACAAAGGCACTCACACACACACACTCAATGACCTTCTAGGACACACATAGAAAAAACAAGCATGAAAAAGAATCCAAATCATTATAATACATCACTAAACAAGGGCAGAGGTCTAAAGTTTTCTCAATCTATCAAAGTCCACATCGGAACTCAAACTCTGACAAACTGTGTGTCTGTGTGTGAATGTGGGGTTGCAAGGGATGATTGTCAAAATAGTACCGGAGCATCGAAACTGCTCTCTGTAAAATTGTATTTCATCATGGCTTAAATGTTTCCTATTAACAATGTCTCATATCCACTCCAAGAAAACAATTTCTGGGGCCTCAGCCAAGAAAATGTTTTTTTTTTTTTTAATTTAAAAACCTCATGTCTATGTGTGTGTGCTTGTTTGTGGCCATGTGTATCTGAATAAGTGACCTGGAGGTGGTCACTGCTCAGGCACTTCCAGAATTTACAGACTTCAAAGCTTTCAAAACACAGACTGCAAAATCTCACTCCTGCCACAAAAATCTAATTAAACAATCTCAAATTGCTGCCAACTCCTTGGGGTGATGATAAAAAAATGACTCCAGGGTTTCCGGACAGGGGAAGCTAGGACACACAAGCACTGGGCCTCTGCTCGCTGCTGAACATGCAAGTCCAGATCAACCATCTGCTATTCAATTGTTACCCGAAGAACAAAAACTGGAGGCCACTGTTTGTCTCTGTGTCTCAGATCAGCAGAGTAGAACCTCTGAACAAACACGCCTTTAGTCGACCTGTGGGACCACTGATCCAGTGCTGCAGGCAGGGGAGCTCTGCTGTCCATTTTGGCTTGCTGGAGCGAGACTGAGCCACTGTGGCGACACACTGGTTGTCCAATCCCCCTTTAGTGGCATCAGGCCTCATAATCTGGGATATCCATGTCATCACATGCGAATGGGCACAAGAGGGTCAACCGTTACGGCAAATACTGGGGTCACCACAAATGAGAATACCATATTTAATGTTCTCATTCACATTACTTAAAGGTGCGGTGTAGGATAAAGGTGAGTGGTTGAGGTCTGCTTTTGCAGGGCAGCAGGTCAAATCACAGGGATCTTAACGTTTCAAGTGCTCCAGAGCAAGGCCCCTATCACTATGTGTGTCCAGGTAAAAATAACAAAAAAGGTTGTTAACATATACTGTTCATCTGAAAGCAATAAGCCACCAGTAAAGCAATACGACTCAAACTCCCTACACTTGCAGACCCTTGCTGTCATGTCGAGTTGCGAGCATGGCGGGTACGATGATATATAAAATGTACTATAAGACAGCGCTTCAATTCTCACTTGATTCCATAGATAGGAGTGCAAGTTCACCAACAATTTTCTTTAAAGCAAACCTTTGCTTGTCTAACACTGATATATCAAACACATCCTGATATTTAGGTTTATAGTCTGTATATGTGAAACATTAAAACTCATAGTCTGAATATATTTGAACAAAAATTTTGCTTGAGCAAATTTTGCTTCGGAGCATGAATGTGCTCAGCGAATTACATGCCAGTCTACCCATTAGACATAGATTTCTGGTGGACATGTGGAGAAAATGGTCACAACAAACCAATAGTAATAAATAAGTCAGGAAATATGGTATCTATCATAGACAGGGTGTGACTTGTTTCTTGACTGCCAGAACTCAGACAACCTGTAAAACAGACTGAGTGTGGAATGTGTACTTCAGGATGTGAGGAGATGTTGGATTTGGAACCTGGATCCTCCTCTGACTGCCCTCCTGAACTTAAGCTTGATGACAACATCCTGGGCCACTTTAGTGCAGGATCAACTGGGGACACATAGAAGCCCATGTCTATGATCTCATCAGTTAACTGCTAAGGTGTGTCCGTCTGTCTAGGTTTGTTTGTAATTGTTTTTCAGTGTGGTGTGTCCCTCTGTTTTACAGGCTTGGTGATGAACTCCAATGCCTGATCTGTGGCCAATATGACAGTTTGAACAGATTGAACTTGTTGGAACTGATGGATGTACTTTGTCATCAACTGTTTATCCAATAGAAGCAAGGCATTTGTGTCATCATCGTTTCCTCTCAAATGTCTGTCAATTCAGTAACCCAACAGTTTGGCTGCAGCACTAAGAAGTAAGTAAAAGCACTTTAATGCCTGGTCACAATTTATGTGCACAATAATAGAAACAAACCAAGGAGGTAATGAAACGCTTCTGTTTGTATTGCTCTTTGCACACCAAGGATTATTTTGTGCAATGAAACCACAGGTGCTTTGTTGTTTCTTATCAATGTTCTGCTGAAAGGAGTATTTGACCAATGAAATCTGTGTCCACTGAATAATTTTTCAAATTTTAGCATCCAAATTTCAGTTTGAAGTCAATGTTCAACAGCTTGAACTCAGGACAGGACAATGTAAGTTGGGGAATCCTGGAGTAGTACTCCTGTCTATATTCAGGTTATGGTCCCGAAGTTTGTACTTTCTAGATATCAAAGTCAGAGTGACCTAAACACCCACACCCACACACACACACCCACACACACACACACACACACACACACACACACACACACACACACACACACACACACACACACACACACACACACACACACACTATGACAGCAGCCAAACATTTACCACAATTACCCAGCAACCTTAAAAACAAAGGCCCTTGTAGCTGTAGACACCTGTCATTATAGGGCTTTGGAATATCAAAATGCATCATAATCTGAGGCACAAATCTTGTGTAAGCCACATCATTCACAGATTTTTCCATAGTGTAATGAAGAATGCACTAAGTTTCTTGATTTCCCTGCATGGCATTACGAGCAATATTATTATTATCTAAGCATGATAGACATGCTAAGATCTTCTTCTTGCTAAGAGATTCTTTAATGGGGGTCCCCAACTAAGGACCTAATTCTAATCTTGTATAAATTTCATTCCCATATGTTTGTAGTGTTTTAGTTTCTCCTAAAGTCTCAAATACAAGCCCATATTCAAATAATGTGCAGCTGCATGGTCAGTACAAACAGTACAAAGGCATGGTGAAAACACTGAGCAGGGGTGGAATTACCTGTACTGCAGAGGTTCACATGCTAAAATTTTACAAAGTAATTTAATTTCTATTTCATACCAGGAACAGTACTCAGGGTTATTTCACTCAAAATATAGATGAGGCTCTTGAGTATCTAAGCCTAAATCTGACTGAAATCAAAGTGTCAAAAAAGAAAAACATCACTCAGTATCTCCTCAGGCTCACACAGTTAAGAACACTATCCTGAAAGATTGGCATATCTTGACCGCAGATCTAGTTCTCACCCAGCATTCAGTGGACCCACCTCTCTTTGTTTATAAAAGAGGACCAACGTATATTCAATGTGCTTGCTGTCTCTAGACCCTGTGTCTTTAACTTATAGTCCAGTGTACTCAGCACTGCAATTGCCTTGATGTTTAATCACATGAGGTTGACACAAGTGTCCTGCATTATGGTTAATCAAATGATGTTCTTTTAACCTTTTGTACTGCTGCATTCATCTCGAAAGGAAAGCTCTGTGATTGAAAACATTTTGCACATTTTGAGAGAGCGGATGCTTTTTTCATTCAGTTTGATAGTTAAGTCTAATACTGGGTGAGCAGTGTGAGTTTTCTTTAAATACCAGAAATGGTATACCACCTTCCTGCTGGGGTGGTGACCTGTGTTAATACAAGGTAATCAATAAGAACACACACACACACACACACACACACACACACACACACACACACACACAGCCCTTCACAGCCTCTATCTTCAACGCTCCAAAAATGTGTTTTTGAAGCATTCCACAGCTTTTATTGCCTCTGTCCCAACTTGTTTGAAACATGTTTGTGGCATCAAATTTAGAATATATTAAGTATGTACAGAATATGTACAAGCATACTGTATATTTACCAATGGGAGTCAGTGACAGATGGAGCTTTGAATTGCATTTTCCATGTATTTATATTATTTTTATATGTATTTGTTATATTATTATTTGTACGCAAAAGGTCTTTGTCTTTCTCTAAGGACTTCCTAAACTGATGATGTTAAATGATGCTTTATGCTTATGTGCTTGTAACCAGAGTCCATCATGTGAAAAATGGCACCAAAAAATAGAATCTATTTCTCCCACTCTCTTCTTTTTCTGAAACAATTTAAACAAGGTTAAACATTGGAGAAAAGACTGACAAAATTCATACAAAATATTCCCTGCTGCACTGCACTGCACTGGGAGTGGTTGTGTTAAGAACATAAGAGAAACAGGTTTGTGGCTTGAGGGTAACTGGTGCTCATCTCTGAACAAATAACTGAGAGAATCTGGACAGGGAACATGACTTAACAGCTCTAATGCACCTTCCACTTCCAAAGCATTGTGGTTGTACTGCATAGCTGTCCGTGTGAATGTGAAGCACGCTGCTGCTGGAAAACAGCATGTGCTGTCAACTTTCCCTAAATAAACACACTCGCAAACAACTAAAACACACACACGGTGGGGGGGAGCTTTCGTGAAGAGCGAGAGAGTGTCCGTCACCTCCACCTCGTCACTACCTCCTCCTGCAGTGTAAATAACCCTGTTTATGTTCAGAACATCAAAAGGTTGGTTAACAGCTAGATGAGCAAACCAACTGTCCCCCCCCCCCCCCCCCCCCCCCCCCCCCCCCCCATACACACACACTCACACACACACCACTCTCTCATTGAACAGCTGGGGAAGTCATCGTGCACAAACGCATGGTGTCATCATCTGCCTTCACACACAAACACGCACAGACAGCACAGGGGTGAGCCAGCAACAGGTTTGACCTCTGACCTGTATAGACAAGAGGCCTGCTAACTACAGATCCCCAGCTACACTACTTCACCTCCAATTAGGAGCAGCACAGTCACCTTATCCACAGAAAACAGGAAAAAAATACTGCAAGCTTTTTTTTTCAAATGAGCTCTTCTTGCATATATAAGAAAAGCAGGAAGTACAAGGATCAACACAGTGTGGCTAAGCTAGGATATATGGGAAGCTAAGCTATATGGGAATGCTTCAGTCAGTTGACAACTCCATAGTCTCACTGACGCACTGCTGATTGAATGCTTAACTGCTCCTAGATGGGGAGTTTTTACAACAACTGCAATTGATAAGTGTTTGTTTAGTATGGGAGAAGTTAGCGTCATTTCTGGAGAAAAGCTTGACCTGACTGCAGCCTCTCTCTCCAGTGATATGTGCTCCCAGACCTTGCCAGTAGAAGAACCAAATTTTTCAGCTTGTCAGATGGGTTGCTTCAGTGCTTGTGACCAGGAAAATAGACCGATAGATGGATGAAGCGGTGTGTGGAGGACCACACCACAGGTGGCTTTCTCAAGCCTTTGAATAATGAATTGACAGTACTGTTCCCTACATAAAAGTCCTGCTACATTTTCCATCTTTAGAAATTCTTGGAGCAAATCTGTGCAGTAACTGGAGTGTCACATAACTTTGCAACATGAGTGCTTCAATAGAGCCTATCTCACTTCTCACTTCTTCACAATAAAATACTCCATTCATCCTCAGTTCCACTGGTCCAGGATTTTAGCTTCTCGCTGACTAGTGCAGGACTTAGTGTTTCTGGTAAACCCATACAGCTTCTGTTGCATTCTTCAACTCACCTCAGAGACCTGACATGCTAACGTCTTTACAAGACAACAAGAAGCACAGAAGTAGCGTCTTCGTGGGAACACGGCACATTCTTGAGCTACTGAGAGGAATCTTAGGCACTTTGGGTCCACATCCAAATTCACACAACAGCATGTGAAAGGGAAGGATTAGATTGCTTCCACAGAGCAGTTAGCATAAAAGAAATTAATGGGAGGAAGAAAAGACCAAGTGAGACAGACTGATGAGTGTTTCTTGGTTGCATTTATGTAAAACCTTCAACATGTATTATTCATTAAAAAAAAGAAAAGATTAAGCAAATCTTCCTAAAAACAACAGTGATCCTTAAGAGCCTGTACCTTCAGGAGGAAGAGCACTCTCGCTATTAATCAGCACTGTTTGTTTTCAGAGCATTGTAAACTCACAGTGTGAGATGTGCTTTTCCTTCCTCTCTCTCATCCAAGAAAAACCTCCAGGTAAAGCAACTGAGATAAGATTGATTAAGACAAATACATCTTGCAGAAATATGACAACCTTTCAATGCCAGTGTCTCACTGTCACCAACAAGGAAAACTGTAAATTTGAAAATAATGAGAGTGTCAAATAATATCTCAAGCAAAAGCAAATAGACTGGTTGTCAGTTGGGGGGTGGGGATTGAGGGTGGTGTGGTGATGGAATTACATGTACTTTCAATGGCTTTCTCTCAATTTCCACCATAACGTCCACGTTCCATCTGCAAAGTGCATGACGGAGCAGATCGCTGCCATTCTAGTGAATGAGTGCATGTCCACCAGGTGCATAGTGTCTCTGTTTCAGAAGTGTGCCAGACACATATGTACACTCTGCTCCATGGAGAATACACGCAGTCTATTTCTGATGGACAACGCGCCGATCTGCACAGAGCAGATGGAGCCAGACAGGAAGTCAGACATTGGACAGGTGCAGAGAATCCGGTAAATTTTCAAAATGTGTGCAGACTCCTGTGTGTACATCAACAATAAATGCAATTAAAACAGACAAGAAAAAAAACAATTAAACTATGAAGCCTACTTTCTCTGGTAGAGGCACAAAAATCAAGGGAAAATCATCAAACGCAATCTGAGCAAGTGAACCTTGCTTCTGAAACACAACTGGTGGGAAGTGGAGACGCATGGAGGATGGAGCAAATACACATTGCATACGAGGTGTCACAAATAATCCCGGGCTGCATGGTAAATTCAGCCAAATGTTTATTCCACTGCACTAATTCCATCAGTATAACAAAAGCAGAACTTTCACATACTAATGAATCTAAACTGATTTAACTGCCTTTTTTTGTTCTGTGTTTAACTATCACCAGTTGAAAACACACTTTCTGCAGATGCTTCATCACTGCTGTTGAAGAGAGACACTCAAGGCAACACAGTGGTAAGAGGGACAATTGTTTTTGTATAGAAATGCTGCATTAATGTATGTTATCCTGAATTTACATATATCTGCACAAAACATAAACATGGAGGAAGTGTTACAAATGTCAGCAGAAATAGTTTTCAAGTATGTTCAATAGATTAAGCTTTTTTTTTGGCCTGTGTAAAGTTACTGCCAATAAAACTAGGCCTATTATTATAATTATGTGCAAATAAAGGGCAAAGAATAGACTAATATTTAGCTAATCAGGTTTTCTCTTAAAATATCATGAATTTGTTGAGATAACAGAGAAATATGAAGAGTTGAGTTTACATCAATGGGAAATTAAAACAGATCAGAAAACAGGGAGATGACTTGCTTAAATTTGAAAACGCATTAGAAGTAAAGGCCTGTCTCTAATATAAGCCTCTTTCATGATAAAGACCTAGATCCCTTTCCTTTTGCGTAAATACAATTACAATGTTGCCGGTACCTCCATGAAACTCTTAAATGCCAAATTACTGCAGCAGCACCAGACAAGACATCCTACTTCCTAAGACTGAAAGAGAGACAGGAACAGAGAGAGTATAGTGTGTGCTTGTCCATCATGTCTCACGTATACTTATTCCCAGATTATCACACCCAATTTTAGGGCCAGAGTGGGTGGTTTAGGGTCAGAGGTCAAAATGACCTCTTGTAGAGTCTATGGAGCCTGTAATGGATCCCCCTTACATGACCAAGTGGCTTCTGATGTGACACTTTTCATTTTCACCTCCCACTCTGCACAATCCCTCCACACTCCATCAATAGTCAACTGGGTCCTCTGAGAGGCCTATAAAAGGATAGGAGCCTATTCTTGTTGTAGACAAGGTTATATATAAGATGAGCTGATAGAGAAGCTGATGGGGGTAGCGGTTGAGGTGGGCAGAGAGACAGAGGGGTTTCTAGAAGATCCAATGTTTAGTCAAACCATCTTTACAGATAAACATTTCAGAGACTCACTCACTGAGTTCTTGCTACCATAGTTATTGTGTTCACATTTGAATTGGAGTTTATTATTGCTGTCAATTGAATTGTGTGTGATGAAATATAACTTACTTTCTGTGTCTCATTTCGATATTTTTGAGTTGGAAGAAAACAAAAAATAATAAGCCAAACAGCTGAATTTGAAATTACTGGCTAGATAGATAATAGAATAGATAAAGAGAACAATTCTCAGGAGAGAATTTCATTTGATTTCATTTCATTTGGACCCAGCAGATGAAACTCAGGCTTCAGTCTAATATTCAAAATATGGAATTTCATTAGCAGTTTATAAGGATTGCATGCAGAAGAAGAAACAAACAAAACGTCACAAAAACCACACCTGTAAAAGTGGCAGATTTGCAGAGAAATCAAATCACAGACCAAATCATTCTAAATTTTTTGACAAGTGAAGGTAAAAGTTGAGTGTAAACAGAACTTTAATTGCATTGCTTTTGTAGAAGTAATCTAGATTGATCTGTACATGAAAATGTATCCATTACGTAGTTGCATGGATAGTACAAAGACAATGAATAGCTGATACTAATACCAGTAAAATAAGCTTAATGTGTTCCCTGGAAGTTCCATTTTGAGAAATAATTAAGTTTTATTAGTGTAAAAGTCTGCCCATCAATCTGAAGGCAAGTCACTATATAAAGTGGACCCACAAACCCTGTGGCTTATGGCCTCATATGAAAAGTCCATTGAGCGTGAGGGGAAATGGAATAATCTCAGCCTCAAGGCTGATCGGACAAATCAGAGCCGTATGTCCGACACAAAGGTAAACCATCCATGGGCGAAACTTCTCATACTGTGCGCATCTGGAAAAGTCCTTGCTGGTAAAAAGGCAGCATAAAAGCAGAGACTTTATTCACAATGACTGATCTGTGCATTGATTTGGCCTTTGAAATATCAGACTATGATGCTATGATGTGTCCAAACACCATGCCTAAACCACTTGGTACTCTTTCTTTAAGTTGTGCCTGTTGAATTTAATATTAAACCAGATAGAAAACTACGATGTTTGGAGCATGAAAGATTATTGCTGTTGGAGTCAGTATGTGTGAAAAAATTATCTTCAGCCAAGGTCCATTTATTAGCTTTTCTTGAACTTTCAGCTGCATCTAAGATCTTTATCAGCGTATGGGAACTAACTCAGGCGCCATGACGTGACCTAAGTACGGAACATTAAGCACAGTATCCCTTGGAATTACCATGTCCATATTAGACAAATTCCACACCTGACGCTTTACATTCACTGCCAACATTCAGTGCCAATACAGGAAATAGTGTATCCTTTATACAGCGAGGCAGAGAGTAAGCTCAGGGTGTGAAGGTTGCAGCGGTGGACTGCCTTGTAGTGTGTCTTACTTTCAAATAGGAGACCAGAATTCATTTTACCTTACCTAGAGCTGCCTAACTCTAAACCTACCTTAACTTAAAAGGTCAACAACTTTTAGTAGTTAAGTACATGTAGGCGAGTACAGTTAGGATTATTTCCTCACATACATTAAGGGTAACTCTGATCTTAAGATTAAGTAAGTCACGAGTGACTCTATTTAGATTTTTTTTTTTTTCAGTCTTGCCTGGTTTTTGTTTTTGAATTATCATAACCTATTTTTGGTGTTGCTTTAAAGGCCTTTGCTATTTGCATTCAAGGACATAATGAAGGGCAAGAACACATTAATGCCTAATGTAAAATAAACTCACACAGTTAAAAAAGGAAACACTGTAGTCATGAGCTGCCAAACTGATTCAGAGCCTGATAGTGAAGTAAGTGCTGTTTAGTACAGAGGAAAAGTCCATACAAACCAAAAGAATATCACCTGTCACCAACTTGCTGCTTCTAAAGCTCCATTCAGAAGAATACAGATCTTTATAAGCTGAACATTAAAGCCATGTTTGGCATAGCTCCTTTTCATGTAGTCCAGGTTGTAGGTTTCAGCTTTCCTCATTCCTCAGAGCTTTTTCAAAGCCAAATATGTGAACTAGTTCTCCAGCAACCAACTTTAAATGTAGCGTAGAGTAACATCTCAGCAGAAATCCAATAACAGAGAGAAATCTCCAATCCTCAGCAAACCTTAGTCCTGAAATGGCCAATAATCAAACCACGGACTGAATACAAACACAGACCTGTCAACCCCCCCATTTTTTCCGGGATTCTCCCATATTTTACTCTTCTCTCCCGCTGTCCTCCCATTAAAATATTTTCCTATAAATCTACCATATTTCTAACCTTTCTGGAAAAAAAAAAAAAAACTGGCTGTAATGTTGACAGAAGGCATAACTACCTATTTGATATGTTTGCTACATCCAGTAGCAACAGTACAGCAAGTGGCAGTGTGTTGAACATTAGCTGCTCATGATGAGGAGTAATTCACTCAAAGACACCCAAAACAAGAAGATGAAGAAGAAAAAGGATGAACAAGAGAGAAAGGGATGGAGTACGAGCTAAAAAGGCTAAAAGTACTCAGATCAAGTATCCTGAGTTTAGCATTCACTGTGTGTCCCCTCGTCTAAATGTAAGGGGTGTGTGGTGGGATGGAAATGTTCCTTTATTTTCATATCCCGATGCTGACAGGTATGCAAACATCACAAATTCAATACACAAGCCTCTGTTAGATTCATGCTATTAGGTGATAATAAGTGTCAGAAGCAGAACATCTATCAGTGACAACTGACAACTATATATATATATATATATATATATGGGGTTTTTTTGCTGTTTTTTTCGGACATTTATGGTCAGAGACCTTTATTTTGAAAATGTAATGTTGAAATGGCGGGTTTGTTTCTGCTTTCTTCTTTGTCATTTTAATATGCATGCTAATGCTAACTCATTCATGGTGAATATGTGTACCTTCATAGAAGTGTTACCGTATTTGTTCCTATTACACAACTTTTTTGCAGGTTACCTGTCGGGTACTGGCTGAGTGTAAGACTCTATTGGGACTTGAAGTGGCCCCATCTGGTTGGCAAGCCAAGTCCCTATGGCCTGAGCTAACAGAATAGACACTGTAAAATGCTTACACAATCTTCACTCTGATTGTCATAATTTTAGACTTAATGATGGACATTTAAAGATTACTCGAAGATGTTGATACCCTCTTTGGTCAGTAGCTCAACACCATATGTTGAGGGGGCCAGTGTGTGTCTCCCTCTGTGTGTATGTGTGTGCACACACACGTGTGTGTGTGCGTGTTCCGGTCAGCACAGTCTTTCAAGTGCCCCTAATTACAACTGAACTTTGAAGGTGATGCATGACCTTTTGTAAATGAGCTACTGCAATTTTAACTACCCTTCCCTCTACCCTCCTTCAGCTGAAGAAAAGCAACAAACCGATTTTCAGCTCCATTCCTAAAAATGCCTTTGAAACGTGCTGTTGTTGGCAGGCGGCCCAGGTCTGTTAACATAAGAGCGTGCTCCCAGTGGGTTTGCTAAATCGCTCCGATACCCACAGGATGTCTGCAGGAGAGCAGCACAGGCCTCACAGACTCTATGCCAAACTGGGAGTTTGTGTTTGTGTGTGTGTGTGTGTGTGTGTGTGTGTGTGTGTGTGTGTGTGTGTGTGTGTGTGTGTGTGTGTCAGGGGTGGATAACTCACTCACACTCTTGACAACTTACAGTATAACAGTTTAGGCTCAGTGTTCCCTGTAAGCAGTAATTAGTGAATGAATGTATCTTAATGACTCCCATTAGCTTAACAGAGCTGATGTGGTGACACACACTGTTTTTCTGTACAGTGGGTGTGTGCCACAGAAAGAAGTCAGTAATGGTCTCTACACACTGTTTGTTTCCACATGTTTCCATCTCTCAAGCAAAATGCAAAATTCGACACTAATTGTGTTTCCACCAGTTCTTTTTAAGAACATGAACCAGCTGTCCAAACATCTGAAAACAAATCAAGAGAAAAGAGAAGATATCTTCAGGTGCTGAGTCATATAGATCATTCAGAGTGGGGTCAACGAATTCAATTATCTGTCATGTAATCTTATCTTATACTGATATTGACATGTGTTTATTGTGATGCAGTGCATTTTCTTAAAAATCAAATGGGTTTATTAAGAGGCCTGATGGTCAGCATCCAATCAGGAAAACACCCAGATTTGCCAAAAAGACAGTCAAATCTCTTACTTCATTTTTTGCCTTTCTTACTGTATTAGCAAAGCACAGGCATCACATTTGGGTAGTAGGCCTTTTATCTTAAGTTTGCATAACTTTCTGCTGTTTAAATGATGTTGCTGGGGGCAGATCACATAAACTGTGGTGAATTAATGTGAGTGTCATACATAATAAAACACCACAGAGAGACTTGGCTGTTATCTGGTTAATGTGCTGAGGACTCTGTGTTGTAGCACTCCAGCAAGACTAACGGAGAGTCCTCAGTCTTCACATCAGTTTCAGGGATAAACTTCTATGAATATTTGATCAGCCTGATACTTCTAAATTTGGACCTGCAGTATGTGGTACAAGAACTTGAAAAAGTGAAAAGTATGGTGTCCGTGGGCTGCATCTGTTATTTCACATATTTGAACACATATTCATATTTTCTTCTGCTCACCTCCTTTTCTGGTTGAAGCTACAAGTTTTGACAGGCCATTATGGATCTTAAAAGAATCGTTGATTTTTTCTTTTGAACTTTAGTCAAAAATGGCAAACATTGAAACCAAATGGATTCAATAAGGCATTACAAAGAGACTTGGATTACATCAGAAGATTTGGTACTGAAATGTTACTCAAACCCTAATGGATAAAATAACCAGACAGGAAACAGCTATTGATCATAAACATAATGAAGACTAATGAAGACATAATTTGCTTACTTAGAAACCAAGCCACTATCAAAATCGCATGCAGTGTCAATTGTTTCCACCTGAAACAGTCAAATCACTTTTATTTATTTCTCCCAGAAGCTCAAGGGGCTTTAGGTACAGGTGTCTGTAGACCACCTCTTCTAAATGTAGGTCCCATATTACAAACAGTACAGACGCTTGTCAATCCAGTCATATATGCAGATATTTCCATGAAGTTCAGTATGTTTCTGGGAAAGTGGGATAGATGTGAAACTCATTCAGCATGAAGAGCAGTGGACCTTAGTATATGTTCTGAGGCAGAATTTGTTCACAAAGTGGCTTCAAGGGCTTGAAGGGCTTCAACAGGCTGATTCTACAGTAGTAACAGTGTGAAATTGCAAGTGTGATGTTCACACAGGGACTAATTAACACCACAAAAAGAGTGAAATGTGCGAACATGAGCAATGTGTCAGTGAGGTGTGAACACATTTTGTTTGGAGTGGGTCGACTTGTCCGATGAAGCTGTTCCCTTTCCACTCTCAGGCTGCAGATTTGTGCTAATTGGCAGTAAAAATGAACTAATAGCATAACGTGAACAATCTGAACCAGAATGTTAGTGCTGAAACCTGTCAGTTGTTTTGCTAAGAATTTCAGGACCATCTGGAAAACAACTCAGCTGTCCATGAGGATAACATCTGACTTTGTAAATGAAGCTGAGATGCATGTGTGGTAGTCTTCATCCAATGCAAACAAACTGCTCTGCATTCACATACTGTACTTCAGTTTTTCACTCAGTTCCTTGGCTGCATGTCTATGAGTAAGCTTTCAGCCAAAGAGAAAGACTTTACGTTTGTTCCTATCTTTCTCTGTGATTCCAATCTGTAATAACAATGTATGTACCAAGTTACTGGTTTCGGTCTGAATTATCAGTGTAGCTTAGCCTCTTAGTAAATCCACACCCCCAGACTTTTTTCAGACTCACTGGGCGACGCTGACTCAAGTGACATCACCTGAGGAAATTCATCAGACTTCACACAGCTATCCCTGTGTGTAAAAATGGTGAATTTATGGTGAATATTTTTATGGTTCAGACAGAGACCATTTATTAAGGTTAGCACTGTATGATCCAGTAGATTGGTCCGGTGCATCCTCATCTCTAATCAATGATTGAGACAGAATAACCCAAACAGAAAACTACTAACATGGACATGTCTGACAAAAGAATGCAGTAACTAAAAGATAAAGGTACTTTAGTCTACTCATGTGCAGCACAACATAACTGATAGAATCAAAACAAAAAAAAAGCTTTGACTTGTGTAGTATCAAATACTCAACCTGGACTTCCCTATAATCCAGTCTGCATCTCTGATGTGCTGAGGTCCATGTATCAAAACACAGCAAACACAGAAAAGTCACGTCAGTAAATGTTAAACCTTATGGGGCTGCAGCACTGTGCCAATGCAGCCAGACTCCATTCGGAACCTCTTTTCCCATAAGAAGCAGCTGAAGAGTAATTGTACATTGGGGGGTTGGGGTGCAGGAGGGGCAGGTCAGATTCAATTACATCTAATTTCACCTTGCTGTATTCACTACCATGCCTCTATTTGGAAGAGGAAAAGTGGCCACTTCTTTGCGGTCAGCTCTTCCTGAATGACTGCGTATTTCTTAAATCCCATTCTGAAACACATGCACTGAATGGGCCAGCAAAATAGAGTGGAGCCTTGCTTTTGAGTTCATTTGCAAAGCCAGATGATCACCGCTCTTAAAATGGATAAACCTACCCCTGTTAGTTTGATATTCCTTTGAATGCACAATAAAAATAAAATAAAATAAAAGTAAATAATAAAGCTTTGTGGAAATGACTAAAAACAGAGGAATCTGGAACCCCTTTGGTGGCAATTATCGATGAGGGAGGAAACATTCACTTCTGTGGTGCATCACACAATTATTTTTATTTGAAAGGGCATTTTGACTTGAAATTAAAGATCTGTTTTAAATTCTCCTCAGGGGGCACCCCAGTAGCTCACCTGGCCAAGGCTGAGTCCTTCCTACAGCAGCTGGGGTTCAATTCCTGTCTAGGCCCATTGCTGCAGGTCACCCCCCTCTCTCACCTGCCCTTCATCTTTGTCTCCAACTGTCATTATCTTAATAAAATAAATTCTCCTTCATGTCCATAAATCAATTTCTAAGTCTGAACATGCTTAATTACTGCCATCCACACACTAACACACTACATCCCTATTTGTACATCTAAAATTCAATCTTGACGAGACGGAACGAAGGAGGCCAAATGAGATGTAAAGACATTTCTCTCTGAGTTGGCTTTGAACACTTTCCAAACAAGATGCTAACACATTTAGGATGTGAGTGGTGCACTGGCCGTGTGTGTTGTATTCAGGCTGGAACAGTGGGAGAGGGGAGATCAGGTGGCCGAGAGCTCACTACAACATTTATTATGAGGAAACCAGATGGTGCGTTTTCCTCCCTCACCTACTGCAATCACCTCCAGACTGACTTTCCACTTACTGCTTGTGTGATTTAGACAAAAAACATCTCATTTTCATAATGGATTCAAACAGGAAAGAGCCCCATTGACAGGGGTGGATATCATCGGATTTTAGGGCTGTGAGGAGAGAGATAGCCAGCTGATAAAGTCTTTATTAAGATTTGTGACTTAAGCCCTATGAGCCTAACCGTGGTGCTGCCTATTGATGAAACTATGAAAACTATTACTGAATCTGTGCTTGTGTATTAGTCAGTGTTGGTTTATTTGACAGGGTATTGTTCACTGCACTGGACTGCTCCAAATGACAGACTGCTGCTTATTGCCTGTTCATGCAGCATTCTCACATTGCAAACATTCACACATCATATGTTTTAGCAAAGTCAGACACACTTTACAACACTGTGACAGAATGTAAACAAATAGCCTAAATCATTATCTCATTGCTTGGCTCCTGTCATACAGCATCCCCATGCACACCTGTACAAGCAAATACAACCCAACATAATATAAATTCTAACTTTGAGAAGACAGTAATGTTCAGCTTTTGGTGACACAATTCCTACATATCACAAATAGAGGCTAATAATAGTCACAGTATGCTTAGTGCCTCTTTATCGTTTCCATTTTTTCTTCTTTTACCCATTCATTCTCTCTTTTGTCTGTATAGCTGTCAGTATTCTGCCTTTTCCTCTCCCTGCCTCCGGCTGCCACATTCCTCCAAGTATGGCCACACACTGGCAGCTGCACTGTGAACTTATCTCGAGTTAAGAAAGGGGATCTGCCGTGTGCTCTTCCTGTCAGCACAGATGTCAAGGTGAACTTGGGGGACTTAAATAACTGGCTTCACGACCCGCGACCCCCACCCCCGTCAACCGTCAGCTGCATAGATTAGAGGAAACCTCTTGTTTACAAGGGGGGGTGGGGTTTCTTTTTTAGCTGCAACCATATCTTGAGCAAAGAAAATATTTATACAGGGGAAAAAAAACAAGGTCTGTGGATTACCTGGGTGGATAATATCAGATTAATCGAATCATAAAACAGATCTGAAAGCTATTATCAAATATCAGAGAAGTTGAGTATCTATCCCTCTCCATGGTGCATGATATGATGTAAAAACAGAGATAATGAGGACTGTCAGAAGGAGTTAACACTCCCCAGTTTGGATCCAGCGGGGAACCTTTGATGCATGTCATCCCCCATATGTGTCTCCACCAGACTGTCCACTATCAATAATAAAAGACCATGCCTGTGTCTGGCACATTCAGGTCAAACTGTTTAGACTGTAATTACAAACAGCCAGGCAGGAAAAACATTCACGTCAGCCTCATAATTGTAATACACAAATGCACAGAAATTCACAAGTGTCCAAAATTTGTGGCAAAGCATGGCTGCTAAATAATATCCAACATTAACACTAATACAGAGACAATTACATACAAGATCTTGCTGTTCTTCCCATTCTGTCAATATTGTGTTAATGCAGCAGTAGCATTGAGGCTAGCACTCCATTTTTGCCTTAATTTGACAGTCAATGCTGAGAGTGACAGAAAAAGAGGGGTATGAAATGTAACAAAGATCTTCTGGCCAGGTGTCCAGCTGTGGACACTGCAGTTATGTGGGGACATCTGTATGTGGCTAAAAAATGAATGACTGTGAGGACAGTATGTAGTATCTAAATATGTGAGGACACCCAATGTAGTGCATATACAAGGAATTGGAGTATTTACAGCATTAATATTTAAGACAGTCTCCAAGAGGAGGCCTTTTAACTGTAACTGCTGGTTCACACTAAATACCTGACTTTAACTATTTTGTGTACATTTTTAAAGTTACAAATGCAATGTGAAGATTTCAGGCAGCGTTGGACATGTCTGACATTTCTTTCAGTGTAGTAATTTGACTAAAACTCAAGGACCAGACAGACAAGAAAAGACTGTTTTCAACAATGGTACTGATTATTGATTTTTGAAGTTTCACCTGGCTTGGATGTGGTTGTGAATCTACAGTCTTGTATCAGTTTTCAGTATCTATCAGTTAATGTTTCCATTCCTAGAAATCAGGAATAGTCGAATCTGTTTTCTACAAACATGCAGTTCAACATGTATCTCTTCCTGTGCAGCTACTCTACCCCACCCATCAAATCCACACACACACACACACACACACACACACACACACACACACACACACACACACACACACACACACACACACACACACACTCTCTCTCTCTCTCTCTCTCTCTCTCTCTCTTAACTTGCAGGTCTCTTTGATCCCAGACCCAGTGGTCTGTCAGCAAGCAGGCTGCTGTGAATACTCTTAGTGCTCAGGGATCCAGTTGCCCCGCAGTTGTACCACCACCCTGGCTGCCATTTTGGCACCAGAGTCCTTCAATCCAGGGTTTGTATCTTGGGGTAATAAAAAAAGCAACATTGTTTCTGCATAGCAGTGTCTACACAGGTTGCCCTCTAGTCCTAACCAGTGTGCTATTTGCATCTCACAGATTCTGAATGGTAGAGTGAGTAGACTGAGAGTAGAGCCAGTTCTGCTGGTGAGAAGAAGTTGCATAACTTGGGGGGGGGGGGGCTTCAAGGCAAGAGCCAAATTTGCCTCGTTGGTAATTGATTTTAGAGTCTTACAGAATTCAAAGGGAGCATCTTACTTGCTGCAGCAACGCTAACTTAATAAACATCAACAACGTCAGCTTGAACAGCAGTAACCTGAAAATAATAATAATAACGGTAATAATAAGCAGTTATGGACCTTTGTGTGTGTGTGTGTGTGTGTGTGTGTGTGTGTGTGTGTGTGTGTGTGTGTGTGTGAGAGAGATGGGTGGGTGGGTAATAGATCTGAATGGGGAGATGGCTGAATTATGCCAACCATGCCAGGCTGCCAAGCTGTGCAGCCGGCAGGGAGGGGGTGGAGGATCAGGGTAGAGGGGTCAGATTACATGCCTCTATTCTCCCGTCATGGCTTCATCTGGGATCCCAGCCAGGTAAACTGTCAAAGCTCACTTCCTCCTCCACAACTGTGAGGCTTTTAACGGCCTTAAACCCACCCACAAAAACCTCTGTCTTTTTCCCGCTAAGCACCCAATATCCTCCAGCTTTTACCCAGGACTCATCACCCTCACTGCCCTGTCACGTTCCATCCAGGCAAGTGTGGTTGGAGGGTTCATGGTATGTTTGCCCCAAGACAGAAGTGAGGCTAGAAGCATAAAATTATTCAGGGAAATACAAACATTGAACTGATTTTCATTCGTGTGGCTTTGACTGGAAATTATTAGCATCCTGTGGCTGTCTGAAGGCAAATTTGACAACGTGGGTCCCATTTCCAGATTTTTGACCATAATTTCTATCACTTATGACAGCATTGTACTCACCAAAGTAATTGCTGTCATCTGGAATCAGGAAGTTGGCTGGTATACTGTGATCGAGGTTTACAACAGCCAGTCAGGGTCATGATTTTACTAATCAGCTGTTTTCTTCCAAATAACTTTGAGTAACCTGATTTGATTACAGCCTGTTTGTCTGACTGCTGTTTCTCTCCCCATATGACTTTCTTCATAGCAGTGCTGCTGCATTCCCAGATGTCCCCAAAGAATTTGGTGAGTCCAGTGTTATTATTTCTTAAACTAATGATTGATGACACCATGACAAAAGGACCCAAGTTGTATGAAATCAGAATTTTCTGAACTATGAAACAGTAATATCCTGAGTGGAACAATGGAATCTTGCACCAAATAGATCAATCATTAATCCAAACTGTGATTTTTAGCTCTTGTATCCAGCTTCAAAGCCCCACATATTTCCAGACTTAAGCATGGCTCCTCGTGTAGATCAATACACAGAGCCCTTTCCCATAGCTTGAAGTCCTTTGGCACTGTGACGCTGTGGCACAAAGCAGCTAAATCCTGTGAGTCAGGGCGTCTTTCCTGAGTCGGAAATGTAATTGACAGGAGTGGGAGGAAGGGTATTGGTGTCTCACAATCTTTTCTTTCTCTTGTCTTTCTTTTTCTTCTCATCCAAGAGGGATTTTCTTTCACCCTCTCCCTGACAACAATGTTGGGAATCAAGTCAGTTCTCAGACTTTTGGGGTTGACTTCACAGCCCTGCCATGTTCCTCTCCTTTTTGTTTTGGCCTGCTGCTAACTTGTACTCACGTGGCTTGTTTAAACAGATATGACCTTGGGCTTGTTAACTATACAAACCATCATTTGTGGGATTTGCCATTTGGCTCTCACTATGGTGTTCTAAATAAAAATGCAAACACTGTTTATGACGGTCCTGGATGAGGCAGACAAAGCTCATGTACATTTACACCCATAAATAACCGTGTAATGTATACACACTGTATCCTTTGTCCTGAAACACAACAATGGCCTGATCTCCTTGCAGAACATGTTTATGTTATGTGATAATGAGGCACTCTTCCTCTGACAGTTACCGAACATATCTTACAAAGCTTATTTTATTTATTTTATTATTGTATTGTAGCACAAAATGATGTTGTTCCTTTTACAACTACCCTTTAACTAACCCCAAACTGTGAGTGGATACCCAGATCACCATTAAGAGGCTTTTGTCTAGTCCCCTAACCTGTAAACCCAAATCCTCACTGCATATTTCGATGTTAGATGAAGACGATTAACTAATCCATCTGAAAATGGACATATGTTTTTTTTTTAAGTTATTGTTAATATGGCCAAAAGAATCCAGGTCATTATAAAAAAACAAACCTGACAAATCATGCTTTAGCTGCCAATGAAAACAAAGGCTCTGCAGAATATTCTTACCCTCAGGGAAGAATCTTTATTCTTGGCAGCACGGCTGGTGGGGCATGTGATACTGAGTGAGAGGTGACACATACAGTACATAGTTTTACTCATCCAGTCAACCAGAGCATGATGTTCTGTGCTGTACAAGCAAGGGTTAGACTGGTGTATGGGAAGGTTTTTTTATATATATAAATGTTATATAAATGTCAAATCAATTCAATGTAATGAGTATTTCTGTAGCACCATCTCACACAAAGGCAGTTCAAAGAAAGTGTTTAACATGAAAACTTAATAAACTGCAACAAAAAAGTGCTTATCAACAGGAACGTCCATGCAAACTTGCACATAAATACATGTATATGTACATATATGGTGTGTTCATTTAAGAGAATGCTCAACTGAAAAGGAACATTTGAAAGAAAGTTTCTACCACTGTTGTTATGCTCGTTCAGAATTTACTGTTGGCCTTACTTCATATGCTAATGTCCTGCCCCACCGTTCATGGGCTTAAATTGCATGTTGTGGACACAACTTCTAACTTTAATATTTAAAGATGCATAGCACCAAAGCTCTGAAGAGCAACAAGGATATGTAGCTATCATGTGTAAGTATGAGTGCTCGAAGGGAACAGCAGCAGTCAGCTGAGCACTGACACCTTGAACACAACCTCTCATAGCAAAGTGTGTTGGATATGTGGTGTACAGATGTTCCATGTCAGTGTCAGAGCACTCCAGTTTCTGCCTGAACCAGCCCATAGGCTTTGTGTCCAAACCCCATCCTGGTCAAACCCTAATAGGACCATGTGGTGATTGCGCATACACAACATACCCAGACTGATGATATGGGGCCCACTCAGCCATAAGCAATGTGTCTGGTGATTCATCTCCATCCACTTAAAGCACCATGTACTGTAAATTAAACATATTTTAGGCCAATTGCTTTGCTTCATGGTGGTAAACATTTGAAAGGCAACAGACTCGCACTAGTTGCACCTTGAGGCCTGAAGGGTCTCACATTCTGCTGCTCTACTTTTAACAACAATATCTACAAAGTTCATTTTTCACAGTCTGCTCAGACATGTCAAGCTTAGAATAATACTGTCCTTCAAGTGACAGACATTCATGATGTCATGGCCCAAAGTTACAACAGCTCTGTATGTTCTCAGAACTTCACATGTTAATATGTCCATCCTCCACTTTATGAGCACCTTATATGAGATTATAGAAAAAGTGAGAAAAGGTTACAGAGTCATTAAAATCCAAATCTTATAGGTTACATGCTCAGTGTGCCATTTTACCATTTATATCCTAAGATGTGCAACATTAGTCAAGTTTACCAATCTTTGGATGCACCACTACTGTGTCAAAAACAGTTTGTGGGGTTGATAATTACACAGAAGGCAAGTTTCCAGACTTTTAATCATCTTGTCTCTGTGCCAGCTATTTCATTCACCCATTTTCATTGATTATCCACTTGCTTTAATCCAATGTATTTGTTAGTGATTAAACAGCATGAGCTCCAGTCTGTCGTGTTTCCATCTAGGCGTCAGGGTTCTGCCCTCTCAGTCACCTGGCACTGTAAATAATCAAAAGCATGGCAGTCATGTGAACATGGTGTGCAGTTGGTGCTGACTGGCAGGCACCAGGTGGGCACTGGCAGGGTACTCTATAAGAGGCTGATAGAGGGTGTTCTATCTATACTATATGTGTATTGCATTCCCCTGCAGAAAATTGTGGGATTCATCATAGATTCATAATAATATCCACTGTTATTGTGATAAATATCATGATTGTTTTAACTGTAACAGTCTGACTAATTCAGACCACTGAAGCATCACAAACCTGAAAAACTGTGAACTAATCCTTCAACAGACTTTAAATGTCTTTACACTTTATATGTTTTTTTCCTGTATCATATTAAATGTTCATCTGTCATTGTCTGTAGTGCTCCCTGTAGTATTTGTTCTTTAAGCTGTGTTGGAGTAGCACATCACATGACATGGTTTGAGTAAAAAAAAAGTTATAAATGCTGTTGCAAGAACAATACTCTCCACTCACATCTTACAATGTTTGATTTAAAAGAGAATGTATTCTAATTATACTGTAACTATTACTATTCTAATGATCTATTATCTCCCTGTGCTCTTTCATTAGTTTCTATCTGCAGGTGTCTGTCATGTTTCAATGCTTCACTCTGTATTGAGTGTTTTATTTGAGTGGTTATTTGAGGGGCTTTGACTGTGTGCCCTCCCTGCCTCTCTGTGCATGGAGAGCTGCTTTGTCTCATACCCTGCTCTATATGGAGTGTTACAATGCAAAACCATCATCTCTCCTTGTCACAGCAGTAGGCTTTATGTTGTATTCCAATTTTATGCCCTCATGTTGAATATCTGATACATTGTCTAGTCTCTGCTCTATTTATACACAAGATAGGGTGGAGCCCTTTTAGTGTGTGGGTGTAGACCAAAAGTCTTCAGCAGGGATGAACCCAAGAAAAGTAGCCTTAGAGTGCTGTGCCTATACTAATATAATGTGGAGTTACAGTATGGAACAAACATAACCTACTTACTTCAACAAGTCACTGACTTTCGTGATTATAAAGCTGGCTTTGGTCCAGCCAGAACAGGAAACAATAATGTTTTTCAGTGGTTGGTCAGTTTTGGCTGACAAGTAACTTGACAATAAAAAAAACAGGTTCTCCCAGAATCCCATTCTCCCAGTTGTAGAACACAGAAAGTCACAAGAAGCTGTAAAAGTGTCAGACCATCTGGCAGCTCCGAGTTGAAAGACTTCCACACCTGCAGCAACTGGAGAATCTCCTCTGAAGCTCTGAGCAAACCACCACTTTAACAGGCGTTCACGGGCCATCCCACAGACACTTACCAACATGTTATAACACTAACATCCTATTGACAAGACCAATTAGCACTAATGTGTGGTGGCAGGCAACTCCCCCTGTTCTCACACTGCTGTCACAGACGGACACATATGCACTCACATACACTCACAGAGGAAAAGAAACAAAAACACTTGTACTCTGGATTTTTCTGTCCATTTCAAGTTGAAAGGTTGTGTATTGCATTGGACAGTAAAATCTGAGCAGCCCTTACTATTACTTACTATTACATTACATTACTATTTCATTTTCCATACAAGTACAAGGCTACCGATATATAGACGTTAATGTTAATACTAGTGCTGTCAATCAATTAAAATATTTAATCGTGATTAATCTCATGAATGTCATAGTTAACTCATGATTAATCACAAATTAATCGCACATTTTTATCTATTCTAAATGTCCCTTTAATTATCATTTTAATACTCTTATCAACATGGAAAAGTGGATAGGCTTGCTTTGTGCAAATGTTTTTTATTGAAAACAACATGTAGTGTTATATTTCACACTATCATTCTCACTTTGAGCAGTCATTCACATTTGAATGAATCAAATCTCACACAATTTAACACTGTCAATAAACAGATGACAAAAAATAAATACTTGGTTACAAAAAAGCCCCTTCAACAACCCTTTCTAAGGGATCAAAACAGGGTGATACAAGATAAAGTACAAATGCACATCATCGTAAACTAGGACTCAGCCTATACTGCAGTTAAACCATGGCTTAAACTTTCCTTTCTTAAGTTTCCTTTGAACATACAAGCAGTCAGACTATAACGCTCTTCTGTTTATTCACCAGAGGCTCATCAACCCAGCCTCTTATTTCTCTGCAGAAAGAATGAACATTACTTGGCTATGACTGCAGTAAGCTCGTTCTTAGTTGCGGTATCCACATGCCTCTGTCGAAAGCCATCCATTGTCACCTGGTTTTGACAAGGAGGCGGCGGAGAATTCACGTTCGCCGTGTGTTTGGCCATCAAGTGGTATTTCAGACTTGATGTGCTGCGGTGATAATTCAGTTCACACCAACAATACACACAGATAACTTTGGTCTTGTCAGTTGACCCATCTGGCAACTTTTTGAAACTAAACCTTCCATTCAGAATCTTGTTCACATCCATTTTCTGCGTTTCTCGCTTGACATCCACACAAACCGCTAGCCTTTTTTTTTTTGATTACAGCTAGCGAGCAGGCAAGACCAATTATTATATTATATTATATTGTTCTGTTTCCGGTTTACAATCAGATCCTGTAGTTTTGTAACGTTACTAGCAGTGGCCACAGCTTATAAAAAACTACAAGTTCACTAAGTAACAAAGAACATTAATTGCGCAATAAAAAAAAATGACGCTGTTAAAATTGATTTGCGTTAACGCACTTTGACAGCGTTAACGCGTTTTGACAGCACTAGTTAATACCATTCACATCAACATCCAAGTCATATTTACCAATGGGGAACTATTTTTATGAAGTTCCAGTATACAGTACCCAATATATACAACTTAATAATGTGCATCTGTCTGAAAATGAAGTCAAATTTGTTCTCAAATTAGCCAAGATCTGTCAGTCTCCATATTCACACAGCTGTCTTGAGTTGTTCAGCGAACACTAACAAACAAGGGAATCTTTTACCATCTCTACCATCCATACCCCTAACCCTGTGACGTGAATGTGGCATAAGTGCAAGAGTCAACACACCCAGACACACCCCTCATTTAACTGATGACTTAATGACAACCACCTAGGGGCTGCAGCATAGAAACAGGTGGCTTTAGACAATGAAAGGCCAACTCAGCCAGTCTCAGCAATTCAGCTTTGGGATAAAAATCTGAAACTCTTACTATTTTAGTTATATACATCTCCTGAACTTCTTCAGGCAACTTCATTATGTCTGACATGGAAAATGAATCCAAAATACAAAAAGATTCAGGCAATAATATTGGCTAGTGCACTGCCTGGCTGCAGACTGCTGTAACTTTTTCCACTGCGTGCTCAATGTCCAGTTTTCAGAGACCAGAACACTGTGATGTGGCTGGTTATCCAGGAATAACAGCTTGCATCACGACCTAATATAACATTAAATGGCCCCAACTGTCAGCTGAGCTAGGTAGGTACTTTTTTCCCCACTTTAACTTGAGTAACTTTCTCAAATGGTAATTTTCACGTTAACATGAGTCATTTTTTAGGGGAGTAATTGGAGTTTTACTTGAGTAAAGATTTTCAGTACCCGACCCACCATTGTATTTTAGGATTAGCAATGATGAAAAAGCTAAATGCTATGCTAAACTGTCATGAGGAGGGATGAAAAGCAGCTCTTTTAACACAAGCAATTTGTTTAAATACAAAGAAATGCAGAGTCTGCACAATGCAGAGTTCAAGGAGTTTGCTACTGTTAGCAGTAATAAACAGCAGGAACCAACTTCGCAGCAAACTCTGGAGGAGAGAGAGAAAATGTCTAGAGACAACACACGGGCGGTAAAAAAAACAGAAGCTCTTACCCAGTACACCGCTCTTGATGACCAGCCGCTGTCAGCTGTAGATAATACAGGATTTTGTTGTCTTCTCAGTACACTGAAGCCGAGGTATGAGATTCCCAGCCGTCACCACATCATATTACCAAACTGTCTCTCATCAAGCAGATGCAGCTCTGGGAATATCTGGGTCTAAATGTGAGCTCCCCGACAATCTAACCACTCACCAGTGGACATTTGAGTTAACCCAAAAATCAAGCTCTTCCAGTGCTTTGGCATCAGATATGATTCCTGCTATAACTGTGCTTCTGAGACTTTTGAGCAAAGAAACAGCCAAGGCCATCAAGAGATGCTTCAGTGACACTGAGAAAAACCCACTCTGATGCACTGCAACTCAATCCCTGGTTAAGTGTATGTGTCTGTGTGTATGTGTGTGTGTGCTGATCATGTGAGAACTGTAATGGTGTTATTAAGAATTCATATCAGAACTCAGTATAAGCAAGTACCCAAATGTAAGTACTTGTACTTTGTCTGAAAAAGTGGTATTTATGTATCCCTTCTTTCATTTGATTCTTCAAACGAAAATTAGGTTGGGATTCAGTAAGCTTTGCCCAGAGAGAGAGGACTATGCGACACACTGTGCAGCACTTTACTGCATCCATTACTATGAACTCATTATTATCAGTGGTTATTTAACTTCTTCAACAACAAAAGCTGATAAGCACGGAGTTACCACACATGACTTTCAGTCATAAAGTGGTGATGTTATAAACAGGCTAAATAGCAGGTTGATATACTGGTGTAAACACAGCCCTCTCATCCCCCACTAACTGCACTGATGAGCAAAGCATAACACAAAAATTGAAACCATCACATGGCAAGAAGTTGTGCAACACACTGAAGACTGTATTGGTTGGTGAAGATCTTTCTTGGCTTTAACTGAGCTCCCACCCACTATTGACTCACACAAGCTTGAAGCAGATGGTGAAGCAACACAAGAATCTTTCATAAGGAGACAGAATGCAGGAATCACGACTGACATGTCTGAATATGGAATATCCAGTGTAAAAGCAGCACTGTAGTGACCACCATTAGGAATGTGGGATTGAAACAACCTGTAGTAGTGACATTTATGAAGCTCCACTTGCAGACTGGCATCATGCATTGAGAGGTGACCTTGACTTTGACCACTTTGAGGATTCTCACCTGTGTTCAATCTCTCGTATTCTTTGTGTGTGAAATCCAATTAGTCAATGCCACAGAGTGAGAAACAGGTAGGTGGGTGAATGGATGGAGAATGAGCAACTTACCTGGGGGACACAGGCAGCTGTGGGGAGCTTCCCTCACCTCACGTGTCTTCGGTAGTCGAGCTGCAAGCTTCTGCACAAGAGAAGGAACAGAAGAAGAAAGTTAGAGTGCATGTATTGCATGGTCTTTAGGCTAACATAGACAAGAAATCAAATTACAGTTCCATGACAACTGAGCATATTTCACATGCCGAGGAAGACCCCATGATATGCCTGAGAAGAGAATAAGTAAACCTGGACTTGAGCTTGTTTGTGAACTGCAAGTGATCAATTACCCTCCATCCATTGTCTATACCTGACTATCCCTTTTCGGGGTTGCGGGGGGCTGGAGCCTATCCCAGCTGCCAACGGGCAAGAGGCAGGGTACACCCTGAACCGGTCACCAGCCGATCGCAGGGCAATGATCAATGACCCTCTCATTGAAATCAGGCATGTTCCTGACAGGTTTTCTCTCCATGGCCAATGTTACAGTTGCTAGCCATGCTGATCTTGTCTCCTGAGACCGGACACATGCGCGTGCTGTGCGTATCGTCCGAGCACGCATCAGTGTGTATGACAAAATCACTTTGGGGCAAGCCCTCCCGGAGCCCATAGAAATGAATTGTATTGTCCAAAAATTGAAAAAAAGAAAATGAAAAAAAAATCTCAACATGTAAGTCTATGAGAGCGCCTGGGGCGTTTTTTAATTTGACTGACATCGCCCCGAGGGGGCGGGGCTTCTGGTTAGAAAGTGATATTCAGGCTGCTGAATGTCACAGCAATATTCAGGCTGCTGATTGGACAATAATATTAAGACTTAGACCGGCAAAATAAACTCTTTTCTCTCTCTTTTTCTCGTGTGGCTTAAGGAGATGGGCCAGCCACCCCTGTGTAAAAGCCATATAAGAGTAAGCTCCTCCAAAAAGCAGACAGATGCATTGTTTCATTCTCAAGGTTTTACTTTAAAACCATCACTAGGAGCATGTAGAGACGTCTGTAAAAGCAGAGCTCTTTTAAACTTACAGCCTTTACATGACCTATTCAGGAAAGACTGCTCCTGTTAAAATTTCAACCAAAATGCTATAGTCTATTGCTGTTTTATTGTTTAGCACAGTGGTTCTTAAGCCGGGGATTCGGCCCCCCTGGGAGCACATAAAGCCACTGCAGTGTGGCTGGGGTGTGGATGATCAGGGGAAAAATATGGAATGAAATAAAGTTGAACGAGTATGACATATGTACAGAAATCACCAAACAAGTTTGCTGGTGCAATTGTGCTGACCTTTATATCACTAAAATTCCGCGTGGATAATTTTTTATGAGTTGCTTCCTCGATCATTCCTAATGATTGAAAACAATTGTGGGTTTGGGGGCAGGCACTTTTTACAGCCACTGAGGGGGACATGCCAGAAAACTTTGAGAACCGCTGGTTTAGCTCAAGGCCTGCCAACACCTTTAAGTCTTTCTCGAGATATCCAAGTGTTGACCTCATTAGATCAACGAAAGCCTGTGTGTGATTTGACCCTGAACAGAATACAAAACCATACGAGCACATTCTCCACAGCATAGCAGTCAGTCCCACTGGTGGTGGTTACTAGCAGAGGAATGCCAGCGCGGGCTCTTTAGAGGCCTGGAACAGGTGCTGAAGGGGATGTCATGATGGCACTGTCATTCTGAGCACTGCTGCAGTATTCTGGGTACTGCCTGTTACCTCAGGTTGTCTGTTATCTTGTTTTATCCTGGAGGACAGGCAGGGATCATTAAGGGCAAATGTCCAACATTTGCCGGTCATTTTTCTTGTAACTGGACAAAAAGACTATAAGAACTAAAATAATGCTTTGCAGGTCTTTCTTGAGTAGCTTAGTCCATAAATATGAGGTTATAAAGCTATAAAGCACACTTAAAAATCTGCATTTCAAAAAAAAAAACAAAGATTCCAAAGTTACGTGCTCTCGTCATTCAAAGGTCTCATGCGGAATCAATTGTAGGACTGCACACTCAGGCATATTTCCCTTAACCCACTTTATATTATTCATGAATACTTCCAGGAATTTATTTGGTTGATACTGGCAGACCCCACTCACAACTGGAGAAGTCTTTAGTAAGACTAATCCAGAGAGCCATTCAGCCAGATCTCTCTGTGGTTCACCCTGAAGCTACACAATTGAAAGACACATTCTCCAAACTAGATAATGGAGATAATGTAGAGTAGGGAATCCCTAACTGTAGCAATCAGTATAAAAAAAGCTGCAGCTATAATCACATCAAAGCTGACAACAGAAGCAGAGCCTGCCAGAGACAGAGAAATGTAATGACCACACTCCAAAGACTGTCGATAGGCCGTATCTCGTGTCTCCACATACAGATTGTTGTACAGTCTAATGACAGTGCTGTCTAAATTACACTATTTTGCTCTGTAGGACACAATAATCTCAAACACTGAGAACATTGATAGCAGAGCCAAAGAGACACTATCAGTTCACAGGAATCAGTGACTGGCAAAGAAGCAGCTGTGGAAGTAGCCATGTCTTAATCCTTAATCAACTAATGATCCTTTCATTCATCTTCTTTTAATAATATAATCAATCATTCGATTCTGAGTACAAAGCAGTTTGGAAGTTTAACAAAATGGATAACACTACAAAGATAGCATACAGATTAAATAATACTGATAAAATGAATATCATGCAATGAAATGATATTATAACTATAACTGTAATAAAAGTTATTCTGAACATGAATGATGAAATAACATTTTATATTAATGAGTTGATTTTCATTCAATTAATTCTTGAATTCTTTTACTGTATTTAACACAGTTTATTCACATCAATTGTATAAAATATATAAAGTCTCTACACTATCAGGAATATAACAAAATCCACACACTTTATTTCAGTGTTATTTTGTTCCTAAACACACGCCAAGATATTGATAAAGAACAGTAGAATTAGCTGTAAAAAAGAAACCTTGCTTGTACAATTTGTCTGTCTCACTATCTTAAGTGACGACACATGAGGAGCACCTTTTTTTCTACAGTTTCTAAACAGATTTATTGTTCTTCTGCAATGGACATTTGAGATTCTACTATTACTGCAAAGAGTAAATCACTGTTTCCAGGACAGTGTGTATAATAAATGTCGTGGATCTGACTCAGCAATTAATCTGAGATATGGGGATGCAAACTGCATCAGTCATGTCAGAATTAAACAAGCAGGTTGTTTGCTCCACCCAGTAAGAGCCAGTGATATCAATTTTTTACTTCTGGCCATAGCTGAACTAAATCAGATCTGCATTCTAATAGGGAAGCTCTGTTTTTTCTAGCACGGTCATTTCATGATATCCTGCAGGCTGGTTACGATGCATATGTAGAGCAGCTGGGGTGCTCCGTCTGTTTGGAAAAGGGTGTGTATCTGTGTGTGTGAGGTGGTAACCCGATGCCACAGTTTTTGATGTGTTTTTGAAACATTCTATTTTAAAAAGATGGCAAACCCGGCTTCTCCACTTCACAGAGAGCTGAAGTGAAACCAAAAGAAAAGAGAAAAGCATACTGACATTAGTAATGACTAATAACATAAATTGTGCCCCAAACATACCCTTCCTCAGTTTTATTTTGTATGGTTCTCTCCATTTATGCAGAAAGGTTGTGTTAGCCAATAACATTGTTTATTTAAAATTTCTTTTTTAGCGAGCCCTATCAAACACCATTTCTCACCAAGACCATCACGAGTTAAATGTCACCAGCGTGACTGCCTGAAGAAAAAACAAAAAACAAAACTATTTTATCAAACTGAAATTTCATTTTCCCTTGGTGTGTGCACAATGTACAGCAAATTTAAAATGAGCATTCAAAGAAATTATGAAATCTTTCTTTCCCATGCTTTTATTCTGAGATCTGTTAGAAATTGACCATCATGAAAATGACCTTAAAAAAGTTGCATTTGCATTTCATTGCCATTTTAATGAACTGCAGTTAGGATGTAATTCAAGTGCAAAAAGTACAATTTGCAATTTCGCTGTTTTATGGATTATTTCCTATTTGACAGAAATCTGATGTTTTCTTTAAATAAACACTCTTACATTTGCACTCTTACATTACACACTATTTGGCTGTCCCAGTAAATTGCCATAATTCTGTTGTTATACACATACATTATCATATACTAAGCACATGCAGTATGTACAGTACATACATACATGCACATATACTCATTTACACTATACATTTTCATTCTTAGTCATATTTCTATTATCATTATTGTAGCTGTTATTGTTGTTGTCATTACTAAGAAGCTCGCTCTCTCTCTCTCTCTCTCTCTCTCTCTGTCTCTCTCTCCTCTCTCTCTCTCTCTCCTCTCTCTCTCTCTCTCTCTCTCTCTCTCTCTCTCTCTCTCTCTCTCTCTCTCTCTCTCTCTCTCTCTCTCCCTCTCTCTCTCTCTCTCTCTCCCTCTCTCTCTCTCTCTCTCTCTCTCTCTCTCTCTCTCTCTCTCTCTCTCTGAGTGGCCCAATGACTGAGGCAGATGACTGCCTACCCAGCCTGGTTCTTTTGAGGTTTCTGCCTGTCGCCAAGTGTTTGCTGATGGGTGAATTGTTGGGTTTCTGTAAATTAAAGAGTAGGTCTATTCCTGCACTATGTGAAAAGTGCAATGAGATAAATGTGATTTGGTGTTATACAAATAAATTTGAACTGAACTGAATTGAAATTTGCTCATTGTACAACTGTTAGCATGCCTGTTTAGTTTCAAGCTCAACTGTAAGGTATCATTCAGTTCAGGTGAAAAAAGTTCATCTCAGTGTGTGTGTGTGTGTGTGTGTGTGTGTGTGTGTGTGTGTGTGTGTGTGTGTGTGTGTGTGTGTGTGTGTGTGTGCCTGTGTGTGTGTGCCTGTGTGTGTAGCCATCACTGACTGTTCTCTGATGAAGTGCAGAGGTGGCTTGAGCACTTCTACTAGAGTGTGCTGTTTGCATTACGCTGTCTGATTAGCACATGGGTCATACTCCACACGCACACGTGCATGCGTGCGTGCACACACACATACATATCATAGAAGATGCAGACATGTATATACATGTATTTGTGTTTGTGTTGTGTGAATGTATGCTCAGGCCTCACGGTGTATTGGGTGACTGCTCTGCGGGGAGTAGAGTGAGGAAACAAGGGCAGAGGGAGGCTATATTTTTCACATTTCTACACCTCACGACATAGCCTCCAGTTCCCATCATGCCTCTGCACTCACTACATGCACCAGGCTTGCACAAGGTCTGCAGAGAGCACTTTGTGGTTAATTGTAAATGCTAAAGGGGCCATGTTTGAGGTGAGATAACGACATAGTGAGGGGAGGTTGAAAAGGTCAAGTTGTTTTCAGGGGTGTTGTTAAGGGTATGGCAGTTATTTTGGGAGAGGTACGGATGAAGTCAAGGACCTCACAAAAGCTTATTTGTCATTTCCCTGTTGGAAATTTGCAGTTACGAGGAGAGGTGAACCCTCATACTGTACATGCATTTTTCTTTTTTGTAGCTGTTGTTTATCAAAACATATATACATGTTTTGTTTATATAGAGAAACTATTTTTGTAAAAAATATTTTGGGAAATCTACAATGACTGTCTCACTCTGCTTAAAGCTCTTACCATCAAATATTTTATGAAATTCAAAAGATCAATACCAATCGTCTTGTCATTCAATAAAGAGCTGGAACTAGGACACTGTTAGCCTAGCTTAGCATAAAGACTGGAGAAAGGGGAAGCAACCAGGTTTGCTCTGTTTTAAGTGCAAAACTACTAAATCAATCTACCGCCACATCTGTGCAGTGTGTCAGGCTATAGCTTTGCAGATACGGTCAGTGAGCACAGGTTTTGGTGTCTGTACAGACATGATGGTACCAAACCTGGCAACCTCGCTGTGGCAACAAGAGTCCCTGTAGCACAGTCATGACACTGACTGTTGTTCAAGAGATAAATCCAAGATGTAGCTCCCCGTAAAACTCCAAATTATCATTGCATTTCTTATTATATTTTTGTTGTCATGAAGAAAGATACAATGTGTTAGCTGGCACCAGGCCAACTGCTTCCCCTGCTCCCCCTGACTAACCACATCCTGACGCCAACTCTGTACTTAACATGCAGATGTGGGATTGATATCCATCTCCTCATCTCACTAGGAAAGAACACCAATAAGTGCATTTCACAAAATATTGTGAGGAACTATTTCTTGAAATTTTTGAAATCTGAAATTGGTTAAATCATACCAGTGGTTTTGCATCTTTTAGTGAATTTACACAAATTTAAAAATGTGTAAATGTACATAGTATACACATTTGAGAGCGATGAGGGAGATCAAAATATATGAGAGTAATTAGGTGAAATTATCCATTACCAAATCTCAGTATCATTAATCATATAATTTTTGTCTTTATCTTTGAAAAAATCAGTTACTGAAATTCTGATTAAATGCTTCAATGACACCTGCAGCCAGGCAAGAGGGGAGAGAGCAGTCTGTGAGACATAGGGGTGGGGGGCAGAGGAGGACGGTGCTCCTGCTGTTCTGTCCTGAATGTAAATGATGCTGCAATTGAGGACAGCCTCCCTAACCAATCAACAACTAGAATACAATATTGACATTACATTGTCCCAATTTACAATTTCATCTTCAATTCTCTTTTGTACGAGAGCATAATAACTAGCAGCACAACAATACAATACAATACAATACAAAAGAAAGAGAAAGAAATTATTACGCGCATTTTAAACACATCACATCACAAGTTACAGTTTCTTAGCAGTCCTGCAGGACTTCAAACTAACGACTAGAATGGGTTTAAAGTGGGTGGTGCAGCAGCAGTCAGATGCCTCCAGGGAGCAGATGGTGGCACTCTGCTGGCACAGCCTAACGCTTTGCTTCTTCAGTTGTCTGGGCTGGACTCACAGCAGGACTACAGCCCGACCTGCTGCTGCACTCTACTCACCCAGGACTGGATCCCGGTATGAGTGACGGACTGCTGCACATGCTGCATGGCATGGAGGCCAGTCGCTACTTTTTCCTTTGAAGTCATGGACATTTTAAAATAACTCTGGATCCCAGTGACACAGACTGCACTGCAGCAGAAAAGTTTGACTGAACACCGCCCAGCTTCTAGCACTAGAGAGGGAGTGAAGAGGCCAGATTTCCAAATTCCTGGATGATGATTTGGATGTGAAAGACTGAAAGAATGGCGCCTTAAAGGTGGTGCAGAAGGACAGGGAGGGCACACACACACACACACACACACACACACACACACACACACACACACACACACACACACACAGCCACACTGGTTATGAAACTGCAATTGTTCATCTAAAAAAGTCAGCAACATGTTTGAGTGTGAGTGGTTAAAGTGACTAAACTAATGACAGTTTGAAGAGTTTGTGGGACATCTTTCAGCTGAACAAAGCGCCCGTGTTTTCTCCTGCTGTCACTCAGTGCCAGTTTGTGAGGTGCATCTAGTTAATCTTATGCTGGATAATTTAACAGCTGTGCAATAATTCCTGTAGACTGCATTGTATTTGTTACAGCGTAAGTTGTTTGTAATGTTCTGTCCACCGTGTTTGTGGCAGAGGGTAGACTTAAATATGAAAACACCTCTAAGTATCATACAATACAATACAATACAACATCAATGCAAACAACCTCTAAAATGGCCATAAAGTTGCTGATTTAACTTTAAGGCCAATTTAGAGGTTGTATGTTAGTAAGTTTTCTAGAGAAAAAAAAAATCATTTATAACCTTCTGGAAAGCTACTTTTATTGAATTGCTGTTGTATTAGACTGTATTAGCTCATAAACTCGACGTCAACTAAATGTATGTTATTCTAGTTTCAGCGGTAGTTTGTTAATCTACATGATAGGCCTGTATATCTCCACCCTTGGAAATTTCTCATTGGACCTGTGAGGTTAATCTGGAAACAACAGGATTGAATAAATATATGTTGATTTTTAGGAAATATTGTCAGCCACTATTTTATTGCTTAATTTTTAATTGAGAGAGATAAACAGCCAACTGGTATAGTCTTACACTAGTGCATAATATAAATAATACACTAATATATACTAGCATTTAAAAATCAAACCCTCCACGCAGCCTCATACCCAGGCATGTAACGGTGAACAAATTTCCTAGACACATTACTCAATAAGCTAATGGATTCTGCTGTGATCCAAAATTGATTAAAATAATAAGAAGGGCCAACATTTTCCATAAGAGAGGAAAGCGGTCATCACTGAAGACAGGGAGGTGGATTCTGGACTGTGTTAAGTGAAAGTACCACAGACGTCTCTCTCTCTGTCTCTCGCTCTACAAACGGCCACATCTGTGCTTGTGTCCCATTAATAATGACTATTTATACACACAGAGCTAAACAAAGAGGCAGGCTGCATCGCCCCAGGCCCGTCTGGCAATGAAGACAGGGAGATCCTACTCACTGGGCCCCACGGAGGAGCTCCAGAGCCAGGCACTCAAAGAGGACTCCATCAACAGCACCTTTGATTGTCACTGAGTACATCAACCTCACTACGTTCTATCTGTGAAGGCGCAGTATGAGAATTACTTCAAACATCATGCATGATGTGTTTATTGAATTGTGTTTCTGTTCACTGTTAAGTGCTGTCTTCCCATTAACAGTTATTCAAAATATATCCAGCTGATCCAGAATGCTTCAGCACGTGTTCTGAGAGAAGAGACCATATTTCTCTCATATAGGCCTCTCTGCACATGAAATCCAGAATGACCTCAGTACTTCTTGAATCCTGACCGTAGCCCTGAATGCATCCTGGCTTCAGATCATCAGTCTTTTCATCCTTCAACAATGTGTGTATTTCAAAAAATGTTGAACCGTTCCTTTAAAGTGCTGATGAACTTATATACTGTATTCTAAACACAGAGTCCTAGGAAAAGTCTTCATGATATTTTCTCTGATATCGTTTTGACTCAGCCAAACATGAGAGCAGAATACCGCCGTCCTCCACTCTCCTGTTAAGTGCATTATACTAGCCCTAGTGAAAGGGGTCACAGTGGTGTTTGAAGGGGGGTGAACGAAACGTTTGGCCAAAGTAAAGGGAGGAAGGGAAAGGAAAACAGGGCCTCTGTGGGACTTCAATCATTGTGGAAGAACTTGTTAGTGTAGCTGTGGAAGTGGTCAATGAGAGGACAGCACAGAGGGCGACTATAGGAGGGACAGATGTGAAAGTCCAGGAGGAGCTCCTCACACATGATCTCAGTGAAGAAGCACACGGCAGTTAGAACTCTCACAACTGTCCTGATGATGGATGTGCACGACCATTGCTGAATCCATCTGCCTTTGACTATAAAGATATTCTGGTAGCACTTTATGAATGGTTAACAAAGCATCAGGTAAAACAATCATTAGACTCCATTATTAAGAAGTTTTGGGCTGCCTGGTTGTAAAATAATCTGTTCAGTTGGTGTTTTCTCTTTCACTAACTCTGCCTAATGAGGCAGCATAATTAAGTGTATGTTGAGACTGACTTAATTAATGATTCATGACAAATTTACTAATGCTTTATAGATCCATTAGAATCCATTCTTAAGAGCAAGTTTGGGTTTGTGATGCCCCCAACAATGAACTAACAAAGTTACAGCTAAAAAGTTATCTGATGTAGCTACAGCTACAGTTTGTCAAAAGGAAGTGGAATGCAATAAATGTGATATCATATTTAAAATATTAAATCAGCTCATTGTCCATTAAATCCTATTAAACAACTAATAAACCTCCTTGAAAGTAAATAAAATTCCATCCAAACCTAATTAAAAATATTGAACAAAGATCATCGCTCATTCTGCTTTTTTCCTCTCCATCATCTGCTCAAAGTGAGCTGAACTGAATCTGAAGTGTCACAATCAAACTAAATATTTTCTCCTTCATCAGATGCTACATTGCTGTTTGTAAACCGTTCAGACTCAGTTTGCCTGTGAAGTGCTCACCTCCTCCAGGATCTGGTCCAGTCGGCCCAGGATAACGGGCTCCACCTGCTCCAGTGACAACATCCACGCGTCCCGCTGCTGCTGCTCCAGACTTACTATCCTGGACTGTAACTCCGAGGTCCACACAAAAACCACAATGCAAACTCCAATGCACAGAACAGACACTGCAGCGCAAATCGTTATGCCAGACAAATCTCTCCAATTTCTCAACAGGGGCTGCTTTGAAGGTTGCTGCTGCTGCTCGCTGCGTGTCCTCCTCTCCTCAACCGAGTTACCGACGAGTCCCCACTTCTGACCCCTTTCCATTTTAGTCATCTGACTCTGGTTTTATCCACACGGAAATCCCTGTATTCATCAGGTGAAGAGCAGCAGAAGAGGAATCCTGACGACCTGCAGCTCAGGAGCTTCAGAGAGCCTGCCTCTCTCTGTGGGGAGAAAAGTTTTGTAGACGTCTCTTTTCTTTTTCAAACTGTCTCCAAACTACCTTGCTGCACTCAGATGAGGAACTAGGCTATATCTAAGTTAGGATATGAGACATTCTCTGTATTGTCATCAGTCAGTCAGTGATGATCCTGATTCACAGGGACGGACTCTTAGTCTTAGGCGTTCCGCTCCGTTCATCACACTCGCTGCTTCTCTGTGAGCGCTCTCTCAGTGAGCCGCAGGTCAGCCGTCAGTGCGCGCCTCTGAAACCCGAGCCAGCCTCTCTCTCCTCTGCGCAGCTCTGGATGCCGTCGGCCCTTTGCTCACAGTGTATGCTCCTCCTCTGAGAAGTTTTAGGTTCAATTCCGGGGCGGGATTCGTGGCGGTGTTGCTGCCCCCTTTGATCCGCGCTCTTGGTGACGGATATTTTTAGGGTGTGCAAAGCGAGGACGCACAGTCACATAGCTGGTATACTGACGGCCTGCTGACAGTACAGCGCTGCACTCAGCTCACTATGCTGTGGATCCGGCTCTGTTCAACAGAGGATCTGCTGGATGCAGTCAACTTTGTGTAGATGCTCTGCAGAAAGAATGGAACACCAAACTAATGCCTGCAAGACCCTCAGCTTACACAAGTGTTAATATTTTGTGCTCATCGAGGTTTCATATCAACATGAGTGTATGTTCCTGCAAGTTGTATGCTACCTGAAATCGGAATAACTTACTTTTGCACATTAAAATGAGAAATAAACACCTCTATTTTGAAGTTCAAATTACAGTTTGTGAGAAATTTAAAAGTGTCCTATTTTTTTTTTTTTTTTTTTTTTCCTAATTTATTATTTGAATGCTGACATGGAGTGGTTTTAATGATGATGTAGGTATTATGGGGTGCCTGAGTAAAAATGACCAAAAGAAACCCATATGATTAGCTGAGGAAAGATAAACTAGTGATTGTCAGCATTTCTGTCTTGTTAAACCATTAATAAGTCCAGATGTTCCTCTGTTTGGTTGCTGATGAAAAGATCACAAAGGGAAAGGATAACCTTCATTGTTCCTGTGTATTTGAGAACGGTTGAAGATGATGTCAGGGCAGTTTCACTTTTAACCAGGTATGACATTAAATATCAAACAAACAATATAAACAAGGAATATTAAAAGTATAAAAATATGGACAACACGTACTGATTGGATGATAGTACTCCTGACTGGGGTATTGTATAATGTATAATGAGTATGATATAGGAACCAGTTAGCTCAGTCCTAGCTGTGATATTTTAAAGCATGTGGTTACCGAGTGGTGGTTTTAGGATCCACTGTGTGAACCCTGGTTTAAATGCCAGGAGTATGTAGACAGTGGTAAGGGTGTTGCTCAGAGTAGGGCACTGGAAATTTCCCTTATTTTCAAATCCCAGTGTTGACAGGTATGTAAGAATCCCACCTACATTAAGGAGTTACCAGCTGCAGTGGAAAATGAAGTCGAGAAAAGGCGTGTCGAGTGGAGTCTAGCCAAGCTGTATCATGAGGTGGAAACTCTGCATAAAATGTGCATAAAGTGAAAACTAACTCCGCCTTGAACAGCTACAACAGTAAGGCCCCAGCTTTTCTGCGTCATCAAGTCTGATGGTTTGTCACCTGGACTCCTGCATCTTTGTCATCTTTATATCAACTCATCATCAACATCTGGACAATGACAGAGGTGAATGAAGATAACTACAGTGTAATTTGTACCTGTGAAAAATCCTAAACAAACTATTGCCATTTTCCAGTTGAAATGTATCCCATGTAACTTTATGAGTGTTTTCAGGGGGCTTTATTGATGTGTCTCTCACCCCTACCTCTCCCCTTTTTCTTTTGTCCTGCTTCAGAGAGGTACATTAAGTAGCATTGTGGTCAGAGGAATTTCCATGTGTTAGCCTCTGTTAAATCACATTTGCAAGTTTACTTGCTATCTTAAAGTTATTGTAAAGTATGCTAATGTATTCCTGTGTCATTTCATTAGTGTAGGACAGGGGTTCCCAAACTTTTCCACGCCCGGCCCCCACTTTGAAAACCACTGTTGTAGGAGACCAAATTGTTAGAGACAAGGAGTTAGAGAGAGGAGGATTTAAATCCTCCGGTCTGTGTGTTGTTGTTGTTTCTGCTTTTTTGTCAGAGATTAAAAGCAGATCGGCTCCAAAGACGGTCTGGGCCTCATTCATCTTAAACACAATGCAGAGGACTATTAACACTAACCAGTTACATAACTTAAAGGGAAAATTCACACCTGTGTGTGTGTGTGTGTGTGTGTGTGTGTGTGTGTGTGTGTGTGTGTGTGTGTGTGAGAATCAGCGACCTGGTATTTACACGTTGTGGGGACGAAAATCTGTTTACACAGTCACATTGTGGGGACTCGCCTGCCTTATGGGAACAAAATGCAGGTCCCCTTAATGTAAATCATTAAATTTTAGGGTGAAGAGGTTACGGGTTAGGTGAGGTTAGGTTACGTATAGGGTTAGGAACAGGCAAATAGTGGTTATGGTTAGGGTTGGGGCAAGGCTCCAGTAAATGAATGTAAGTCTATGTAATGTCCCACAAGTGATAAAAACATGTGTGTGTGTGTGTGTGTGTGTGTGTGTGTGTGTGTGTGTGTGTGTGTGTGTGTGTGTGTGTGTGTGTGTGTGTGTATGTGTGTGTGTGTGTGTGTGTTGGAGGTGGATCACAGATTTCAATCAGGTATTCAATGGGAATGGCAATCATCGGGTGTGCTCAGGGTTAGTGGCAGTCAGAGCACCAGAGGTCAAGATATCCTGAATTTTAGTCCCTCGTATGTTTCAATCTGGAAAACACTGGATCCTGCATTTCCCATAATGCAGCTCCACAGAGTCTTTCATGACACCCTCCCTGCCTGGCAAACATCCATGTCTGTCTAACTTTACACCTCCAGTTTGTTACCCAAGTCCTTTTTAAACAGACATCCCATAATACTGCTGTAAAGAAGACCCGTCATTATGCTGGCTTTGCTTTTGTGCACTGAACCAAACAGCTCCACAATAATGGTGCCCCTGTGTGTGATTTTAGACAGCAGGGCGTGAAATATGACAAACATTTCTTTCTAACTCTTTCTAAACAACATACCGTCTGTAAACGACATTTTCACTTACTGTGGGTTAGCTACTAGCTTCTTCTTCTTTGTGTTAGCTGCGAACTGCTGCTAGCTGCTTTTAATGCTCCAGCAATGGTGTGCATCAACATGTCATCAAAATGTCACACCCCTGTCCTGTCACCCACTTTGCACAAATGTTGGTTTGTTCTGTCACTACCTCCACTATCATCTTAAAGGCGTGACAGCAATACTCCCACTCTGTGGCTGTATGTTTTAAACAGGGCAGCGAGGCAGAACAATGTTTCCTCCTTGAACAGTATAAAAGTGGCTCCATGCTCTCTGATATACATGTGTGGTCTCAAAGGCAAGCTGAGATGAGATGACCCTGATGACATCACTGTGACATAATTAGGAGTTGTTCTGTCGGACTTGACATGGCGACACCATCTTCAGAGGCTGAGTAGGCGTACTAACAATATCTGGCAAACCAATCACAGTGTGTCAAATCTGTTAAGTGCCCCCTCTGAACTTTGTTTGACCAAGATGGCCACTTTGTATCCTCATCAGTTATCCAACACAAAGCATGCTGAAGAGAGAGCAATTAGAAAATACAGTGAAACACAGTATATGCTTACAACAAACACATTTCCGATTTACAGCATTTTGAAAATGTATATTTCTGTATGTATCTATGATCTGACATTGAAAATGATTCCAGATGACTAATGTGACTGATTTAACACATTAAATCTAGCTTGTTTAATGTGTCAGCCTAAAGTAGAGTGATAATCTATTACTCATCAACCATCACTTTATTCCACTGTGTTCACTGGCTTTTACTGCTTGTTTCACCACATTAGATATATGATGTGATGTAGCCTTCACTCTGACAATATCAACTTTTCAGCCTCTCCCATCCAGACATCAGAGCTGAAGATCTTCAGTCAGGTTCAGTCCAGAGTGAGAGGAAGTAGAGTGAGTCATCAGCAGGACACAAACACTACTCCAAATAAATGCTAATGTTGTTCTGCGTCTGCTGGAGCTGTAAATAAGCAGCTCTTTGCTAACACGCTCACCACAACAACTTAAAATTGATAACGTGTCAACATTGAATTTACAGCTTGCTCTGCTCTGCCCAAATGAACAAAAAAAAAAAAAAAAAAAACTACTAAATTACTCTTTTGCAACTATGAAAGAGAGGTTTAGAGCTTAGATCCCCCAAAAAGTCTGAAGCCTGCCTTGCTGTCACATTTTTGTCATAGTGCTGTTTCAACAAAGCTAATCCTAAATCAGAATACAATACAATTTCAGGAAAAGTAACTGAATGTCTTTCATCCTCTCAGTGAAATGTAACATCAGTCTGAAAGTATATGAGATGTGGATCAGACAAAATTTCAAAAAGACCAGTCACTCATTTTGAACATAGATGATAGAAATGCTATCAGTTATTAGCCTGGCTCTGTTCACTGCAGCCCATTAGGACGGCTGCTCACTGCTGATGTCTTCAGTCTGGAGATGAATTCCTTCTCCTCCTGGTTGCCGGTCTGCAGAGGGTACAGGCCAGTCAGGAAGAGAAGACAAACTGATGAGTTTGCTGCTGTTGTTTAACCCACAGTTAAATAAATTACAGTGTTCAGGTCAGCCCTGCTGGCCTTTGAAGTCCTCTCCCCCCAGCCCTCTGAAAACACAGGCTGCTGAACTGGACTCTGTTTGTACCACTCTGTAGATCTTACAGATTAGTAACAGCCATTATTAAGAACAATTTCTGAGTTGCCAGGTTGGGAATACCTTAGTGTTTATTCTCCTTACACATGACCTACAACTCCTCCAAATGAACCCACAAATTATGTTCTTTCTTGTTGCTTTTCAAAGATCTTAGCTTTTCTGATGTGACGCCTACTTGGTTAGTTTTAGGCACTAAAACTACTTGATGAAAGTTAGAGAAAGACCTTGATCATGGTTAAAAGAAACCTGTGTTGACAGATAGAAAACCAGAAACAAGCAGCAGGCTTCTGTATTAAAGCTGCAAGTTTATTTGGTCCATCCATCCAGCCAATGTATTTGGGGTGGATAATAATGTGAGTGTCAGTGATAATAAGTCACTGGAAACCACTTTGTGCTCCTCTGCTTGGATAGTGCTAATAATAATAATAGTAGTAATAGTAATAATAATGTTTAATAGTAGACTGTGTCATTAATTTTGAGTGACCAGGATGAAATAAGATCTCAATAATGAATAAAATAATTAAAAACAATTAATAATAATTTAACAGAACAATAAAATAATGATAATTTTAAAAAGTATAAGATTATTTAACAAGATTAGAAATGTGTTATACTACACATTTTGTTTGTATTTATTCATGTGATTACTTATTTCATAATGTCATATTTATCTGATATTAGACATTTTAAATATGGGTAGACATTGAAGAAGAAGAACTTTATTAATCACACACATGCACATTCCATGCTTTTGAAGAACACAACAACACATTATGCACATGCTTCCGTGAAATTCTTCCTCCGCATTTAACCCATTCTGATCAGTCCTTCCTCCACAACAGACCAGGAGCGGTGGGCTGTCTGCCAGCTCCTTTCTCGTCACCATTGGTCAGGTGGCAATCATCTTGCATGTTTTTAGTTTAGGAGGAAACGCCAGGTGAACACAGGGAGAACATGCAAACTCCACACAGAAAGGCCCCTTTTTCCTCGAGCAGCAGGCCCCCGAAGGCATGGTGGAGGACACGCCCCCCAGCGCCCACAGCAGGAATCGAACCCGGGACCTTCTAGCTGTGAGGCGACAGTGTTACCACCATTCCACCATGCCACCAGGGGGAAAAAAGACAAATCTTTTCTGGAAGACATAGCGCTGCAAGGTTGCATTCTAGGTATACCTAGTATACAGCATACTCTGCACCTGCCCTCTTAGAGTCAATTCCTGCAAGATTATTCAGTTTATTTGTAATTTGATAGAATCAGCATCACATTCCTGATGTGAACCGGAGGAGGTCACTGTTTCAGTGTGTCCATTGCTGTAGAGAATTTACAGATAGTTGATAGTTTGAGCATGCGTTAATGGTCTGCAGGGCCTTGTACACATAAACGTGTGATGCTTCTCCATTGACCATTCAAAAGCCAAATTAAATTTACAGCCTTTCTGTTTTTAAGTGGTTGCTTCCTCATGACACCATATTGAGTACCCAGAAATATGCACCACTCTCAATATAGCCAGAGTTTGCTGCTCTGCTGCAGCATGGCCATGAGATAATTGAATGGCCAGTCAAATCTAGATGGTTGATCTCATGTAGTGGCTTGTCTAATTGCATTTATAAAAAAGCACACGGGTGGTTTCCCTTATGGCCTCAGGCCACCACAGAAGGCCTTTTAAAAGGCTAATAAAGAATTTCCTGTCTTGTGCCTTTGCACTGTAATCGTTGTCAGACCAAGAGATGTCCCCACGTCTGTCAACCACATCTTTGGACGTCATGTGCAGAGGTTTGTGACAACGGCTTGATGGGCCGGAAACACTGCATGTGCTGTGAGTCCTTGTAATTACAATGTGGCCAGCTGGCTTTACAATTCTTTGAGCTGAAAAACACAGTTTGAAAATTATCCTCCAAATGAAAGGCACTTTTATTGCAATCATGGGATTCTTTCAAATTAAATGTGACTAATCCTAGTGTTATAACAGCTGTGATAGAGATTGGACTTGAGAATGAGTTTTCCACTTGTTTTTATGCAAATCAGTGCAGTTAAATGCTTCAGCCACACCGCATTCATTTGATCTTCATCGACCTCTTTCATTGTAGCTTTTAATGTCTGTAAGACTTTCTTTGATCTCTGAGCTAATTATAACAGCTATAGTACAGCCCTGTATACAAATATGTCCTACTTCTGATACATTCTTTAAGATTTTGATTTTGATTTCAGCAGCAGCAGCAGCAGCAGCAGCAGCAGCAGCAGCAGCAGCAGTAACTGTTCAAGATGAGGCTGCTGTCCTACCATCTCTGGTTAAGCTGTTCTCATATCTTGTTTTCTTGGCACTGCTTATTGACCTTTTTGCACCAACCACCCAGGCTAACACCACCTATGACCACCAAACAACACAAACTCACAGTCTGCACTGACCAGCTAATGCTTGTTAATACAACCATCTTCAACAACGACTTTCTGACAGGCAGACCACAGGCAGTGAGGATGGTCACCTTTTTCAATATCACTCTCAGTGCAGGAGCACTACAAAGCTATGTGTTGTGAGCGCTGTTCTGGAGCTACTTCCTGTACACACATGACTGTGTGGCAACTCTGGACTCCAACACCATCGTAACATTTGCTGACGACACAGTTCTGATATCCCTGATCATCAAACATGATGAGAGAGCCTATTAAGAGGAGGTGGAGAATCTGATACCATCATGTCAGGACAACCACCTCTCGGTGAATATTGGCAAACCCAAAGAACTGACTGTGGACTGGAAGGATGAGAGGAACTACAATCCCTCAAGATCAACACAGTGAGGAGGGTCATTTCAATTATCTCGAGAAGATACAAAGCTACTGGTCTGGTATTGTACATTACTTTTGATGTTCCATAGAGTTAGATCCAATGTGCCTCTTTCTGGTTGCACAGATGGTCATATTATAAATAACAAACACAAGAGGCTATTCAATCTATTGGCTTTTGCCACCAGGAAAAACAGTTTGCACTTCTGGATCAAGAACGCTGTTCCAACAAAAAAATCGATCGAACAATCTTATAATGGAGTGTATTCCTAGTACACCTCTTACTGTATGGACATTTTTTATAACATTTGGGACCTTTGTTCAAAAAATATTGGACTTTCGTTGTCATCTGCATATCTACAGAGGTGTTTATTTATTTAAGAGTTGAACAGTTAAAAGTGTTGGACATACATAGTTAATGAAATTTTTACAATACTGTCCTTTTCTCTGCTACACATGGAGACTGGACATGTAATGGATGATGCTAATGCCCTGGGTGGACCAGTGAGGTTGTCTTATTGCAGCAAACGTGCAATTGCTGCAATCTGTCTTAAACTTTTAGAAATAAGGGAAAGGTCAAAGGGATGTTCACAGCCCTGGAGGCAAAATACAACTAATCACCTGAAGAACCCTGTCCTCTTAAAGTGGACACATGTGTTTGCACCTGGCTCCATGTCCATTACAGATCATTGAGAATTAGAGGGGGCAAACAGATCATTTGTCTTTGACTGGACCACCATGAACGTTGCAAGATATATCACTGAAAACTTTAATTTTGAGGCTGGCATTGCCAGATCCTACACTGGTAGGAACTGGCAATGCCAGACATTTGGACACTCTGCCAACGTCAGACATAACATTAATGACGTGAATGTGTGATGTTTCTTCTTGAGGGTAGTGCAACAGGTTAAACTTCTAAATCAACTGAACAAGAGCTATTTTGAGCAGCAGAGGCTAAGCTTTACGAAGGAGGAGCTCATGTGTGTGATTCTGCTTATGCATGCAAGTCGTTTGCATTAAAAAATTTGAATTGTAGTTTGCCCTCATTTTCTTCCCTTTGCTAAATGCTGAAATAATGCTTGTTTCCCCTCTATTTGCTCTAACAGATACTGAAGATCTAAGAAAAGAGTTTGGCATTGATGTGATGGTCTAATGACTACTTATAATTTCAAGCAAGTTAATTTTGTTGAGGCTTAACAGTAGAGCCGGTGTAACACTAAATTCTAACCTTGATAAGTAAGTCTGGTGATTTTAAAATGTTAGGTACTTTAGTTTGCTGCCTCTTTTACAAAAAGCAATCAATAAATGCTCAGTATAATTTGTTGACATTAAGCTAATAAAATACTGGATTGTAGTAACCATTTCTACTCATAACAGTGTTGTGTTTAGAGAAAGCAGGGATAAAGTGAGTGAGCATCAGCTAATGTTAGTCAATAATCTTACTGTCATGTGTACGCAAAGATTAAATATGGTAAACCATGTGATCACTGTCATGTTATGTGGTTGTATTTGTAATTGTAACAAGCCAAGTTAGGTTATTTGAAGCCCGTAACATTTTGAGGCCAGCATAAGAGAAAAGATTTACACAGATCCTTTTTTTTTTTTCTTTTTCAAAATACATCAAATCCATTTTTTCTGTAGTAGCAGCTGTTAGCAGAGTGATGATCACAAACTGGAGGCGATCAAGCTTTTTAGTTCCATCTGTGAATACACTGGCAAGGCTAACAGGCACCAGCTTTTCCACAGCCAGGCAGGCTGCTTTTGAATGATTTGCCTTTAATTAGCTTCAGTGAAACCAAATGAGATGAACAGTTCAAGGATTCACAGAACACAAGGCACCTTCCAGAAAACTTCATGTGGTTCTTCCTCTTTTCCTCCTTTACCACAATATCAAGCAGCTGTGGCTTTTGGATATCAAAATTACAACCTCTGTCCCTCTGCGCTGTGTTATTATACAGTAGAGCAGTCACGGGCTACACTTGTTCAAAGGGGCACACCAGGCCTGCATGGGCTTTAATGAGGGCATGCTGAGGTTCTTCTCTCATGGCTTGTTTTCCAGGGTTATACAGTACATCATTGTACTTGCTCTTATTGCCACCTCTTAATTTTGTACTCTTCTTTCTTTCTTTCTTTCTTTCTTTCTTTCTTTCTTTCTTTCTTTCTTTCTTTCTTTCTTTCTTCATATTCAGATTGACATTTTGTTAAACGGAGTGAAATGTCTCCACAACTACAGATAAGATAAGATAAGATAAGATAAGATAAGATAAGATAAGATAAGATAAGATAAGATTTTATCAATCCTCTGTAGGGGAAATTAGGGTGCAGCAGCAATAGTATCAGCAATATTAGTATAGTATAATAGTATCGGTATTTTGATCATACACAGACAGGCCTGGGTCAAAGATATGCTGTTGGCCCCTATTGAGCCCTGACACACACACACACACACACACACACACACACACACACACACACACACACACACACACACACACACATGTTGTGTTTATATCACTTGTGGGGTTATTACATAGACTTACATTCATTTCCTGGAGCCTTACCCTAACCATAACCATAACCACTATTTACCTGTTCCTAACCCTGTACCTAACCTAACCTCACCTAACCCATAACCCTATCCTCAGTCTGCACCCTAAAATTTAATGATTTACATTAAGGGGACCTGCATTTTGTCCCCATAAGGGAGGTCAGTCCCCCCAATGTGATTGTGAAAACAGATTTTTGTCCCCACAACGTGATAAATACCTGGTCACACACACACACACACACACACACACACACACACACACACACACACACACACACACACACACACACTTTCCCCATGCCAGTTTGCTCAGAATTTCAGGCGGTTGTTCAGCAAAAAATGGTGACAAAGAAGGGCAGTGGATTCTATATTGTAGGCACATCTACAGCAGCCGTGGATTATTTATTTCATTTAACTGCTACAGTTAAATGAATGCATTGCTATATGAGTTTCTAGTCGGGCTTTCGCCCTCTGTTTTATGTTGAATACAGTAACATGTCATTTTCCAACTGTGTAGAAGCGGTATATTTAGGACATCATATCATTGCTTTTTTATATACCTGCAAATGTCTTTCCCATCGAAACTAGAACTTGTAGAAAATGAAGACAATACGGGAAGTCGAGCTAAATACTCCTGCCTGACTTGACTGTCTTCAGGTGACCTTCACAGACAGTTAAGGTCATGAATGAACAGCGCAGCGCACCACACTGTCTCTCCTGTTAAAAGTCCTTGTAGCTGACCCAGTACTCTGATCGCTCTGTTTCTCCCTCTCCTTGCAGTCAATTTAAAGAGTAATCCAGTCAGATCAAACAAAAATTAATTGACAGGCTTTAAAATGTCTGTTTTTGTAATGAATTGATGTATTGATCCACTTGATCCATAGCGAAAATATAGATAATGAGATAAGCCGCGTGTGCCACTTGTAATAAATACAAACTCTGGTGGTGAAATATTAAGCTACGGCATTGACAAAGTTTTTTAAAAAGATTTTGAACATGTCATAATCAGCTAGACGTACTAGTCGCCCTCCACAGGATGATACCAGTCATTTTTGTTGGTAAGTAAGTGAGACTACCAGTTTCAAACAGTGTTAACTTTTGTAATTAAAAGGCCCACCCAAAGTAAGTGGCCCACCCAAAATTGAAATCCTGGCGCCGTGCCTGGGTTATAGGGTTGAATTGTTCCAGATTCAACTCTGTAATAATGAATTTTGAACAGGATAATATTTAAAAGGAACCCTGCCTTCATGACTTTAGCCAACAGCCCCCATCTTGCTGCTTGCAGCTATGTTTCTGTCTGTTTCTTGCTTGCTCTCAGCATCATTCTTCAAAGCTGAAAAACATGAAGACACCCTTAACCGTTTCCAAAGACACAAAGTGAGGCTGATCCATTTTTCATATTGGGTCTAAGTGGTCTAAGTCTTCAACCCAGACCTCTGGTGGTTTGTGTGGTTTTCTCACTCTTCTATAATTAGTCACTCACTCCACCCTTCATGTTATTTTCTTTTCGAATATTAAAGTATTGCTGACATCCTCATCAAATAAATTATAGGCTCTCATGCAGTTCTGGTCAGGTCATTTAGCTTCTCTGTGAGCTGGACACTTGCCCCTTTCAGCTCAACATCCTTCTGATGGAGGTCAACTGTCAGAGTTGGGCAGCAGTCACACAAACTCTAAATCTGCTCAGGATATCATCCATGACAAGAAAACTGTAGAAATAACATGGGTTTTCATTGCATTTGTTTTCTTGCAGTTTCTTTTAAGTCTAACTATTACAACCATTACACACATGAAATAATCAAACAATTAAAAGACAAACGACAGATTCTGTTTCCTGTTGGTCAACTTGCACAGCTGCATTAGTTGTTGAAAAAGTGCTTTTGGATCCCAGAGTATCATATGAACTATGTTCACCACAAGGGAGGCACAAGATATTTGATCAAAATGTGGCATATGTGTCAAAACAAACAAATAAACAAACAAAAAACACTTGTGTCAGACAGAACATTGATATGGGATGATTCTGCAAAATTCAACGCCAAAGATGGGCACATGGCTTTTAATGGATGGTTAACTAAATGGTTGCTGGTATGGTGACTAAACTGTGGTTGGGAAACTAAACCACTTGACTGAGGTTAAGGGCAGAGCCTTTTTAGAGTGAATAAAAAGGTCAGCCTTAACTGGAGGTCAGGGGCAGGACACTCCTGTCCCGCACATTCTGGTGTGACATGCTACACATCCATCCACCATCCCAGACTTTGCAAGATACTAGATTATTGTATACGATCTCAATATTTTTGATAGCAACATATCGGTCCAAAAGTGTGACATTTCACAATGCTGCGCTCTTTTACACTCTGAAAAAACTTTGGTTTAGTATTTGGTCAATTACTGGAGGCTAAACTCTAAAAGATAAGACAAGGTAAACTATAAAGTCCAACTGAAACCACATTTTGTCTCCTCTTTGCAGACAAAACGTTTACATGCTTTTAATGTGCTGTGGCTGAGCAGCTATCGAGCTGTCTAGTTTCAAACTGACGTTTTTTCCCAGTGAGTGATTGTTTAGTTGCTATTGAACAAGCTAATGTGCAGGACAGAATGTATGTTCATCTTTATGTTTAAGTTAGATAAAGAGACAGTAGCAGGAAAGCTAAGGTGCGCTGTTGTCCGGTGTCTGTGGCTGTTGTGTTGTGTAGCTGGCTGCTGTCTGGCCGGATTTATTTGGCTATATGGAAAGTAGATATATTGTATATCCTGTAGACAAAAGAGAAAAACAGAAATTTAATTTCTGAAGATCGGAGGCAATAGATGGCAGTCAATTCTCCATGCACCGCCTCTGCCAAACTGTAAAGATATACACAAAGTGTAACATTTCAACCACTGCTATTACACACATTTTACATTTTACATGGGTTTACTATATTTTTGCAATCCCAGCTGTTTGCCTAGATGTAAAGAACCCATATCATTGATTGTCCCTTGAACTGCTGACCACTACGACAATCTGCATATAACTTGTCTTAATCCTTGAGGATGACTCAACAAACATGTGGCCCTCCCACTAAGCACAACCATATGCATAGCAAATGACACCAAGATCTTATAAGATGCCTGGATGTCATCCTCCCTCCAGCAACCCCTTGTTTCCCACTCCCTACCCCCTGTTGTTGTACCAGATCCACTTTGAGGCTGGCAAGGTTAATAAACGTTTAGGGAATGACAAATTAGAACCAGCTAGCCTGAGGTTTTACTGTAGAACGTGGGGAGTTGTTATACACAGATGTGGAGTAAAGATCCCTTTAATGAAGAAAGAAAAAACACGCTGACGCAGGCAGTGGGAGAAGCACATGGGCGCTTTCTGATCTCTGGAGCTTGATTTGCAGAGAAAAAACTGAAACTGGAGTGCCTAGTGCATCATCCATCTGCTGTCAAAGTGTATCATTGAATTACACAGGTTAATTGCCTAGTTACATATGATTTACTGCTTATTTCCACAGTATAATTTCACCAGATTATTGGGTCTATGGCTCTTGCTAGGGCTGATGGGTTTTCATTCATCTCTGGTCATTACGAAGGCTGTTTACTTACTAATGCTTTGGTAAGTACTGAATTTATGATGGTGATTTATGATACATTATGACTACCTATACTCATGCATGCACACACACTTCAATAATTAATTGGAATTGTAAGGACTCATAATATGTTATAATAGTCCATGCAGTATGATAAAGAAAGTGCATATTGATGCATCTATAAGAATGTTTCATCAAGTGTCATTGGTTTTCATGCATTTAAAAGAATCGGTGCTGCATTATAAGTGATTATAATTTAAGATGCCAAAATGCAGACAATTAAAAGTAAAATTTGTCTGCTTTTGGAACGTACCATCCCTGACAGAAACAAAATATTTTACTTTGTTATGCTGTGAATTCTTCACATTTAGACATTAATGTAGATGTTTATTTATGCTTATTTGAAATTTTATTTTGAAATTACAAGTGTGTCCACCTCTTTTTTTCTCTGCTGTTTCTCTTGTTAGCAGTGCCGCAGTCACTGACGATGTATATTGTAATATCACTGTTAGAAGGTTTATATGGCACAATAACTTGATTTTCCCTCTGTATTTCATAATGTTGCTGTAGTCAATGTTAACTTTATGAATTGTATCACTTTAATGTTGGTAAATAATTACTTGCGCTATTTCCACTCTGCCAGTGAAGACCTAAAATCCAAATGATGACTGTGACTTGTGATGGTCAGTTTTCCAACATACCAGTTTGAGGGAAATTGTCATTAACTAAAGTAAAACTGTAAAACTGTAAAACTGCAACTTGCCTTTAGACTTCATTTTTGGCAGAAATTAAACTAACAAGAATTAATTAGTGATCTTTAGGGATGCTGGAGGGTGGATTTTTTTAACCTCAGGGCAGAGCCAGGCTAAGCTAACAGGCTGTCGGCTATAGCCTTACACTTACTGTACATACTTGGGAGTGACATTATCGTATCATTTAACTCTCAGCAAGAAAGCAATCAACTTACTTCCCAAAATATTGAACTATTGCTTTAATTACATCTGAATCCAAATCCGAATTGGCTTTATTGACCAAATATATGTCCACATACAAAGAATCTGACTCCAGGTCAAACAATGCACTCAAAGTACTTGGATAAGAAAAAGACAAAGGGACATACAAAAGACAAAACGAAAAAACAAGCAAAAAAAAACCAACAACAACAATAAGTTAAATTGTGCAAAAATAAAAATATATTATCTACAAAGAACAATGTGACAATAAACAATATAAAAATGAAATTTATAGTGTGCAGGTATTTATGTTGATAGTGACAGTGAATGATTATTGATGAATGTACAATGTATAGTTGTTGCAATCTGTCCTTTACCTTAACTATACTTAAGTTACCAAGTGGAAATATTGTAGAAAGCAAGAATTAAAAAATTTAAAAAAAAAAAAAAAAAAGTACAGTAGATGATGAAAAAGTTATGCAGGATTTTGCAGAATCATCCAATATCAACTTTCTTGTCTGGAGATTGGGTTTGTCAGTCAAGCAATGGCCAAAATGTCTTTTTAGGTGTGTATCACAGTATGTATACTGTTGCATGTTGTCTATTGTTGTTTATCTAAGAGTATTAATCTACTATAATTTATTTGGCCTGTGTAGATAAGTGTCTCATTTGATGTGAGCTTGAAGGAAACAGAGGCAACCCAAGCTTTAATCCAACTAAGTTAATCAAGATTTATGAAACAAACCCACAAAGGAAAATAAAATGAAAACAACCCCACCCGCCTACCATATATCATTACCATCATTAATGAGAAGTTACTGCAGATGATATTCCTGGACTCCCTGCAAAGCAGGAATTGGATTTCTAAATAATCCACGGCTGCATGGTTTAATTAGGCGAACCACAACGGTGAGTGAGCTCATTGGAAGGAGATTTATTTTTGGAGGCATGATGAAAAGTGCTGCTTCAGCACCAGGTTCTGCTTGCTGGGGTTTGCAACCACTTTTGTTTGGTCATGCCCGCTGGCTGCAGACTACGTGCTCAGACCCTAGTCAGCGGACTGATTTAGAAGCTGGGGTTTGGCCTACTCCGAACCTGGACCTGAACCAGCACAGCTAAGATGATCCAGATCCAACCACACATAGTCTGCTGATGGTCATGATGTTAGACCTTGAAACAGGCTGAGATCGACTACATCTGCAGGTCAGTTTTTTAAAGCTTTACATTAACAACAGATCACATGACTATGTGTAATGCGTAAGGCGTTGCTAGTATCACACGTACACAGAATTTTAAGCAACTTTGCAGTTGTCTGCTCTAATCACTGCTGATCCGACACAGCTGTTTCTACTGAAGAGGCTCTGATGCTACCTGCCCAGCACCAAACAGCAGATATAACTGAGACTAGCTGGTGAACAAGTGGAGCATTTCAGCCAGATGTTTGTGTCAGGAGATGGTGGGGACCAAAACGAGCTAAAGGAAAGTAAGTGCTACTAATAAAACATTCATGATCAGTTTTGTACAAGGTGATCGTGTCAGTGTTTTGTTTACAGCAGCTGCCAGCAAGCGGTCAATAAATCCTTTCACACTGCTTTAAGCTCATCAATATGTCAAAGCTAATTAGCCACAGTATCCAGCCTGTAAACTGAATGCAGCTGGGTGTTTGTTTCAGCGTTCAGTTAGCAAGCCAGTGTGCATGAGGCATGTCTATGCTTGATGATAAGAAGCTGATATTAGCTAGAATGCTAATGTGGGCTGCTATATCTTTGGCTCATTCTGTGTTTTGTAGCAGACTCCTCTTCTTCTAACTCTATGCTAGTATCATTGTCAGTCACTGATTGGCTATATACAAAGTTTTCTATATATGTAGTCATTGTGTCTGGTGTAGGTGTAGACAGGGTACGCTGTCATTACCTTAAAAACCATTGAAGTGGGGGAGAAATTTGCAGCTCCAGTAGAAGTAATAACTGGTTTTCACCTTTCAGGGAACCATGACAAGTCAAACTGTGGAGGGCATATCATATTGCTAAACTGCAGAAGAAGCTGGATCTTTGAAGGAGCTCTTTTTCCTCAGTTCATTAGCATGATTTAAAGAGAGCACAAATCATTTATATTATTATAAATTATTATATTTTATATTAGAAAAATATGCCATCATGTCATCACTGTGAAAAATGTCTAACTTTCACTGTGTGCATTGAACAAGGTGAGCTAGAATGTAACAGTGGTTCTCTTTCTAAATGACACATTCTGCACTGCAATTTGTAATGTAAATATGATCCACAAAATATGTATGGACAATGTCTAAATATTGTTGGTTTGTTTTAATAATAAAGATAACTTTATGTGGAAGAACATACAGCCATGCTAGCAGCTCTTGTACTGAAGCCCAGTTGTGCTTTGAGCTAAATGTTAAAATCAGCATGCTCACAGCTACAATGCTAATGTTGTGTGGAATGCTGCTCTTGTGCAGGTGAACACCAAATCAAGTGTAGTAGAGTGTAGTGAACACAGCCCCAGGACTGACTCCTCCCCCAACCAATGACCCAATCAAAGCAGGATTAAATAAGACACCTGCTGGCTGCGCTGACTTCTCTGGCTCTGCTGTGCTCAGACTTGTCTGGTGTGACACTTAGAGTGATCACTTCACATACACTGCATATTTAGTTGACTGCCTTCTCTTCTAGCTTTGATCTGACATCTTGGCTGAGCATACTGTTTGTTGGAAACCAGTCGTTGTCCTGCCCACCTTTATGAATAATTTCATGACTTAATACCTCATAGCAGAGGTGGTGAGTAGGGTGGCAATATCAAAATCTATAATTTCACTATGCAGCATGGGGACTTTCCCTGTTAAATGCTGTTTTACTCCATATTGTTTGGTCTTATGGTTTGTTTGGCTTGCCATGATATTTACTTGTATTTTTGAACTAAGTGGGTTTTTTTGTTTGTGATTCTTCTGTTTTGGGTCTGTTTCTTTCAGTGCAGCAGAGTGCCATAATGTTGGGAGTATAGGCACCCAGCGTAAGGTCCCTACAGTGTATGCATGTAAGTAAAAGCACCTGGGAAACAAATGTAGATGCACCATTTTTGCAGTGAGGATTGCTGTGTTGCACCTCAAGATGTAAGCTGTAGCTGGACACCTCTCAGTCTAGTCTGTCTCTCCACAAATGGCCTCAGCTAAGTTTCCCAAGTTTTGCTTTGTTTTATAGAATAATTGTAAGAAAGTACTATTTTTTTCCACTTCTTAGTTGTAGTAACTTTCATTTGGCTGTTATGTTCTTTCCTCTCCAGCAGCTATAACCCTTGTCTATTTTTATTTGATCATTTTGATTATTTCAGTGAAAATGTCTGTCTTGTGTCAATAGCATGTCTGTGTGCCTTATCAATATTCAGAGTAATATTCAAGGTTCTTGAACGAGTTCTTCCTGGGGTGCAACAACGGTGCATCGTCAGTCTCCATTCTCACCTTACTGCCATCGCCACATATGTGCTAATTAATGTCTAACACTGTTGCTATTGTGGTATAGCATGCTGGCATGGTAACATCTGCTAATTAGCACTCAACCTTCAGTAGAGCTGGAGATGATGGGAATGTCAACTTGTTTTGCCTTTAACGGTCATAAAACAGTTGGACAAATTAAAATGTTGACGTGATGATGGCACAAGATGAAAAGTCAAAGGATCACTGAAGTTATTACAGTTCATCCTTAGGGCAACATGAACATCTGCACTGTGGCAGTCCATCCAATAGTTGTCTTGATATCCTACTCAAAACCACAAATGTCCACTTAGTTGCACTAGATGAAAAATCAGAGGGTCACCAAAGTCTGTTTGATTCATCATCCTCTATCATTTTTCATAGCAATCCATTCAACATTGGTCAGATATTTTAGTCTGGACCAACGTTGTACACTGACCATTTCAAAAGCCATGTTTCTGGTGTGGCTACAAATAAAGAAAGGAAAACAAAGAGAGGAAACAGCATTTTGTTTTATTTCATCACACACATTCACTCATGAAACCATTGATCCCAACTTGAGATAATTACCAAAAATGTTAAATATCTCATTGACTCAGCCTGACTTTAGAAATGGAAAAGATGAGCTGATGCCTTCTGGATGTCAGTGATGACCGCTTGCATCTGTTTTCACGTAACTCAGTAGTGATGGTGTATGATGGTTTGTTCTGAGAGAAGAAACTACCTCTGGTCCAGTAGGATGAAGTAGATACAACAAAGCACTAAGCAAGCGCACTAATTTCCTGTTGCTAACCCACAACTCTGCCTGTACCTTTGAGTAGAATTTATTTTGTCAGTCCTCTAGTAGAGTCACCACTCTCATCTTGACTTGGATGTCATATGGAGCAATAGCCTGTCGTGGTAACCTGGGACTGTGAGAGCAGCAGAACTCTTTGCCTTCTTGAGATGGGGCCAGAAAGCAATAAGAAGTGGAGCAGCCACACCCTGTACCACTGCACACTGTACCAGCTGCTTGCTGTGCAGGGGAGCTGGAAAGACTCATCCCTGACTGTGGGACATACATTAAACCAGCCAAAGCCCCTCATCTCCTCTGACTGTTAAATATACTTCTCCTTAGTCCAGCAGTGATGACATGGATGCGTCCTGTGGAGATCTATTCTGTTATTTCTCCCTTTCATCTACACAGGCTCAGCTATGATGGAAGACGCAAGCTGTTGCAGGTTCTATTGAATTTTCCTCATCTCTAAGGTCCCGCACAACCTAAGGCTCAGTCTTGGAAACCATAGGAATGTTTCATCAAAATGGATAAAGAACCTACTTTGGGTAGCACAGTGGCACAAGTGGTAACACTGTCGCCTCACAGCTAGAAGGTCCCGGGTTCGAATCCTGCTGTGGGTGCTGGTGGCGTGTCCTCCACCATGCCTTTGGTGCCTGCTGCTCAAGGAAAAAGGGGCCTTCTGTGTGGAGTTTGCATGTGTTCACCCGGGGTTTCCTCTTTAATAACCTTAATAACCCCCACTAAAAACATGCAAGAAGATCACCACCTGACCAATGGTGACGAAGAAGTACTGGTCCCCGGGCACCAGCGTCAGTGTCGGCTGGCAGCCCACCGCTGCTGGAGGATCCACAGACCAAGGATGGGATAAATGCGGAGAAAAATAATTTCACGAGAAGCATGGCGTGTAGTGTGCAACTAACTCACTGTGTGATGTGATCAATAAAGTACGTTTCTTCTTCTGATCCTAACCATTAAAGGAAAAATCTCCGAAACTCCACCTGTGAAGAGTTTGAGGTACCATTTTATTCTGTACTTAGATGGTGCTGCACGAGAGACCAACACAAAAACATTAAACTGGAGCTGCCAGAAATAACTGGATGTGCTGTGACATCAAAATAACTTTTTAAGTTGGTATAAACCAGATTGTCTTTTATTTTCCCAGAGAGAGGACTGTTGCCAGATAACATACACTTCGGTTGCAACATCATGAATGAACCACTAAATAAAACCTGGAGGCCCTAGTGTCAGATCAGCAACCTGAACATTCAGCAGGATATTTATAGATATTTGGCAGGACAGTTTGACTTTAACAAAGGGACCTCTGGGTGGAATTTGTTTCCAGAGCTTTCTGGTTTGGATACTGATCCAGGACTTGGATTTATTGAGAGACAGCAGACTAATAGCAGTGAAACAAAATTTGACCCATACAATTATAGTTTTGATAGGTTGTTAATGTTTATAGAGAGTCTATAAAAGTGTGCATGAGAGCAAAAGCTGGACGAGACTTTGCATTTGGAAATTGTGAGTGCAATTGGATCTCTGCTCAGTTTTCATTGATTCAACATTTGAAACTAATTCAGATTCCTCTCAAGTCAAGTCTCAAGTCAGAACATCAGTAACAATATGCTTTTTATTGTTATCATAATCTAATAATTCATTGCATATACATGGACCTCATGTGCAACTTGACACTTAGCAATTTTGATAGCACAGTTTTAAATGAAAACACAGGTGTGCTGCGGTCCTCTGGATGTCCAGATCCAGTTTTCTCCTGTGCCCTTAAGCTACTAGGAACAACAATAAACTCCTTTTTACCTTGCAATTTTTGAGCCAATAACAGTGTTATTTTAATGTTTAGAAAATTGCAAACTGTGGTTCCAGTGACAGGCATCAAGCCTGTGATGTGAGATGTCTTGGGTAAAGGGGTCATTCCCTGAAATTAAAAACAAAGAGGAAACAGCCACCAGCTAGAGGATCTGGTATAGTTTTCGTGCATGGCAATCGATGTTCTGCCTCAGCCATCATTCAGGACCTGCGAAGTTCATGCAGGAAGCTGTCTGCTCGTGCTCCCAGCAGCGTGACTGCTGCCTCCCCTGTGCCTGTCGCTGGAGTGTCCTTCCTCAGAAGAAAAGAGGAAGTGCTTTGATGCTCCTGCGGGTGCTTTCCATATCATCAGCTGTCCCCCTCTACCCCTCTCTCTGTTCTTCCATCTGCTGACATGGCTCATGCTTAACGGCCAACAACTTGAAAGGCATTGTCACTGCTAACTAACTGGAGCGTTAGTTCTGAAACATAAACTGCGTAAAATAAAATGATTTTGCACTGTGATCAGGGGGAGAAGAGATGGATGTTTGCAGAATAGAGTTGAACACATTTTGAGTCGTAGGTGAATAATATCAACTTGACATATAGTCTATTAGGTAAATCTAATAATCATGCAGTCCTGCAGTAAATAAAGTTGTTTTATCAGAGTGCATTAGTTTTAGCTTGGTGTGCTCAATAAAGTGTATAAATTCATGTTTTTCTATCAACCCTGCTTGTTTACCATCTAATTGTCCTTATTTTAGTGTAGCTATACTTACAGTCCTTGAGCTTTTGGTTAAATTCCCAGAACGTAATATTGCAGCATTACAGCATGAATCATCTTTTGTCAAACTTGAAATAATCGTTTTCACTGAAACTTTCTTACACAGATTGGACCAAAGGTGACAGATTACAGATCATTACAAGGAGACATAATACAGTTGGTACTGATTATTTTTGGTGAGAGGCATGTAAATGTTGCAGTGTTTGCGCTCAGAGTTTCATATTAAATAAAAAGGCTAAAAAGTGTTTTGAAAAATCATAGTTTCAGTAGAGATTGCTGTGCAGGTGAGAAATAGAAGAAAAAAAACAGCAGTGTCTTAAAAGTGTCTTAAAGGAATAGTTACTTTTTTTTTTTTTTGTTCAACTGACTTTTGCACAAACAGAAATGGGAAGTTATGTGCTGGAACTGTTTATCCAATCATCTACTACTTCTGTGGAGCACATCTGGCTTGGTGATACAAAACCATCACCAAACCAAGCAAAACCAAACTGTGGTTTCTATTCAGGAATCAGGGTACCAAGCCTGGCAACCTCAAGATGGCAACAAGACTAGTTGTACAGAGATGCTGTACCTGGCTATTGTTTGCCGAGAAATATTTAATTGTGGATTGGATTTGTCGGTTTCCGTGGACTGAACTTGAAGCTTTATTGCTTTAGTTCTGGCTGAGTGTCACCTTCTTCCTCTCTGTCCTCTGCCCCAGGCATATGTCCACTTCATGGATCATCCATGCCAACTGCATGGATGAGTAACTGAAAAATGAACAAAATGCTTTACATACAGCATGAGAGTAAATAAAACATACAGCATGAGAGTAAATAAAACAACTCAACACACTGTCATCAAATGCATTGCCAGATCCATAAAACAGAAGCAGAATTCATCCTCTAATAATATTAACTCAGAAACCTGATGCAAAAATGTACCAGTGGGAGTGAGAGTCACTTGTGCTCACAACAGTCAGTAATTAACTTCATCTACAAAATAAGAGTTAAAATCCATCTGTGATGCAGAATGGGAGAAAACATAAAGGAATATTAATATAAGAATCACCTATGTGGGAGGGATAAAACGCCGCCACTTTGACAGACAGATGGATCCAGCAATGAAAAGGGCTTAAAGCTTCTTTGTTGCATTTTTAATATGGGAAAACCATTCCATCATTTGCTTCATCCTCACATTGAAGCAAGCATTAAACATGTCGCACACACACATACACACAGGTTGGAATAGCATTAATCTACCATTTCTCATGTCTACTTTAATGACTGATATTACAGTACCTCACTGTTACATTCCATTCATTGAGCTGATCCCTTTGTCCAAACCAAAATAATGCATTTAAAAGATCCATCCATCCATTTTCTATACCGACTATCCCTTTTTGGGGTTGCGGGGGGGCTGGAGCCTATCTCAGCTGTCAGCGGGCGAGAGGCGGGGTACACCCTGAACCGGTCGCCAGTCGATTGCAGGGCAACATATACAAACGAACAACCATTCACGCTCACACTCACACCTAGGGGCAATTTAGAGTCACCAATTAACCTAATGAGCATGTTTTTGGTCTGTGGGAGGAAGCCGAAGTGCCCGGAGAGAACCCACACATGCACGGAAAGAACATGCAAACTTCACACAGAAAGGCCCTGCCCGACCTGGGGATCGAACGGGCAACCTTCTTGTTGTGAGGCACGCGCACAACCTGCTGCGCCACAGCACCAGAAACTGTATATTCCAAGACAGGCTACATACAAAGGAAAATAATACACATTCAAAAATACTCATCAAGCACTTCAAATGAGGTCCCACCATTGGACAGATGGCCAATCATAATTTAGGATAATGGTGTGGCAGATTTTAGGGGTGGGTAGGGTTGGGGTTAGGGTTGTGTATATGTCCCAAGGAGGATTTGTCTTGCACCTGAACTAAATGTCACAGAGAATGTGTTTGATTTTGGTCTGACAAGCTGTGCAGAGAGCATGCTCAGACAAACTGTCTGGAAAAGAACATGTCTGGACCTTTCACGACTCCTGGACTTGCGATGGTTTTCTATGGACACACATGAAAGGAGATTTGTAGTTTTGTCAAAATAAGGATCTGTGTCCTTTTTTGACTTCCCTGCCCTTTGTATCTGCAGAGTGGTGACATTGGTTCTTAGCTGGCTTTGAAATTCACTCCTCCCTGTCTGTCTTTAGGCTCTTCAAGCTGCTGTTGTGTCTAGCAGATGACAAAAGCTGAAGGTAAAAAATCCAGATTCATTCAGAGCGACTTAATGTGAATCTAACCTTAATGGACACATAACTTCCAAGGAGTTTATTAACATTTTTTCTCCTTGAGCTCAGCAGGCCTGTGAGCCCTCTTTGGACCTTCTATGCCAGTAAATACGTTAGCTATTAAAACATAAATGTGTCTAAATGATGGCTTGCGGCTATCTGTCAGCTGAGAAAACATGAAAGCACCTCTTGTACTTCTAATCAGGCACCCCCAGAAACAGTTTAGCCTGGCAGAGATCAGTGAAATACCAGCCTAATGCTCCCTGCTCTCCCTCTGCCTTACTTTCACCATCCACATTATCACTTCACATCCCACGCTTCCTCCATCATTACCGTTTTAAACTCGACTGAACTTGGCTTTTCTTGGCTGAAGATTTTCTCCAATCCTGACCAAATAAAACCATATCTGCCCGGCTAGACATTGCATGATAAGATATGTTTTTTGTTGTTTCTATGTGTCTTCTTTGTTATATTGTAATTAAACTTGTAAACCAGGCAGAGGAATGCTGCCACCACCTGAAACTTACCAGTAATGTTTTTGTCTTCGCTTGATGCGCCGTCCTACCCCCCGGGGGAACAGCACTCAGGCATTGGGGCATGACAACACTGCCCCAATGCCTGTATCACTTGCATCAGTGTCGAGTATGAAGGGTTTACTAGGGTCAGGGTAGGCTAACACCGGTGCAAACATCAACCCCCGCTTCAACTGTTCAAATGCACACTGACATGCCTCAGTCCACTTGAAGTGCTTCCCCTTCTCTGTCAACTGGTGTAGAGGCTGTGCTACTGGATTTCAGCAAAGCCCTGTACAAAGCGCCGATAGTAAGATGCTAGGCCCACAAAACTCCTCACTTTGGTCTGGTTCTTGGGGACTGGCCACTCCTGCACAGACTCAACTTTAGCTGGATCTGTCCTAACCCCCTCTGCCGAGATGACGTGATCAAGATATTGTACCTGGGCGGAAAACAAATAACATTTTGAGAACTTAACCTTTAAATTAGCCTCACACAATTTCGACAACACCTCATCCAGGCACAGCAGATGTTCTTCAAAAGAGCGGCCAAAGATAATAATCTAGATATACATCTAGATAGATATTCATCTAGATATACCAGACAAGTGTTCCACTGCAAGTCAGCCAACACAATGTCCATGAGCCTCTGAAATGCTCTGGGTGCATTACATAGCCCGATGCTCAGAATGTTAAACTCAAAGAGCCCCTGGCGCATAATGAAGGCTGTCTTGTGTCTATCCTCAGGTCAATCTCAACCTGCCAATACCCACTGGCCAGATCAAGAGTCGAATACCAGCAGGCATTGCACAGGCTGTCTAGCACATCATCTATTCGTGGCAGAGGATAAGCATCCTTCTTAGTCAGGTCATTTAGCTTACGGTAGTCTACACAGAAATGTAGGCTACCGTCACGCTTCCGCACCAGAACAACCGGAGCGGCCTATGGACTACACGAAGAGCGGATGATGCAATTTTCCTGCATCTGTTTTACAAGTTCAGCCACCTCCTGTTGTAGATGGAGAGGGACACGGCAAGCATGCAATTTTACAGGGTTGGCATCACCTGTGTCAATACAATGTAATGCCTGATGGGTTCTACCGATGTCTGACTCATTAGGGCTAAAAACAGATTTATGGCACGATAGCAATTTTGAAACAGCCCCAACATCCACTGGATCCAGTCCTTTCTGGTGGATGCCAAACTGTGACAAAAGTGAGTCAGTGGACCAGGACTGATGGGACTCTGTGTGTTCACTAGGTTCCCCCACCCCACAATTCTCAATCTCAACAGCAGTATGAAAAGTGCCTACTTTCATGCCAGTTTTCAATATAAACTCGTCACCTGTGACATTGATCACCCAAACGGGGAGAGCCCCTTGTTTTACCTGGCAAACTACACGGGCTACCATAGCATCACAGTGGTTGGATAAGGAAGCAGATGGTTCTAACATACCCTCCAACCTACTGTATCTCCAAAACCACCAGCAACTGTCCAGGTTATGATGACTTCACTGCAGGGTGGAATTACAGGGTCAGACTGGACAGCTACAACTTGGGGTTGACCCTCCTCCTGAGGGACCAGCAAAGGTAATGTTTTACCCATTAGATGGCAAGTTCGCACTTTAAAATCAAGTACAGCACCATATTTAGACAGAATGTCAAAACCCAGCAGTATCTCCTGGAAAGAAATGTCGGCGACTAAAAATTCTGCCACCAAAGCTAGAGAGTCAAATTGGCACACTGTCTGCCATAGTCCCCTTATTCTCATGTCTCCCCCATTAGTAGCCGGCACCTCTCTATCATACTCTGTGAGCTCTGAACCCCCCTTCGTCATGGTTGACCAAATTTGGTGAGGAATAATGGACTGATTAGCACCACTATCTACCAACACCATACATTCCAACCCACCTACTTTTGCCGCCAAATAGGCAGATCCACCAACATCACTTGTAGAGGCCACACTTTGAGAAGATGAGGGGGCAGGCATTTGGCCCTCTGTGCTCGCCCCCTCTAGTTTCCCTGTAAGTAAGGGCAGTTGCGGCGTATGTGGCAATCACATCCACATTCCCAACAACCACCCCCACGTCCATGTCCACGACCGGTCCTAACAGAAGGGCCCACCACCTCTGGATTAACCAGGTTAACAGATCCAGAGCTAACAGGGGCCATTTGTAATGTCTGGTAGTAGTGCTGCAGCGATTTGACTTCTTGACATAATCCCTCTACCACCCCCAGCAGAGCATCAATCCGGTCATCACTTTTTACTTTCTGTTCTGAAACTTCACTCACTCTAACATCAGAGGAGGGAGCCTGAGTTTGTTCTAAACTTCTTAAAAGTTCCATTTCAGCAGCTAAATTAATGGCAGATTCGAGCATATCAGGTTTAGCACTACGCAGGCTGATTCGAAAATCCCCCGCAGCAAAGTGAGTGATAAAGTGGTCTCTGGCCAACAGATCACGGGTATTCTCATCAGCTGTCAGATAAGCTCTAGCAGTCAAGCGACGCAGCGCATTGCCAAATTCGCGGGCAGTTTCATTTGGGAGCCTTCTTCTGTCTGAAAACGCAGCTCTACTCCAATCATCACTGTCAGAAGGCTCCAAACACCTCGTCATAGAAGCTTTTAATAGGGCATAATTGCTTTTAGCTTCTGCAGGTATGTCACTGTAAATGTCACGTGCACCACCCGACAGTAACAAGGACATGAACTTAAGTTTGAGGGAATCATCCCAATTATTTACATCAACGGCCAAGTCAAATTGTTCAGCCCAATCCGACCACTGGCGTCCTACCCCAGTAAACGTTTCTGGCATAAATACCAGACAGGGGGTTGAACGGGAGTCAGGCGTGAGACTATCTACCCCATTTAGTCTCGACGGGCCCTCTAGTGGGTTATCCTCCTGCACTGACATTCTTCTTTGTTTGATGCGCCGTCCGACCCCCCGGGGGAACAGCACTTCGTCGGGCGGCGTGGACAGACAGGACCCTGCTCTGGAGCCAACAGCCGCAGCGCTGATGTGGACGTGCCACTGGCAACCGGCTTGTGAGAGGCGGCGACCAGCAACCCCACTATGACCCCAGATCTGGCTATCTAAAGGAGGCAACTAGCCTCCCCTCGTCACTAGAACGGCTCCCCTGCCTTACTTTCTTCACGCAAGCAGCCCTAACCAGCTGCAAACGCTCCTCCCAAGCCCCAAGGAGTGCCAGCCACCAGACAGACAAAAGTGTGCATACAGCCCCCAAAATCACAGACTCACCGTCCCTTTTTAACACCTCTCCTCTCTACCTGGCATTCGCCAGGTGTATATCAGTGTCTTTAATTAGCCTTTCTCCTGCAGGGAGACAGCTCCGCCTGCTGTCTCACTACAATATTTTTGGGCGACTCTACGGCCTCGTAGTTGAAGTTGAACTAATGTACAGTGGTGCATTCAGAAAACTGCTAAAAGAGTATGCTAACATGCTCACAATGACAATATTAACACACATAGCAATTGTAACTTCAACCATGTTAAACATCTTAGCTTAGCATGATAGCATGCTGAACAGTTTTGCAATCCCATAAAAGATTAGGAGATCATCATACATAATTTGACTGTAAAGCCTTGAAAACTGAAGCTTTTTGCCCCTTAGCACACACCACACACATAGCTATCCACTATTTCACTGTCTACTACCTGTTTCTAGCTGTGTCTCATTCATTCATTCATTCATTCATTCATTCATTCATTCATTCATTCATTCATTCATTCACCTTTTAAGAAGGATAGGTAAATGCTTGCAAATGTTATGTCACTGTTGAGTTATTGTATTAGGATAAGGAGGAGATGCATGTCCCAAGATCAGCTCTATCTGTGTTCCACAAAGTCCCAGTGCGAGCCATGACCCCCAATTAAAGGCTTTGCTGGTGTTTCTTTGGCATAAATCACAAGTTTAACCCCAGGAAGCACTGGGTCCTGCCCTCCTCAGCTGTCCATGTTTATATTTAGTGCCGCAGGCAGAAAGATGGAGCTGTGGTGTAGGTTTACTGTGAAACCAAAACTGCTGGGCTGTTTTATGGTTTGGCCCATATTTTCTCCTCAGTGATCCCTGTGCAGGTATGTACTGTATCAGAGACTGCCTCCCTCTGTGTTCTTGGCATGGGAGCTAAAGCAGGGTTTTTGCTGTAGAGACTGAACCTATAATCAGCCATAGCATTCTTAATCTCCATCTGTCAGCTCATCGTTACGGTCACTGCAGATGTTCCTGGGGCCTCCACTACGTTTCTGTCTGCTAAATGAAAGAAAAGATATTATCCACACTTACCTCGTTTTTCTCAAGTGTTTCTCTGCTGTCACACTGAAGTCAAAGCAGTGATGCTGTCCAATGTTAAATCTTGATAACTTGAGTTTTCATATGTGAAACAAACATGCTGCAACATACATATGGAGAAATGCATGCAGAAACAAAATGCAAAATAAATCAGTGTATTTCACATCTTTATTTGTACAGTCTACAGTCTACATCATGCAACACCTTAAGCCCCAGGCTTCAGAGCAGCTGTAAGGACATCTAACAGCAGGATGAAAGGCTAATGCCTCCAGCACACACACACACACACCCACACCCACACCCACACCCACATACACACACACACACACACACACACACACACACACACACACACACACACACACACACACACACACACACACGAACACACACACACACACACACACACGAACACACACGTCGATACGAACACCATGGATTTAATAATGACCCTTAAGCTCCATGTGGAGCAGAGATGCATTCACACATGTTTTGTACTATACACCGTTGGAGGCAAAGGAGGTATTCAGAATTTACCACAAGTTGCAGGATTTTCGACAGGATTTTTCACCTTTGAATCACTTTCTCCAGGGCTGGCACTGCACTAAAGTGTGGAGATAGGTCTGGCTATGCATGACTAGGTTTTCACCATCTGAAGGGACGTGCACATGCATCTCCATTTAGAAGAGCCAACAGGAACACCCTCTCTCTGAAAAGTCAGGCTACATTTTCTCATGGCTGAAAACAGAGCCGAGAGGAGGTGCAGAAGTCTAGTTTTCTCTTGAACCAATATGCTGAAAGGTTAAGATAGTTATGCCAAAAATAAACTTCCTACCATAGTGGGGAACAGTCATTCATGACTATAAGACATGTTCAGAAACACACAGTGTATATTTAAAATGAGAGAGAGCTAAGAATGTGAACAACTTGTGATCCCAGGTGCTTGAGATGTTCCTATTATTGATCTTGAATGTTACAGGATAACATTGTGAACATGTTGGCATCGTGATTTTAGCATTTAGTTCACAATACTAAAAGTACATTTTATTCTCATGAAACTGACACTGAATAACTCTTGTCCTGTACACAATTCGTGGCAAAAAGCTTTTGTGATATTAGGCATTCTGAAATGACTCTCACAATGTTCTGATACCAAAAAATCAAAAACCCCTGAATGTAGATAATAATTCTTTCTGACTCCACATTTTATGCTCAGATCTGTGAAAAGATTCTTCATTTTGTTCCACTCCTGATTCCAAGAAAATGACCTTGACGATGCTCTGACCATCATTGAACTAAGACACGGGTAATCATCTCGTAAAATATACAACCACCTGTTCCCATGTGACTGCAGCATAGGTCACATGATGCTAACTGCGCTATCTCCATGAACACTGAGCAAACTTCAATTTGCTAATGAAAGTTGTGAAATGCTGCTGAAGGCCTATTTTATGCAGTTGCTATTTCCAAGGTCAAGAATGAGCTTTCACACTCTGTTTTAATAGTATAGTACTGTTAAGCAGTGCGTGGTTTTTATTTGGTTATGTTTTCCTGTGTAATGTGTCGTGTGTGAGTTTTCTTCCAGTTCTACAGTGGAGGTGTGGTCAGGCTGTTCGGAGGGCAGACGGCTCACCTGAATCTCATCCAATGATTCTCTCCCCATTTTAGTGGCATGGCTGAGATGTCTCACTGCCAGATTGTTCAAGCTTCATGCTAGACTTTCCAGCCGTTTTGTCTCATGTCTTCCTAGTAGTCCTAGTATTGCTCCTTGAAGCCTGTGAGCGTATCTCAGTAGAAGTAGGTTTGTTATCCATAGCATACTTCTCTAGTTTTTGTTTGCTCGTTACTAGCTTTGTGTTATTTCCTACCTGCTAGCTACGGTAAGTTGATTGTTTTGTTTAAGGGCTGTTTTGTGTTTTTGTTTGTTCTTATTTAAACTATTGTATCAAGGTTTTTCTGTTCTTGTTAATAAACCGTTTTGGTTTAAACAGCTTCCTTTCCGTGCCTTGTGTCTGCCCCTTGGGTCCTGAAAAATCTACTCATAACAAGTACAGAGACAGTTGTGTTTAGACTTTGCCCACTTACAGAATCATTGTGTTATTCAGCATGAAACTGAACTGAAACTTCTGAGAGCCTTAAAGGTTGAAAGACCCAGGACATGTTATTATGACAAAAAGCTACTGGCAATGTATTCATCCATCAATTTCAAACTTTAACATGATTTAGAGGTTCAGAGAGGGTGAATATTTTATTTCTCTTTCATATTTAAATAATTGTGTGCAGACAACAACAGGAGGCATCATAGACAGGAGATTTCCTCCTCCACACAGCCTCATCTCTGCACAATAGAACATTTCTTGGTGGTCTGTATAGGGTGGAAAGCACAGCTTAAGAAGCCCCTAACACTGTCTGTAATGTTCCCTTCCAGCCAAAATGACCTTGTTTTTTCCTTGACCTTTATTCTTTGACTTATCAGGCCATTTTCTTCTTTCCTTCCAAGAGCATGTAGATATCAGGAACAAGGACATTGACAATGTTCTTCAGACAAAGAGACGACTGTACAAGTGAAATGACATCCAAAATAAATGAGAAGAGAACACAGGGAACAGCGGATATGATAGAACTTGCTGCATAAATACTATCAATCACAGACTTTATGCAATGACAAGTTATGACTCAAAAAGACCAAAAGATATTAAAATATTTTCTTCCACAAACATGTAGCTGGTTAATCCACTTTAGCAGTTCTTCAAATTCATCTCCTCAGCAAGGGAAATCATGGACAGTTAAATGATGATCCAGCAGGCTGAGGGCAGAGCTATAAAATGAGCTGATGGTGATACACATAAGACTTTGCAAAGACCAATCAAGGTCAATGAACCACAGCCAGAACCTACCACTGGTTACTAGGTTTGCATCCATTTGGGTTAATGGGGCAGGCTGAATGTTTTCAAAGCAATAATAATAATAATAATAATAATAATAATAATAATAATAAGTACGTATTTATACTTTTATCCAGCTCGGCGTTCTGGTCTGTAAGGGTTGTCTGTATGGGGTAAAACCAACTCGAGGTTAAAGCTTTAGTTAACTGATCCCACAAACAATAGCTGATTACAAAATTATGCCAAGCTTTAATTGAGAATGACTATCCTATATGAACATGAACTTAACACCTGTTTGGAAACAACGTGGGTCAAAGCAGTCCAGACTGGCTCAACAGCTGGGTGTGAGGATGTCCAGGAATATTATACAAATCTCAAACAGCTGTGTTACATTACAGTTAATTTAATGTGGTTCAGCGCAGAGCTGAAATAATTGGTCAATAAATCAGCTGAATGATGGAAAATTAGCTTTTTAGTAAATTTATCACTGAGCCAAAATGCTCCAATTTCCCCTCTTTCAGCCTCTCAAAGGTGAATATCTGTTGAGTTTTCTCTGATAAATATCTTTGGGCTTTGGACTGTTGGTCAGACAAAACCAGCTATTTGAATATGTCATATTTAGATCCAGCCCAATGCTTTTTCAGGCTAATCAGCATCTTATACAGACGGACAAGATACCCATCAATATGGGATGCTCTGTCACATCAATATGAGATGTTCGGAGCTAGGTGATGTAGTATAAAGAGCAAGAAAGTCCACACATGAAGGAAGGTGTCGAGGACATAAACACACAACTTTTCAGCCAGGAGAAAAGGAGAACCAGGAGGTTCATGTCCAACAAACCAACAGTGAACAATCTTTTCTGAAACCTAACCATGTAGTTTTTGTGCCTAAACCTTACCCAACAGCAACAGCTTCACAACATTAACCATGTGTTAGAAAGGTTTCTGCTAAGACAACTAATTCCCAAAAATAAACATACAATATCAGCATATAAGGGTATCGTAACAGAGTAGCAGTAAGGGTAGCTTTGTTCACACATACACAAACACACACATAGACTTACATCAATTTCCTGGAGCCATACCCTAATCATAACCATAACCAGTACTTGCCTAACCTTACCCTAACCCTATCTCAAGTCTTCACCCTAAAATTTTATGTTTTACATTAACCTGCATTTTGTCCCCACAAGTACAGCAAGTCCCCATAATGTGGGTAATACACACACACACAAACACACAAACACACACACACACACACACACACACACACACACACACACACACACACACACACACACACACACACACACACACCTCTTTTTCATTTTCTGATGTTTGAGGTTAATCCTGCACACATGTTGATGTGCAAAAAAGAAAAGTTTAAAGGTACTCTGCAGTTTTTGAACAGCTGGATATCTGTTTTGTTTATAACAGGCACATTCATGAGCAGGCACATGAGCATTCCTGCCGCTTGTTTGATGCTATTGCGCTGATCAACAATTAGTGGCAGTAACGTGTATAGAACACCAAAGGCATCAAATATGAAGAAGTAAACATGGATGTAAACAATGCACTCAATGTATTCAGCAAATTTCAGTCAATTTTGGTGAGACTGACTGACTTTGAAGTGTTCTTTTCCTGCCTTTTGGGTAATTTTCAGCATTTAAAGACCTGGAAATTATTCATTCAAATTCAGTACTTTTCCAGACCTTAATGCAACCCTTACATAAACACATGGACTTTTTTATGGAATGGCTACTGAATGAAGTTGTACACTGTTGTGTTAAATGAATGACTATGCCCAGTAATTGCATCCATGCTGTAGTGTAGCGGACGCTCTGAAACCCTCTCATTACAGCTGAACACTTGCTCTGTTGACTCAGGTGCTGTTCGTCTTATTAATGACCGTTGCAGGAGTATGTGGGTGGTAATTTTGGCCAGGCGGATTGTATCATTTGTCTATATGAATGACAGTTTAAGTGCATCTCCAACAAATGTAGCTCTTTTAAAAGTAAAGCTATGAGCTAAATGGAATCCACATCAAGTGATAAATACTGAATACTACAAAGGCTCAAGTGTGTTTTTTCCACTGTCTCTCAGTGACCTTACAAATTGAATAGTAATAGCACTTTGATTGGTGTGAATGGGTTGTTTTAGTGAGAACATTTCTCTCGTGACCTCTTCCCTGCAGCAGTTAAGAAGTCCTGGGAAACAGACCATGTCCTCTGGTGGGACAGGTCGGAAACCATTTCTTCCACTCTCTTGCCTCAGGGAAGGTCATATTAATTAAATCAGTGTGAATCAAGCTTGATCAGCGGCCACAGTGCTGTTTAAAATGGCAACAGCTCCAAAGAGGGGTGACATTTGATGGCCACTGTCTGGTGAGCCAGTAAATTATGCTACCAGCATCATCAGTTTGTGGATTTCAAAGAAAATACAGCAGGTACTGGTGGACTGAGCCAAAACACGCAGTGTTAAGATAATATTAAATCATTAAATGTAGTGCAGTACAGTAGCATTCAGCTGACCACTGTGGTAATATGTTTATTGTTAACTGATCTGATGTGAAAAGTAAGGATTTGCAGCAAAAAAAAAAAAAGAATGCTAGAGAGCTCAGCATGCACGTCACATAACAACTAACTATTACAATGTCAATTCTGACCATTATTTCTAAGATAAGATAGAACCCACCATCATGGAGGAACAAGCTACCACCGCCAGAAAGAAGAAGTGGCTGATATCAAGAAATCCTACCAGTAGCTGGAAAAGGCTGGACTGAAAGACAGCACAGAAGCACTAATCATGGCTGCACAAGAGCAGGCCCTCAGTACAAGATCAATAGAGGCAGGGGTCCACCACACCAGAAAGGACCCCAGGTGCAGACTGTGCCAAAGTGCTCCTGAAATAGCATAGTGGCAGGGTGTAAGACGCTGGCAGGAAAACCAGGCATGGAACGCCATAACCATGTGGGAGGCATACTTTACAGGAACATCTGTACTGAGTATGAGCTGGAGGATGGTGGTGGTAAATTCAAAGGGAATTGTGTGATCATGTGATCACATGCAGGTATAGCATTACATTTTTGCACTCTTCTTTGCAATTCTGACCATAATACGTGATTTTTTTTAATTTTTTTTTTTTTTTTACATTTCTATACATCTATAAATCTATAAATTTATAGTGGCATCTATAAATTTTTTGGTCCAATGACGGATTTTTATGAAAATTTTCGAGATGTAGTGATGTCAGTGTGTTCTCATATCTCAGCAATGACTGTAGTGAGTACAATGTAATCATAGCTGATGGAAATGATGAAAATAAGACCCACGTTATAATGACCTTGAATCGTCCTCCTATCCCTTTCCCACCAATTCAGAAAAATATTGGACTCTGTGACTTCATATTCTTCAAAACGATATATATAAAGTATTCAAAAGAATCTGTTGTATATCCATTGAATATTTTCACTCTAAAGCTGATTATGTGGGCAAAACTGAATGCTGCCAATTTGACTTAAAGTGCCAGATTAAACAGCATTGTCAGTGCAGTTCACACACTGTCATCCTACCCTTTGTACAAATGAGCAGCACCAATAGAGAAGGATGCAGCCAGGGAGGAAACCAACGCCTATTGTAGTGTCCTTGAACTGACTGTGCAAAATAATCATCTTATTGTCCTCAAACAGAAAAGCAGCTGCCGCCTTTGTGGTCAGAAAAAGCCTCATGTCTCAAAATTGTCACAATATGAGAAGTCAACTGAGGCTGATAACTTAGTGCCAAAACAAAAAAATCCATGAAATACTGCATGTGACGCACTAAAAGACAATAAAATCCTTGGTATCACAAAAGCAGTGTACAAACATTGGATTTCCTCAATGCTTGTGTTGATAATGGGGATATCCTGCTGATATAGATACCATAAGCACCTTTCACTAAAGGTCAGATCTCCCTCTATTTACCAACCATCCACAGGTGGAGTCAGCAGCTGGAAGCTATATCATTTCCTTTCAAAATAAAAATGTTTATTTTTAATGAACATTTTCAGTAAGTGTTGCTTCCTTCTTCATTCTGAGACCCTGAAACCCAGCCATCAGGGTCTTGTGATGAAAATATAGATTACTTTGTCACATTGCAGTTATTTCATTATCGCTAGTTTAGTCTAAATTAAATACAGTTTTGAGGTACTTGTATTTTACTTGAGTATTTCCATTTTATAATATTCATACTTTTACTCTACTACATCGTTAAATCAAGAGAGCTACATTTATTTAACAGTTATACTTCCTTTCAGATAAATATTTTGCATGCATAATTAGTTTCTAAAGTGTGATTTGATGTATTGTTAATTAATTGTTAGTTAACAATTCCACTGCCTCACTCCAATGCACACATGAAATGGATCAACTTTGTTCATCTGACTCAAAATGAGACAACTCACAAGTATATTCCCCAAAATACTGTTGTGTTTCTGAGGGTGATTTCTATGCGTTCATCCACTATCAATACCCCTTTATCCTTTTTGGAGGCTATCTACACATTGGTCAATTTTACCCTTGCAGTAAAATTTACTACACCAGATACTATATTCACATTTTAAATCAACATCATAGTGTCACTGAATTAATGGACATTTTGTGTGCTTTCATGTTGGCTGTGGTCCAGGCCTTCAGTTAATGACGTGAATATATATTTCTGTAGACTTGTTAATGATTGGAGCACTGCTGATAAAAGTAACCAATAAATCTGTTCACAGAGTGAAAGTTTGTGGTGATGATGGCTCACTGCAGTACTTTCAAGGTAAAATTGTTTTCCATGTATCTCACAGTTTTGAGCACATGGGGAAAGCATTAGGCTTTAATGCACTCTCTAATGACTCTATAGGCCTGTGCTCCTACTTTGCTAATTCTCTTGTGTTCAAGTCTTCTCTGCTTCCTGAGTAATCACCAGTGGCTTTGCTTTTGTAGAAGTTCAACATCAAAGTACAGTAGGCATGCGTCTGTCCCACAAAACAACTATACAATCTGGGACACAATGACCTTTGACCTTAGTACTGGTTGGCATGAGAACAGCAGACCATTACAAGACTTCCATACACAGTTACAGTAAAGAAATTAAATCAGGCAGAATACAAAAAACAGACAGAGTGAAAGTGAATTTTACGTTTTTCATATTGAATTTCTACAAACTTAATAATAAGGTGAAAACATACATTGTGCTCATAAATGTATGTACCCCTACTACAAAAATATTGGTCATTTTGGAAAAAATCTGTGATCCCTTTGGGTTGGGCAGAGTCCAGCGGTGGAAATTTGACAATACTGTTTCTATCCTGGAAGCTTACCTTTAAGCGGTATTGACCCACTGTCATTCATAGTGTTTGCACTGCTACCTGCTACACAGTGAGGAAGTGAGCAAATTAAACTGTCTCTTGTGAGGAAGTTGGGTTTGTTTGCATGGAAGTTCCAAATAAAAGAAGACAATAATCAAATACAATGAAGTATGCTACAGTATGGTTATTTCAAACTATTTCTTAATTGAAATTGCACAGCTGTTACTATATTGTGATAGAGACCATTAGTGTGATATAAAATTACATTAACCAACTAATATTTTGACCATATCACTAACCCCTATGCAGTGGCAGACGAAGAATGTGACAGATGGGTGGGTGTGGGTTAAGTCTGGGTGTGCCTGATCACCAGTTCACCAAAATTGGTAAGGCCTATGTTATGGTGGAAAGTGTTCAAATGTGTTAATCAGTACCTACCTAATAGGGGGTTTGGGGATTAATCCCTGATTATTATTATTATTATTTTTAACTGAGCTGTTAAACATGCAATTTAAATGAAGTTTGAAGGAAGGAAGGAAGAGCAATCATCTTGTCTGACACACGAGTGGATGGCTAGAGTGGAGGAAACACATGTGAATGCGGTTTATGCACCTTTACTGTTAACCCTTAGATGCATAAGTGGGGTCAAAAATGACCCCAGTGGATGTGGTTCTATGGAATTTCAAAGTTTAACCCTAGGAAACTGATTTTTATCAATTGTGACTGTCAGGTATACATTTACTGTCAATCCACATATGTTATGCCAGCAGTCTCATCACCCTGAAGGTTATTTTTACACAGCAGCATACCTGTAAGTATTATCATCATTTTTATACCTAATAATATATGTGCTGGTATAAAATATGAACTTCTTTTCCACATACATGAATTTTGTGCGATAGTGTTGTGTCATCATCAAATTACTACTTTGTAGTTAGCTACACTAGTTAACTAAGCTAACACTGGGTAACTAAGCTAGCAAACATCATTGCATTTGTTGTGTAGAGAAGCAGACTCTTACTACGATATTTATAGCTTCCTGTAATAAAATCTAACCCATTAGGTGGTCTGTTAAACTATTATTGATTACTCAATGATATCATAAGTGTGTGTGCATGCATTGGGTAGCACGGTGGCACAAGTGGTAACACTATCGCCTCACAGCTAGAAGGTCCCCGGTTCAAATCCCGCTGTGGGCGCTGGTGGCGTGTCCACCATGTCTTCAGTGCCTGCTGCTCGAGGAAAAAGGGGGCCTTTCTGTGTGGAGTTTGCATGTTCTCCCTGTCTTCACCCGGGGTTTCCTCCTTAAATAACCCCCACTAAAAACATGCAAGAAGCTCACCGCCTGACCAACGGTGATGAAACGGTGATGGGTCCCCGGGTGCGGGCACCGGCATCGGCTGGCAGCTGGCAGACCCACCGCGGGTGGGTCTGCCGCGGAGGAACGACAGACCAAGATGGGTCAAATGCGGAAAAAATAATTTCACGAAGTGTGTGTGCAGTCTCCTCCCTGTAGCATGTGTGTGCAGTGATCAATAAAGTAAATCTTAATCTTAATCTTAATGTGCAAGCCAAACTTCCATCCGGCTTCCGACCAGGGAACTATTCAGGTTCAATGGCAGCATGACCATGGTCAGCTATGTTGGACAAAAGGAAAAGGCTCTTCTGCTCCTCAGCACAATGCACCACAGCAAAACGGTGGATGAAAACACCCAGAAGAAAAAAACAGAAGTGATCCACTTCTACAACCAGACAAAAGGAAGTGTAGATATTGTGGACCAGACCTGTAAACAACAAACACAGAAGTGGCCCATGCTGCTGTGGTACAACATGATTGATATTGCCACCCTGAATGCCTACTCCGTCAAGGCTCAGCACCCTGAATTCTAGGTATCACTAACGCATGGCGGCGCTTTCTTTTAGAGCTCTCACATGAGCTTGTGACGCCTTATATGAGAAGCTGACTGGAAGGTAACGCATGCCTACCAACCTACATCACTGCAGCAATGGAAAGGTGTGGGATGACAAAAGCTGCAATCTAGCCACAGAACAGAAACAGACAAGGCCAACAGTAGAGGAAGAGGTGTAAGATGTGCCTAAGAAACCAAGACCGCAAAGCCAGCAATAGTTGTTGGAAATGCAGTGACCCAGTGTGCAGTGCTCACAGCCAGAAAAGGGTACTTTGTGACAGCTGCTCACAGTGAGAAGAGAGAAAACAGCATGTGTTTATATGTGTGTGGACATGCGACAGAGGGAACTGAAAGTTAATGTTTTGATAGCTGTATTGATAGCAAGTTTGTGTTCAAATGGAAGATGATAAGAAATTAACGTAAAATATGAAATCATTCTCGTATTGGGATCATTTTTGGATGTTTACCTTTTTTACCTTTCTCAAAGTTGTTTTGTGATAAAATGTTAATAAAAAGTGATAAAGGGACATGTCAAACATGAAATAATTCTTTTGTTGACCAAAATATAATAAAAATAATCATCTTTAACCAAAAACAAAGAAATTTCTTAAGTTTACAGCTTAAAACGCATTCATTCTAATTGGGATCATTTTTGACCCCACTCATGGAAGAGTGTAGGTATTGGTAGGTCATGCGTCTAAGGGTTAATGAAAAGCTATATTTTAAACTCCAAAAAGAGTTCATGGCATGCACCTCCTTTATGCACTACCTGTATCATTTTTATCCAGAAGCACCACTAAAGGGACATCGCAGCACATATTAAACCGTATTCATAAAGTCCTCTTTATTAGCCTACTTATTTTGTAGTTTCTACATTTCATCTGCTTCAAAACTGAGCCAGATGTATAGGCTACATACGACTATAACATTGCTACCAGGACATTAATGATAATAATCATTCACAAAAAAAAAGCCAGAAGCTAGCAGTTAGCATAGATTGTGCTATATGGCAAAACACTACTTGGTTGGTTCGTGTAAAACTGCAAAATGAACACAGCTAAATATTTGTAAATGCTGGCATCTCCCTTGAACATACACTAGATCATTTGCAAGTCAGAAAAGTATTACACAGAATGTTTGGGTTCTACTGTAACGTGTTGTGTTATGTACCAAAAGCCACGGTTGCAGCGAGCTAACCTTTGATAACCGAAGTCAGTCTTGAAGCTAGAGGTTAGCCTTACATCGTTCTCAAAGGCAAAACACATGCTACAACACGCAAGAGTTCGCGCTAATCTACAAAAGAAACACACAGCTACTTATCTGTGTACTTACATGTCCTTCCTCTGCACGTACTCGACGCAAAGCTGGAAGTGACCCCTCCTTTAGAAAAAGTCTCCCGGCTAAGCCTGCCTCGTACTGACCGAGCTTGGAGAAACAGTCAGCCTCGAAGTGGTTATCACACACCAACAGGCTTCTGTCCTCTGCGGCTGGGAGCTGATGGAGCGATTTGTGCTCCTCTTTACAGCCAACAACACAGCAATGCCTGTGGCACCTGGACATGATTCATAACACGGTGCTTTTGATAACGTAACAGCGGATTTGTGAGAAGGTGGCGCTGTATCTGGTGGGTGGAGAGACACCGGGGAGATAGGGAGGGGGTGCTGGCTGTTGGGTGGGAATATACAAATGTTCCCCTTCTTACAGGGTGCTTGCAGAGATCCGTGTCTCACTCAAAAAAGCACGGATGGTCTTATTTCACACTTTGTATAAGTGTGGCAGCACCAGAGACCCAAAAAAAGTGAGCTTTTCATAATATGGGACCTTTAACTGTGAAAATCATATTTTTCCTTCTTTTTTGGGGGGGGGGGGGGGGATTTCTGATTGGGCAGGCAAGTTGCCAATCAGGGCGCCCATGCCCACCCGTAGCTCTGCCCCTGCCCCTGCCCCATGGTTACCTATAACAGGGCTTCTCAAAGTCAGTCCACATACGAATCGAACGGCAAATCTATCTGGACCCAGCCCACAGCTCAGTCATTGTTAACTGGCGGCATACATCCCACTTGCCAAAAAGTCTATAATTTATAGTTCACCTGTTTTACAGAAAGGGACTATTCTCCACCTCCATCCTTTCTACTACATGGACCCACCATCAAACATCCCAGGCTGTCCATTTTCTGGAGCTGACAGCATCACACTGGTTGGACAAAAGGAGATAATTCCAGAGTTGTTTGAGATTCACTAAGATCATCTGTTAGAAACAAGAGGCATGACTTGGGTTTGTTTTCACTGGCCACCTATTGTATTGTGCCTCAAACTGAAGATCCTGAAGTGGAGTTTTCTGTTGAGATAAGGACTCATCAGTAGCTGAACTGTGGGTTTTGTATCAATCTTGGACTATCTTTGTTACTATGTTTTGTTTAATGATTGTGTTATTCTGTGATGCCTTCTAGTTTAATCTGAATCCCATTCCAAATCCGATCACTCACTCATACTTTAAAGAGTCTTCTTCCAACAAATTCTGCCAGGGTATGTTAACTTGTAATATATCTGGTGTATCCAACTTGGGAGGCCTTAGCTTGACACAGCTGTCAAATAAAGGCCATCAGGAGTGAGTTTCTAGCACTAGACTAAATGTGGCAGACATCATCATGTTGAGTGAAATACTAGTCCACAGTGACTGGAAGCTGTGAGTGGAAGGATAAAATAAGCTGATGAGTTTGACATATCAGTAGCAGAAACGTTTGAAATAAAGCAGAGCAAATAGAAGTCAATAAAATGTAAGTACATCAGCCAAACTGCTTTGTGTGTGTGTGTGTGTGTGTGTGTGTGTGTGTGTGGGTGTGTGTGTGGCCATTTATTCTTCACATTGTGGGGATCTTAGGGCAAAGACTTGGGTTAAGATTAGGGTACAGTTAAGGGCAGGTAATGTTATGGTTATGGTAAGGTTAGGTTTGGGTTAAAGCAGTTAAAAAGCCCCCGAGGCACTGGCAGGATTAGGTTTGGGTTAAAGCTGTTAAGGTTAAGGTTAGGGTAAGAATAGGTTTAGGGTTGGGGTTAGTTGTTAGGGTGTGTTTCCTTTTTTATTTGCACTGGCGTACTGATCCGGTCATACCTCCGCCTTGGTCTCTTCATTCCTGTCTGCAGGTGATGTGATTTGATACCTGAGGTCATGGGTCATGGGCTGTCTGTCCCAGTTCCTTGGCTGCCCTGGGCCTTTAGGATGGTTGGTTGGAGACAGTCGCTGTGTGGACGGATTGATTAAAACCTTGTGCTTGGAGTTGTTGTTCTTCTAGGTACTAGGTACTACACTCTGGTTGTATACCATGGATGGTAGTAATAGTATTTAATAATAATACTGCTCATCATACTGTGTAATGGTACTAATAATAATACCACTAATACTAATACTAACAACAACAACAACAACAATAATAATTATCATCATCATCATCATCATCATTATAATCATAATAATAATAATGGTGCTATTGACAACCATAGTCATGATAAGTGCTCGATGTACCATGCTAAATGAAGTGCTGAAGTCAGATTAAGTGCTAGATCACATCATTGTTATCCAAACAACAAGCTGTGGGTGACAAAGGACATCAAAGTCATCCTCAATGAGAAGAAGAGGGCTTTCAGAGCTGGTAACAGGGAGGAGGTGAGAATGATACAGAAGGAACTGAAGGTGAAAATCAAGGAGGCTAAGGAGAAATACAGGAGGAAGCTGGAGTGGAAACTCCAGCAGAACAATTTGAGAGAGGTCTGGAGTGGTATGAGGACCATCACTGGCTTTGGGACAAGCAGCAGAGGAGTTGAAGGCAACGTTGACAAGGCAAATTAACTGAATTTTTTTTTTAACAGATTTGACACTTCAGGCCTGGCTCATCCCCCCTCTGACTCCTCTGCTGTCTGTCCTGGATGACCATCGTCATTCGCTCCCTTCACTCCCCTCTCCCCCCCTCCTTCTCCTTCTCCCCCTCCTTCTCCTCCTTCTTACACCCCCCCCATCTTCCTGTGTGAGCCCTCTTCACACCTCCTCAGACTGCCAGACTATCTTCACTCACCAACCTACTACACCACATCCCCCCACACACACCCGTCACCTCCACAGTGTGCTTCACTGCTGACCAGGTGAGAAGACAGCTGATGAGACTCCACTCTAACAAAGCTCCAGGCCCTGATGGTGTCAGCCAGAGGATGCTCAAAGCCTGTGCCCCCCAGCTGTGTGGAGTTCTTCAACATGTCTTCAACATGAGCCTAAGTCTCCAGAGGGTTCCCATGCTGTGGAAGACGTCGTGCCTCGTTCCTGTGCCAAAGACATCACAGCCCAGGGCCTGTAAGGACTACAGACCTGTGGCACTGACCTCCCACATTATGAAGACTCTGGAGAGACCTGTCCTGGAGCAGCTCCGGCCCATGGTCATGCCACTGTTGGACCCCCTCCATTTTGCCTATCAGCCCCGACTTGGAGTTGAGGACGCCATCATCTACCTGCTCAACCGTGTCTATGCCCACCTGGACAAGCTGGCAAGCACTGTGAGGGTCACATTTTTTGACTTCTCCAGTGCATTCAACACCATTCGCCCAGCTCTACTGGGTGACAAGCCGACAGTGATACAGGTGGACGCCCCCCTAGTGTCCTGGATTGTGGACTTGCTGACTGGCAGACCACAGTATGTGCGCCTGCAACACTGTGTGTCAGACAGAGTGGTCAGCAACACTGGGGCTCCACAGGGGACTGTTCTCTCTCCCTTCCTCTTCACTCTCTACATCACGGACTTCAACTATTGCACAGAGACCTGCCACCTTCAGAAGTTTTCTGATGACTCTGTGTTAGTTGGATGTATCAGTAAGGGCGATGAGGATGAGTACAGGGCTGCTGTGGACAACTTTGTCACATGGTGTGAGCAGAACCATCTGCACCTAAATGTGGCAAAGACTAAAGAACTGGTAGTTGACCTGAGGAGAACCAAGGCGCCAGTGACCCTTGTTTGCATCCAGGGGGTCGGTGTGGACATTGTGGAGAATTACAAGTATCTGGGGGTACACATTGACAATAAACTGGACTGGGTAAAGAACACTGATGCTCTCTATAGGAAGGGCCAGAGTCGCCTCTATTTTCTGAGATGACTGAGGTCCTTCAACATCTGCCGGACTATGCTCAGGATTTTCTATGAGTCTGTGGTGGCAAGTGCTATTCTCTATGCTGTTGCGTGCTGGGGCAGCAGGCTGAGGATGGCGGACGCCAACAGACTCAACAAACTGATCCGCAAGGCCAGTGACGATGTGGGGATGGAGTGTGACTCTCGGACGGTGGTGTCAGAGAGGAGGATGCTGACTAAGCTATGGACTGTAATGGACAACGTCTCACACCCACTTCATGATGTGCTGGCCAGGCACAGGAGTACATTCAGTGAAAGACTCATACCACCAAAACTAAGGACTGAACGCTACAGGAAATCATTCTTGCCTGTGGCCATCAACTTATACAACTCCTCCCTCTGAATGGCCCTTGGACTTTCACTGTCACTGTCTGTTCTGATGTATATTTTCCAATTTCAGTTTCTGCACATCCAATTCAATTTTGCACATTCAGTATTCAGTATTGTTATAGGTCTTGAAATCGGGGGGTGCTATCTCTTTTTGTTTTTCAGGTAGACTCACCTGAGAGCTCCTGATAACCTGCAGGTGTGAGCAGTCTACAAAAACCGACACACCTTCCCCAATCGCTCTCTCTCCCACTCCTGCTGCAGATGGCCTGGCAGCAGGTTTTGCTGACAACTTCATTCTTTTCTTTTGTTAACCCCTAGATTTCAGTTAATAAATATATCAAAACTATTTTATGTTTTTGGTCTACTCATTGTGTTGCTTCCCTCCGAGCCGGGGTTTGTAACAAGTATATATAGTAATTCTAATATATATTTTCAATTTTGATTTTGCACATCCTACTTCAATTTTTTGCACATCCAATTGCTCAATTTATATATTTGTTAATTCTATCTTGTATGGAGTACTGCTACAAAAAACAATTTCCCCTCGGGGATCAATAAAGGAACTCTGAATCTGAGTAAATTCATAATGTTATTAAGAAGTGCTGAGTAAAAATAAGTGTACACACATAACACAACATGCAATCTATTAGTAAATTTATTGAATAAATAAATAATGCACACCATAGTTAGTAGACAAGGATGGAAAACAAAAGAATCATACTGTTTTATTGATCTGTCTTTATTGAAGCTGAATGTTTGTCCTATGTTAACAAATATAAACACCATAATTTAATCGATGAAGCAGGATTTTTGTATTATTATTATTAGAGATTACTGTCCATCTTGTACATGCCTATCTTGTTACTTGAAGGTTGTCTCCCTATAAGCACCCTGTCTTAGAGTTCTTTTCCAACTCCCGAGAGGGTCCTTCCAACCCTTGCAGGAGGAAGCTGGAAGGCCCAGGGTCACCAGTGATTATTTTCAGTTGTCATTGAGTCCTCTTGCTGTTGTGGTTCCCAGTTTGTTAATCCAGATTTTTTCCACTCTCTTCCTCTGTCCACAGGTCCAGCGGTCGTTGTTTTCCACTCCTGTGATAATGAGTTGGGCAGCCGGGTGCTGTTGAAAGTGCATCACTGGTGGAGTCTGTAGCTTGCCTTGTCAAATATTATAGAGGTGTTGTTTGAGGCGGGTCTGTATTGTATGTTTCGTTTCTCCGATGTAGAGTTTCTTGCAGACGTTGCATATGATGAGGTAGACGACATTGCTGGTGTTAAGGGAGAATGTGCCAAGGGTTGGGTAGGCTGCTCCACTGTGCAGGTTGTGAATGAATTTTGTGTTCCTATAATGTTTGGTGAGTTGTGTGTGTGTTTGGGGTCTGTGGTCGGAGAATTTGGATTTCATGAGCATGTTCCATAGACTATGGTTTTGTCTATATGCTGAGATGGTTTGGTGGTTCTGGAAGGCTGGGTGTTGCTGTTGTAAGCTGAAAAAATTATGCTTAATGGCCTGGTTGAAGTTGATTATTCTATGTGAAAATGTACAGACGAAGGGTATAAGGTGCACCAGATCTGTGGGACTCGGATGTAGTTGGGGTGTGCAATGCGGTCTGTTGTGTGGGATGGCTGAGCCGTCTCCAGATTCCAGCCCGTCAGGGTCCTGGTTGGGCTCAGGGCTATTGGGGGTGGCAACGGGAACCCCACCCACCCCTGATTTGGGTAGAGGTTGGGGTGAGTAGGGGTGGGATACAAACCCTGATTCGGGTAGGGGTTGGGTTGAGTGGGGGTGGGATATAAACCCTGGTAAGGGTAGGGGTTGGGGTGAGGGGGGATGGGATGCAGGCCCTGATTCGGGTAGGGGTTGGGGTGAGTAGCGGTGGGATACAAACCATGATTAGTGTAGGGGTTCAGGTTCAGATGTGTGCCGGTGGGGCTGGGATGCTGATCCTGGTCTGTGTCCGGGGAAGACCCATGACAGAACCTGGGGGGCCTTGGAATTGGAATTTTGTTTTGCCGTGATGAATTTCTTGTCATAGAGAGTCTGTATAATCTTTCTAAGTCTGTTGGGTCTGGCGATGTGGTGTTGGGCTTTGTATATGGCTGTGGAAGAAGGGGGCGGAATGTGTTGGTTTGGAGCCGGTGTCCGTGGGTGACTGTGTGTCCAGTCCCTGGCCGGCCCGAGGAGACAGCAGGACCCCACCCTGTTGGTGAGGAGGGGAGGGTTCGGACTGAATTATCTCACGGGGGGAAGAGGAGGAGGGAGAGGAGAAGGAGGACTCAGATTGGGTTCTGTTTAAGGTATTGGTAACCTTTTGTGACCCACTCATCATTTTCGCCTCTCCTGGGGTTGGGCTTCTGGGCTCGGGTGGGGTCTGTCGCTCTGTTGGGCCAGCCCGTGCACTGGTAGTTGCTGTGTGAGGTGAGCTGGAAGGGGAAATTGTGTCATTAGTTTTTACCGCAACATTAGAGTTTCTATTGTGGATGATGGTGTGGGTCCCTAAGTTTCCCTGTGCTTGGTTGTGAGGGGTGTGGATCTGTGTTTCTGTACGGATGTGCTTTCTGGGGTTGACATCTTCCAAGGGGTCCTCTTGACTGGTGCTCAGGCGGTTGGGTGGTTGTTGAAGGATAGGGGAGTCCGAGTTGTCTTCCTGGGTGGTCCTTTTGGATGTCCCGGTTATGGTTGTGGTTGTGGTTGTGGTTGTGTGTGTGTGTGTGGGGGGGGGGGGGGGGGGGCGTTGGTGGAGATCTCTTGATGCTGCGTGTATGTAGGGTAGGGGGTCTCACTGTGTTGTCGTGGAGAGGACTCTGGGTCCTGGGATCTCTGTGTCGATTGATTGGTTGACATCGAAGCTACTGGGGAAAGTGGCAGTTGGGGTTTCTGGTCGGTGTGTGGATGATGGAGGGGGCCAGTTAGTTTCTCTGAAGGAGGGGTACAGGGTTTGCCAAACTGGGTGAGGGTGTGTGGGGCTTGTGGTTTGGGTAAACTAGGGAAGCTGTCCTCATCCATTTCTGGGACGGTGGGTACTTGATTTGTTTTAGGGTTTTTCTTCCAGGGATTCAGTGGGGAACCGTAGACGTCTTCACGTTGATGCTTAGGACGTGTTCAGCTGTGTGTATTGTTTCTGGTCTGAGTCTCGGCCCATAGCGCTTCCTGGCCCAGCCTATGGCTATTTGTAGTGCCACTGGGTTGCGCAAGGTTGTTGCCAGAGAACTTATGGTGGACTGGTAATGCTCTTGGAGAATGTTCATGTTGGTCTGCATCCATGTCATGGTATTGGACTGTACTTTTTTGCGTGTGTGCTCCATGGGTGTGGATGGCTTTATAAAGTCAGTCAAACAGTGGACCTGTTGTGCCTGGTGGGAATGAACCTGTGGTGACTGCTCTGTCGCTTGTAGTAGTTTGAAGTATTGTTTGCTGGTATGCCTTGTTGCCGGATCTGGTGCTTGAGTTAGTGTCTGTGGGTTTGGTGCTAATGGGGTTGTGTGTGAGTTTCTGACTGGCTGGTGTGTGTCTACTGTCATAAGTGGCTGTGGCTATGTGTAGCTATCTGTGGCTGTGTGGCTATGTGTGGTTGTGTGTAGCTGTAAAATGGTGGACCACTCTGGGGTCTGCTCCTGTGCACAGTCCTAGTCTGAGAAGTGAACATTTTGTGTAGTGGTGGAGGTGCTCTTACCTTTGGCCCCGGGTTGGTCAGACAGTTCTGGTGTTGCTCCCGTCGTTTTTTCAAGAGAGAAAAAAAAAGAAGAGAGTCTTTCCTGTTCCCGGGCTGGCAGAGCCCTCCACCCAAATAAAAGTTACTTCTAGAAAAGTTTTTGATGCCTGGTAGATAACCATTTGGGTCAGTGTGTTGTGATTGGCTGCTTGCTGTTTGAATTTTGGAGGGAAATGTTTGAATTTTGGAGGGAAAACATGTGGTCTAGGTTAGGGTAAGAATAGGTTTAGGTTTGGGTTAAAACGCAGTGCTCTTGGGCTTAGGTTTAGAATAGGTTTAGGTTTAGAATAGGTTTAGGTTAAGGTTAGGTTTAGAGTTAGGCAAGTAGTGGTTATGGTGATGGTTATGGTAAGTCTCAAGGAGAGGAATATAAGTCTATGTAATGTCTGAATGAACTTCAGAAACAGACAACATCAGCTGTCTGTGAACTGAAAGAGGTCAAAGATCATCAACTAGGAGTCAGTGGATGGCTGGAGAAAACTCAAAGATGGCATTCACATTGATAGCAGAGAGCACCATCTTTGCACTGAGACAGGAGTTACCACCCAACCAATTATTATCAAGTGACAGAAGCTCCATTCTTAGGTCACTGAGCACATACCTGATGAGGGCCAGCATTTGTTTTTCACACACAATCTTCGAACAATAGATGACTGAAGTTCCAGTTTTATACCACATGGTGATAAAGGAACTATCTCCATGTGAGGAAAGGGATGAAATTTGAAATGTGGTTAAAAGCTCAGGGGAACGCATATAGCCCCACCTTGAAGTTGCAACCTAATGGTTATGCTAGATAAAGGGCCAGGGCACAACCAGAAATATAAAGATTCATCCTCTCGTAACATGAACATCCACAGAAGATTTAATGGAGATCTGGCCTTTGATTTAGAGCTAATTTATAAAGAGGAAAAACTCACCAGATAATGTCACAAGACACAACACTGCACGAAAAACCACATTTTCGACCCGTAAATCCCCGCGAATTTCGTTGATTTTCGGCAATTTACGGCAAGTTTACGGGGAACTTCGCCGGCTCCGAAAATTGTCGGAAACGAACCATCTGTCGGCAGGGGGCGTGGTTAATCGCGCCTTCGCGAAGGTGCGAATAGCTCTAATTAGCACATGAATGCTACCGACGTTGATCTACTCAGACTGGCCTGCTGACTTCACAAACAACCATTGGATGATTCCACAGGCATTTTAAAAGGAAACCATCATGTGATTGGATAGCAACTCCAATCACATGAGTGAGTGATCATGTGATTGGATGACAACTCTGCTGCTATTGGTCATCTGTGCGCCACAAATAATAATAATAATAATAAATACAAATTAAATTAAATACTATATAATAAATTAATATATTAAAAAATGTTATTATATTGTTATATATATAAAATATAAATGATATATATATTTTATTTGATTGATGATTCATTGATTTATTTGGTGATCCACCTTCTACACTACCACACAGTAGAACACAAAGAACACAGATGACAGAAACATTTTGAAAAAAAGTTTTTAATGAAATCGTGACACACACATTAACAAGGATCAACCAAGGAAAATCAGTGACTACTGGAGAAAAAAAGCAAGGAAATGTGCAGAGGGGTTCACTGATAAGAGTCTCTGGGTTGGGCCATGCCGCTGGTCCATGGTGCATGAAAAAGAGTCTAAGGCCTCTGGAAACGCTTCTTTGCTGCCTCTGGGTCATACTGAGTTGGCACCTGTCGCTTTGAAGGGGGCTCGATGCGAAGCCTCTTGCGGTGTGTCGCCACATAGTTTGGGTCGCTCTCCAGCCGATCTTGCAGTGTCTGGCAGAGTTTGGAGAGCTAGGACACTCCTTCTTGCTTCCAGCAGCTGTAAATACAGGTGTTAATATAATATTAGTACTGCTAAGAAACAATAACACATGATAACATATGTGAGCATGTTTGTCAAAAACAATGCAGCTAATAAATAAAATTCAGCCCATTTTTACATTGTTGTGAAAATAAAGCGGCATTCATGGGACTCTTACCTGCTTCCTTCTTTGTCTGCTGCGAGCTGAAATCTTCACAGTTGCTGCCTGAACTGAAAGAGCTGCCTGGGCATACCTGAAGCTCCTCCACACCATCTCATAATATGTCTTACAGGCCGCTGGAAGAAAATATATATTGGTTTGAAATAATTAAGGCAGGCTTCAGTAAAAACAACAACAAGAAACAACAGAAAGGGTTTAAAAGACTGCTGTCCACACCATCCATGTCTGGACTCCCAGTTAAAGTCGCCATCAAATATGACGTCACCGTTTCGTTGTGGGGCGAGTTTAGTCTGTAAAACGCAAAAAGTACAAACAGGTCATGCAACGTTTACATTTACTTATATTCTGCAGAATATTTCCTGTGTATTTTATTAACTTACCCCTGCTCAGGTTCATATCGCCTGTCGTTTCCGTCACTATTGTGCAGACGTCGCACCTTTTCCTTTAAAATACAAAATACATTGTAATGTTAAATGTAACGTGAACGATTACCAAACGTTCGGAACGTAGTGCAATAAGAATAATAAAGGTTTGGCGCCCTAAAAACTGCACAATGTGGTACTAAATGCTAACGTTACGTACGTAACTTACGCACCCGTCTCTTCGTCTCCGCAGCTGCAGTTCGGTCGGGCTGCTCCTCCAGAGCGAGCAGTCTGGCTTTTTTCACGGGCCGTTTCTCAATATGCGTTCTTCTCTGTACTTGTGTTCTTGTGTACTTGAGGAACGTCATCACTCTGAGTCCAAGTACTGTTCCAATTCTCAAGTCCGCATCTCGACAAGTACACTCAAATACCCGGATGTGTTCTTGCCCCTCCCACTTTATCGAGTATGCATCGGATGGTGACTTGTGCGGACTTGGGGCAACCACGTATCCCAGAATGCATTTCGTCGCAACGATGCCGGAGGAGAGGACTCACAACTATAAGTTACAAGTTTGGAAATACTGCTGTTTTAGTAGTACGGAATGTGGTTTTAAGATTATTATTTATTATTATTGATTATTATTTATTATTTATGTGAGAAAGTGGATGTAAAAACTTAAAATCTGTGGTCGATTCATCACAATAGCGCGTAGTTTAAAATTTGCTCCAAAGTTTTCGGAGATGTGTTGTCCTGCTAACGTCATCAAGTACGCTGCTGTCCCAATTGCAGAATGACGGTCCTGCGTCCTCCCATCCTGGAGAGACTGTACTCCCAAGTCGAACTTGCTAAGTCCGAACTGCCAAGTTCGTAAGTCCGAACTTGGCGTACTTGGTATTGAGAAACGGCCACGGCCATTCTCCTCGCCAACTACGCAATCAGCTGCGTTAGCAGTCGAGACAATCCACTGAAGACGCTCAGCAGTTTCTTCTCTAAATTGTTTGGACTTTCTGGATATGTTCACTCCGCAGCCAGGCCGTCCACTCGTCGCAAAGGAGTGCCTTCTGGGATGAACTGAAGACGATGTCCGGCCATTGCATGAACAGTTAAAGTTTAGCAGGACCCGAAACGTAACTGTTGTAATCCAAAGCTCAATTCGCGTTCACAGACGCGCCGAGGTCGTTTTCTGCCAACGTCATTGCGTCAGAGGAGGCGTCCAATCATATGCAAGGTCGCGCTCTCGGAATTTCTCGCGAGACCATTTTTGTTGCGTAGAATGAAAAACATGCTGGGATTTTGTAAGGTACTTTGATTTTCTATTTTAAAACATGCTGGGATTTTGTAAGGTACTTTGATTTTCTATTTTTGTACCTGAATATTTTATAAAACATGTAAACTTCTTTAAAGTGACATCATCGAAAATAAAAAAAAGAAAAGTTACTTTGGTGTATTCCCTTTTTAATCCTACTTAAAGAATCATCAGTGGACTTACTCTGCTGGAATTTTGCAAGCTAATCACACAAGCATTGTTCATCTGGTGTTGTGGTGGCAAAATGTGAAAAATTGTGACCAGTGTCCAAGAACTGTAGATGCTTTAATTTTCAGAATTTTGATTTAGCAATTTAAGTGGAAAATTAAAGACCTTTGAGAGTCAGGACACTTATCCTGTATGTAACCTATAATATTATTTAAACACACTTTTAAATCCTCACGAAAAAAAAATCTTTGTATTCTGTAGGCACAGAACACACACACACACACACACACACACACACAAAATCCCAATTTGCATTTGTATAGCTTTGCAGCATTTACATTTGCATTTTAACACCTCATGGTCACAGTGGCTGAGGTAGAACTTCCACAGCAATTTACAGTGACGGAAATTGACGGAAATGTGACTTTTCATCCAGTGCAAGGTCAGTCAGTGAGAATCATCCTCTGGGGACCCTAACAATGAATTTGAAGTTTGATGGACAAAGAGCTGGACAGTCTGACATGAGTGGGCCCTGAAGGGATGACAAAACAGGAACAGATGTATATTGAGTGTCATACATACTGTACAACTCTTCAAAGGATCATGTACTGTGACTGTTGGCCAAGATACTCTCAGAGGAACTAAGATGGTTTCAGGCCATTTGACAGCAGGAACTTGGAGTTCTTGGAAAGTTCTCACCCTCTTGGACAAGACAAACCAAAGACAGACACACTGGGGACACATCTGAGGTTTGAGCCTCCCCACTCATATCCCCAGTATTTTTCTTAGGCTTGGAATTTCCAGTAGAAAATAAAGACGTATCAACTGACAGAAAGCAGCTACCAGGAGTTACAAAGAAACATCAGACTAAGTGTAACAACAAACATTATTATTAGATAAGGTAAAGAATGTTCAATGTGTCAAAGCATTCAATGAATAACCGATTGAAATCATATTCATTGGACATATATCTAGGTTTTAACCTCAGATCATAGTTACCCCTTCAGCTTTGTCAGGGTGGCTGGGGAGTTTGAGTCAGCTCACTCTTGCTCACCTGGCTGAATGACCTCAGAGTTGGAATAACCAGAATAATAATAATTATGGCATTACAATTAAAAATCTATAAACACTGTTTAAGTTATTTTTTTATTCTTTTGTGACCTCAATGTTGAGCAAAAAATGTTAGTATACAGTTTTCATCTCCATCACAAGAACACTGTCAGTTGCTTGTCAATAAATCCCATGGTGGTTTTGTTAATTTTCAAAGTATATTATTCTGTGTTTAAAGTATTGCGTGTATGCGTTAATTACTAGCTGAACTATATCCAGTGATAGGAGTTTTAACAACATTGTTTTGATACGATTAGTATTAAAAAATAAAGGTAGAAAATGAAAGAATTTAAAATGGGATCTTTCAGAATAATGTGAAGTCAGAGCAAAAATGTGTATTGTGCATTTTATTACTCAACTTCACTACTGAATACCACTATAAGATACAGTAATGAGGGCATTGCATTGCTGCTGGATGGATCAAATTCAAATTAAATACTTCTGAGACTTGACACAAATCAAGTTACAATGTGCTTAAATGTCAGTTTTCCTCTTTCACATGGTTTCTGGTTGAGACCAGAATGAATGTTGTTTAAATCAGATCTGAAACATATTTTGTCTCTGTTTGATTATACGTGAAATGTCTTAAGAATCATTGGATGGATTGTCATGAAATTTGGTTCCCACAGTTGTGTATCCTTCAGGATAAATCATAATGACTTTAGTAACTTTTCCTTTGGTCACGTCATTAGGTCAAATTTTTAAGTTGTCTGGTATTTTGGTTTACAACCAAATATGCCTGCAAAACAAATGATATTCACTTCAGGGTCAGCTATACTGTGTGTTTCCAGTAAAGACCACCAGATGGCCTTTACTAAGTCTGATCCTGAGTGCTAAGTTGGTCTTTGTTTAGTCCAGTCATTACAATGGACTAACCAAACTTAGTCTTAACTATGCCTGGCCTGAGTGATGTGTGTCCATGTGAATGACCATGTAACGATATAAATATCATGCAATTTTGAAAGTTGCTCATTTCGAAGAAACTTAATAAACTTTAGGGAATGCTATTGTAAATTCTCAGTCATGTCTGCCTTCTTTCAAATATGCATTAAATCCAATACATTAAGCTGTTTCTTCAAGGTAAAATACATTGTATTATAACTTATGTCGTTGTGCTGGACTGTAAGCTACGCCATGTCTAACTGTGACTTACTTGCTAACATTTAGCGGCTGCAGCAACATTTTATCAATATGTCAGATTTTACAAATATAGTAAATAGTAACCAGTGGTGGGTAGAGTACTCAAAATGTATACTCTGGTATAAGTGCAATTGCTCCTATTAAAAATGAAAATTTAGTAAATTAATCAAAGTACAAGTTACTTTTCAGTGTCGTGTTTTTATTGTGCGGCCAGTGCAAAATAATTAAACCCTTGAACAAAAACTTATGAAACTTTTGCAGTTAACTTTGAAAATTTAAATTGGCATTATTTCAGAGTAACTGTGTTCAAAAGCACACAAGCTAGAAGATAAGTTAATGTTGTCATTATCATAACATTAAAGATTAACATTACACATGAAAAATGATAGTTACATGTCTAATATTAGATAGCTAACTACATTTTCACCTACATTATGTGGATGTACTTACTCAGGTGCAGTATGTACAACTAGTTGTAACAAAGGTATGAATGCCAACTGTAGTGAAGTAAACAGTTGATTACCGGCTGAAAAATATATCGCAACTCCAGTAAAGAAGTACAGTTGAAAAGATCATGACAAGAATTTATTATTTAAAACAATACTTACTCGTGCAAAGGTCCCCAGACTCCCTTCAAAAAAATAAAAAATAAAAAAATAAAAATTACAGATCTTTGTGTCTATGACAAAATAATAATTCAGGCCTTCTTGTAAATTCAGGAAATGTAATAGGCAACATTACTAAGTTATGTATTTCTTTGTGTAAAACACATTCTGTCCATTTTACAGTGTGTTTCGGCAACACTCTCGATAAATGATATGCTTCGTTAACGGTACATAAAAGTCATCTAGACAGATCAATGCAGCACACACTGCTGCATGCAGTTATTTAAACCTGAAGATTATTAATTTCCCACCTACATATCCCACATATAGCCCTTCTGACTGGGCATAAGATTTACACATGGGCTCTATTTTCCATTCCGCCGCTGGCGCAGCGCAAGCGCAGCACAAAGTCAGGTCCACTTCACCGATGGGGTGGGGCGGCGCAGACTTTGGTATTTTCGTGCACTGCACTGCCAACGCAACTACTCCCCCTTCTCATCTCAGTCTCATCCAGCAGCGCAAGTTGAAAGGAGGAAGGGGAGAAGGCGTGGAGTGGGTTTGACACAGCCGAGTCAAATCTTCACCAATCACACCAGCTCCTCACTTCACCTTTAAAAACGCTGCTGGCGAGGCGCATGACAAGTTTCCAGGATGACTGAGCCTGCGCAGGAAAGTGTCTGACGCCCAAACTTCTCCCAGGAGGAGACTGACATTCTGGTCCAGGAGATCCAGACTCACAGTGGCGTATCTACGGCCTTGCAAAATCTATTTTAGTACTGTCTATCTGATTAGTGTGGAAAGTTATTGATCGTCAGATGTTTTTTGAACTGATGTAACCGCAAATGCTCACGTAATGACAAAGCTGGGCGCTCCCTCCTCTCCCGTGCGCTCTGCTGCTCTCCCAGTTATTGTTATTGTTGGAGTTCATAGTGACATCCACGTCGTACAGCCATGTTGTGTAAAACGCAACATGCCATGAAGAATGCACCGACACTCTGAGGGCTGTATGTTAATGAACCACCTGTCCGGTCCAGACATCTAAAATGCATTTTGAGAACCCCAAATGTGCGTTCGATGACTGACCGAGCACTGCTGAAAACACCATTAAAACCACGCTGCCATCTTGTTGATATATGGCGTCATCAACCACGTTTTCAGTGTATAGCCGTTATCACCTAGCAGCCACCCATCCAGAGGGGTGTCCCCCTGAAAGACTGTAGGGATGCTAGAATTTGGCAGGATGAACGAGTCATGTTCCGACCCGGGGAAAGTGGCATAAACGTTTGTCACCAGATTTGAGTCACAGATCACCAGACATCCCTGTTTCACCTGTGTACATTTGGTCAGGTTGAGTGACCATTACGAGTGCCGAACGCACTTGCGATGTGGTCAGATGAGATACAGATCAAAATATATAAACTGTCTGACTGTATGTGCTGACTCAGATAGTTGCATTGAATTGTGGCTGTTGCTAATTATTGATCGCAGTGAAATGCCAGACACTGTGGAAACCTGCCTGTGAGGTATTGGTGACGTGAGCGCATGACTCCACCGGTTTACAAAAATCCACCTGCCCAGTGGTGCGCCGTTGGCGCACAGAGTTGACCAGGTCTGAGGTGGTGAGCATTCAGCGCACTTTTACACCACCGGCGTGGGCTGAAATGGAACGAAAATCCAAATCCCCTCGCTGATTATGCCGACACCTCCCCCTACTGCGCCACAACGCCCGTCCTGGCACACCTCCGCGCTCCTCGGTTTACCAAAATACCAAGTGCGCTGTGCGCCTGCCTGCGCTGCACAAAAATACCACTGCGCGGGGTGCGCACCCTGTGCTGCAGCAGTAGCGGAATTGAAAATAGAGCTCATGGTCTTAACAAGAGATGATGCAACTATTAGGTCAGATTTCGCAATGCAAAGGTACATCCGACTTAGCTTAAGACCAGGTGGCGTAAGCCCTGTTGGTGCAAATGGCCCTGTATGTCAAAGTTACAGAGCAGTGTGTGGGCCATGTCGTGGCAGAACTCAGTATTTGTCTGCTCCAAAGAAATGTGCTTCTTCAAAAAAGCAAAACTTCGAGTTTTTGAACAAATCTCAAGAGTTCTCCAGTGAAGCAGCAAAATCAACATAGTGGAGATATAAGATATTTGACTGTTGACAGGCTTTCTTTCTTCTCAGATAATATTACTACTATCATTATTTTCTCAGAGTTGACAAAGCTCTTCATGAACAGAAGAAAATGTATTCGCAGTCTTCCCACTCTTCCCACTCTTTTTTTAATGTACATAACTCCGTTATATAGTTATTCAGTCACGAGTGAATATGTTTGCTCATCAATTTTAACACTCTGAAAGAAAATAATGGGAAGTAAATAGAGATATAATGAGTGTAGAAAACAGTCATTGAAAAGCCCAGCAGGAGAGCTGGTCCCATATAACAGCTCCTGTCGTTTCCTCTGATTCAACCCAGAAGAACGAAGGCTGAAAGCTCACAGCACCTTCTTATAAAACTCAACAGCTTTTTTACCAAACATTCGGATGTCCTATAAAAACAAACTCCACCATCTGTTAGCCATGTGGGGAGGAAAGGTGTTTTCGTTTCAGGTGGTACAGGCCTATGTGTTAACGCTGAAACAATGTAACATGAGAGTCGACTGCAGGTATAAAATACTGCTGTGCTAAAACATTGCTGCACGGAAAGCTGTGGTAAGTGCTTTTATGATACAACAGCACACTTTGCGAAGTCACGCACAGCTTTCTAGATGTGGCTTTCATTCATTCTTTTCCTGCACAATTTGAAATGGAGTGTAAATGTGTGCTTCATGTTGTTTGATTTCACTGAATATCCCCTCTCTGTTGCTGCTCATTGTGACTGATATGTACACAAGCATATTCCATTCCAAAAAGAACATGATGATGTTTTTTGTAATTATTACTTAATAATAATCTAATTAGATACAAGTGTCTTGTCTGTTATCTCACATCTTGTAATTACAATATGATGTCATGATATGACAATATCACAATATATGATGATATGACAATGTGATTCGACATAAGATCTTTATCTGATAATTACTGTTTCTTTTAATTATGAGGTATACTTCTCATGAAACCTCCATTGTAATTATAAATATCCAAATTACAAGCAATGGTTTTATTATGAGATAAAGATCTTGTAATTCTGAGATGTGGGAATGTGTGTGGATTAAACAGAGAACAGTGATATAGCCTATTGCTCTGGCACACAGGAAGTGATGTGTCTATACTATATTGTAAAGTGTTACCAAAAAACAATAATTATTATTTACAAACCAGGTTGTAATAAATTTGGGATGCTGTGTAAAATGTATTTAAAAATGAGTGCCATCATTAGCAAATGAACTTTGCTTACCAACAATGAACCTTAAACCCATGCATTAATATCCTTTATACAGTCATGTGTTCACAAAGCATTGAACCTTACTTGTGAACGACTGAGCCTTTCCAGGATGCCCCTTTCATACCTGTGGAATGTTCCAAATAGGTGTTTTTGGAGCACTACTTTTCCAGTCTGCTGTTGCCAACTTATTTGTTTGCTGGCATCAAATTCATAATAAGCAAATATTTACAATAATCAATGATGCTAATGAGGTAAAACATTAAATATATTTTCTTTGTACTGTTTTCAGTTGAGCATATGTCAAAATGGGATTAGTAAGTTGTCACATTCTGTATGTATGACTTCTGAAAAAATGAAAAAAAAAAGTTCACTTTAAAAAGGATGATTTCTTTGATTTTGGAACTGGCCTCAATAAAGTTTTTAACACCCAATAGCGTGGTTGAAAAAGTGAGTGTTAGGGGCCTGCTGCCCTCTCTTTCCCTTTCCTGTGTTTTCCTGAGTTTTCTCCTCTCCCTCTCTGTGTCATGTCTGTCCTCAGTTTTATGTCATGTTCGTTTGTGTATGCGTGTGTGTGTGTGTGTGTGTGTGTGTGTGTGTGTGTGTGTGTGTGTGTGTGTGTGTGTGTGTCTTGTCTGAGCGGTTCCTCCTCTATGTTGACCATCCACACCTGTCTCCCATTGCCAATCAGCCGACACAGCTGCAGCTCATCCACTCATCAGACTCCACAGGATAAACATATTGTTTGAATTTTGGTAAATTCATTGTGGCCACAAGAAACCTTTTGAGCTTATTACTGAGAATGTTTTCCTTCGTTGTTAACCCTTGTATTTTGTCCTTGTGCCTCAGGATCACCTGCCCTGCTACCTGTTTGCCTTGCCCGCCCAGTGCCAGATAATGACCAGACCACCTGAGTTTCTCCTCTCCTCCCTGCCGACCTGCTCTGGACTCCAACTGACCAGCCAGTGATTGATTGGATTGAACCCTGCACATTGACACAATAAATCCCTCATTCTTTTGGATCATCTGTTTCCATGTTCTGCTTTTGGGTCTAACCTAAAACTCAGTCCTCGAGAGGTGGTTGATGTAGCTCAATAGTTCCAAATAAATCTGCACTGTCAAGCTGTTTAAACAAGACAGATATTCAAATCAGTCTACCTTAATTAATCATTTACACTACTCGGCAACAATGTTAAGTTACCCAAATCAAAGACCCTAACTAACAGGTACATGCTGGCTAAATGCTAAGTTACACATAAAACAACACAATGATAAAACACAGCCTTGCTTCAGATGTGGTATAAAGTTACGTGACTGCAGATTTAAGGATAGGATAAGACTACAGTCAGTGCAATTACAGAGGACACACACAAATGTGTGAATGGAGGTACAGTGATAGACAGGGAAAGAAAACAGGACAAAAAAATGTGTTGCAAGAAGTAAGAGAGACAGACTCCGATGACTCAAACGAAGAGAATTTGTCCTGTCTTGAGTTATACTCCACAGAAAATGATGACAGTGAAGTGATTTGACATCTAAAGTTACTGGAGTTGTATTAAATGAAATCATTAAATCAGATAGGTGGTTATGCCTACCATCAGTAAAAAGGAGTTTATTGTTGGTTTGGACAGGACATGGAGATGTGGTGTTCAATTCAATTCAATATACCTTTATTTGTCCCGCAAGGGGAAATTCCGATTTACAGCAGCACCAGTAAAAGATAGAATTAGGTAAAAAAACAGCAAGTATATACAAAAGAGTGTAATAAAAATAAGCATTATGTAAAATTAAGCATTATCAAATTATAAATTGTATTTGCAGACTGTTATGTACAGGATGAATTGCACAGATTATTGCACCAGTTATTGCCCAGATTATTGCACAGGTAATTTACAGATGATTTACAGATAAATTATCAAAAATTTACTTTGCGCAGTTCTTGTTGTGTAGTTGTTCCACCAGACATACCAAACATAGATGTTAATGTAGCTCTTTTTGTGGTCTGAAGATGTTTGTAAAATATGCCAGTGCTCTGTCCATCCCTGGCAGAGTCAATGCTGTTTTTTGAATTGTTGTTTTAGTGTTGTAGCTGTTCCTTGTGCAATATCTACTCCATAACATAACAAAAGCAAGAAAACAGTTTCAGAAGTTTCAAGACAAAGTAAGGACAGATTGAGAGTGAGATGTTTGGAATGCATAAAAGGTATTTCGGTATTTTGTATCACTTAAACTCCAGCTAAACAAAGTAGTACTGCAGCCATTTGAAGAAGAACTTTTTGTTACTTTACACATCATTGAAAACATCTAACACTCTGAGCAACACAGTGAAAACATATTTCACTTTCTGAGCCATCCAAAAGCTATGTATCAGGTATCTCTGTGGGTCCACTATAGCTGTTGACATCCACACACTCACAAGCTGTTTTCACTATAAAGTCTGTATTTTTTTCTTTTTTTCTTTTTTTCTTTGTTAAAGCCCTGACATCAGGCGTTTGAAGCTGTGGTGCCTGCAGCAGGCAGTGGAAAGGTCCAAGGCTCTCAGTGTTGAGTTAGTCTGGTTTTGTGTTCACATGAGTACCTACAGCAAAACCTTGATGTTTGTGAGCAAGTGTTCATGAATTCAAGACATCTTCAGTTGTCAGTTACATTCAGTGCAGCAGTACTCACATCCCACCATTTTCTAGTAGGAGGTCTGCATCACTAAGGGATAAGAAGTAGCTTACAATAGCATGCACTGAGGGTCGTGACGGTCTGCTGCAGAACTGCACAGCTTATACCCATCATAACAACACAGCATGAGTGCTGGTGTTTACTTTAAAGTCACTGATTGGGTGCCTCTTGCTTACTCTAACAGAGCTGGTCCAAACAAAGAACACTATGTTTGATGAGTCGTGCCAGCAGCTAAACCCGCAATTAGCCAGCAGTCCACTAAAACTGGCTGCATGAGGAACGGATTAGTCCACAGTGTATTTAAAAACAGGTGCATGTTCAAATGAACTTCACATGGACACAACTACCACTTATATAAGTGTGAGCCCTGAAGTAATAATAGATGGATATGAGTCATTTAAGTGCCTTTTTCTTTTAAACTGTAGATGTATGCAGGGCTGCAGGGCTGAGAATAATCAGTATCTGCGCAGATACTGATTATTCTCATCATGAATTATCAGTCCACTATTTTTAATTAATAATAATTTAGACCACAAATAATGACAAATGCCCACTCCAAGAAAGTTTTAAATGTGATCATTGTGCTTATAAAAGACCTATAAACTCTACTGACACACAAAAAAAGGACAGTTCCAAAGAAAAAAGTTCCATCTCTTCCTTGTTTTATGTTCATGATGCATTCTGGATAGATACAAGTTTGCATGTCTGATACATACCTTTGTTATTTAAATTATTAAATTATCTTTCAAAAGATCAAAAGAACATAACAGCAGCACAACATCTGCCAACAAATCCATCCTCAGGCAGATCACTCAGTTCTGTTCCGCTGCATGATGTTCAAGTTCTTCATTTCATCTGACTTTTACACTCAATTTCAACTTCAAGTGTTTGCTGTTAAGTGTGTCTGCTTAGCCATGTGACTCTTCTGACATACTTTTTCTTCCTTCACCACTTCTGCCTGCTGCCTTCAGAGGGACTAGTAATGACTCCCTTCCTTTTAGTGCAACACACACACTAACTTTACACTGGATGTACCTCACAGACATGAGTAGTAGTCAAGGTAGAGTAACCAGGATGTGCTGATCCAGGGACTGAAATGTGAACAAACTGGTGAAGCTGAATGTCAATATGCCACTGACGTGTGAAATTTGACATAAAAACCAACATACATGCATGCGTGTTCTGTGGGTCCTCCCCATGAGTTCAAAGCTCTCTTCAGTGTTGTGTTGATTTGGGCAAGGAAACATTACTGTAGCTTAGTTAAAAAACAATTGCACTTTGCAGAGCTGTTGCATGGACTGTGCGAACTGTGCAACCGCACAGGGCATTGCGCCACTAGGGGGCCTCGCGCCTGCAATCCTGCTTCTTTTTTTTTTTATTAAATACATTAGCTATATATGATTTTGTCTGTCTCTGTCAAGGTCACATTAAAAACAAACAAAGAAATAAAAAAACAAATCCAACAAATCAAGCAGGTTTTTCATTGTCACTATGTCATTAGGCCTCACTGAAGCACGTCTGAGCACGTCCGAATCTCAGGATGCACTGGACCTCTTCGCGGAGATGAGGATACTTCGAGAGATAAACCCAAAGGGAACAACTACAGCACTTAAAACGCTTCGATACCTCAAAGGGATTGAAGGAACTTTCCCCAACTGTGAGACTGCGCTCAGGATCCTATTGACTTTTCCAGTAACGGTGGCATCGGGCGAGCGAAGCTTTTCAAAGTTGAAACTAATTACAAAATATTTGCGCACCTCCACGTCACAGGACAGACTGTGTGGGCTTGTCCTGCTATCAGTTGAAAAGGACATTGCATCCAGACTGGATTTTAAAGATCTTATTGTTGAGTTTGCTGCCAAAAAGGTGAGGAAATTTATGCGTAGTGAGTCCGTCTCATTTGTTAGAGGTACAGTGCAGTAAATGTTGTGTATAGCTGTAATGAAAATGAACGCATATCATGAATGAAAACTGTCCTAACCTAGTTCTTTAAAATGTCAAGATGCCAAAAATGTGACTGAGCTGACTTGATGTAAATCCACTCGTTGCACAGTTGACCCCCCCGCCCCTTTGAAATAAATAGCAAAAAGTCACAGCTGAGACTATGAGTATGATTATGCTGTATTATTCTACTTGATGAAAACGTATTGCAGCGAGATTATGCGTGCAGTAGAACCAGAATAGCTGTGTCTGTGTGACTGTTATTCGTGCGCAATTGCGCATCCATGTCAAAGAGCAGGGCCTCGCATTTGAAGTTCGCACAGGGCCTCGCACACCCCCTGTGACGGCCCTGGCAATTGGAAGCCACCAAAAACAACTACCATGGCTTCACTAGTTAAATATCTAAATGTGTTGTCAAGCAGTCTCTTGCATAGGTGTGTCGGTGATTTACCCAGAAGGAGAGGGAGATGATGAAATATTTACTTGCAGTGGTAACCCCATGAAGATGGTTTGGAAATTGTCCTCATGGTGAGTATGACGCACAGTGTTTCCAACCTCCTGAGCATGTCCTCAGGCAAACCTAAAAACAGACAACACCAGTTTGACTTCTGACTGCGTGTCAAGCCACTTGTGAGCAGAGGCCAAGGAAGGTCAAAGGTCAGTGATGTTGTGAGGGTCACGGCTCTCTTCTACACAGGCCGTTAAGCAGCAGACCTCTGTTATTGTCACAAGAACAACTGCTATGATGGATGCATCCATATCAACAACTGAACAGAAGTTCAAGGCAGAGCAGCACTGTGCTGCTGACCTGCCTGTTAAACCACACTGTACTGGGGTCTGAGCTCTTGTGTTTTGAAGTGAGAGGTGTCTGCTCAGCATCAGCAGAGCTGTCTACATCCAAACAGCTGTGAAAAGTGTCAGTATATCCTTCTGAGAGGCCCTGAAGCAAAACAGAATGCAGGGGTCAGCGCTCCCTCTCCAAAACACTGTGTGTAAGAATACAATATCATGTGGTGACATCACGGCATTTCAAAAGACAGATGATTGCTTATATTGTGAATGCATGCAAGACAGAAAAAGGCAATCCAGAAACAGGATGCAGCCAGAACACCATGTAATGTAGCGGCATCAAGTAGTGGACACCAGGGGCCAGGTGTATGAATGATGTCTGCACAAAAAAAACAAAAACAATAAAACCCCCCCAAAAAACATGCATGAGCCATTTCCCTCACTTAAGATGGTATTTATAAAAGAAGAATGTGTGTAGAAAATATGAGCCCCTCACTCATACTTCAGACCAGGCATACACACGGTCATCAAGAGATAGCTGCACGTGATATGATGAGGTGGACATAAAGCACTGAGTGAGAGATTTAACTTTAGAGAAAAACAAGTTTTGGTTGTTTGCCAATTTCACTGATTGTGTTACTATTTGGCAGCCTACACAGCCTTCTGCAAAATGTCACTTATATGTGCACTTGATTTTAAACTATTTATGAGTGATGAATTAATCATTTTTTAATTTACACTGGAGCCATTATTTTCCACTTCATTCCCTTTGATCCTGAATTATGAAGCACTTTGTAAGGTCTCTTTTAATATGAAGCTCCATGGATTAATAATTGGTCATTCTTCTGACATTTAATGATGACAGTTGAAATTTCAATGCAGTGATGGTTTACAGGTTCAGTATATGCACTGAATTAGAGGGGTAGGTGCCATAAATAGCCACAGACATGTGTAACAGCTGTATATTGACAGCTGATGTTGCTGGAGAACCTCACAGTGTTGCTTTTTTGCTGTTCTCCTCATTAACAGGTCTAATGGTGACACAAGTATCGAAGGGCATTTCTACATTCATTAATGCTTAACTGTCAGAGTGGATGTGAAGCTTGTGTATATGTGCCTGCTGAGACTGAGATTTATCAAACAGAATCTGCTCTACCTTGTCATAATACCTTGTCACAGGCCAAAAAGGGAAATTTGGCCTGATTTCATTTAGGATGCCCTTAACAAAAGGTTAGGAAGTCACTAAAATCACTGGAAATGTTGAAGAGTGTTCCTGTTAATGGAGCTTTTGACAGAACCTGTTATTTGAATTATTTTCATTGTTTGTGTATGAAGTTTCCCTGTTGCTCTATAACCCTTCCCAAACTGCAATACATATAGCAGATTTAGGGATGAGGAAAACAATTTCAGTCACCATCAGTCTATAAAATGGACAGGAAGTCCTTTCTTGAGGGGTTGAGCATACCTCAGGAACCACCCCCACCTCTCCCTTCTCTTATGGCGGCATCCAGGCTCTCCAGATTAAGTTCCCTGCTCCCGGCAGCTGTCTCTCTTTTGTTCAGGTGGATTGTTTTTCAGGGGCTGCGGTATTTCTGTGACTGGGTTCCCTCCTCTCAGGTCCTGATGGACTTTGCAGGTTGGGGAATCAGGGGGAGACAATCACTGGTGGGAGACAGAGAGAGGAAGAGAGAGGAAAGGAAAGGAGAGGATGGTGGTCACTGATGCTGCAACTGGGAATCGAGTTTCTCAGTGGAAGCTTTAATGGATATGTCTGCCTTTCTTTTGTGTTTCCTTTCCTCCACTTTTCTCATTTCATGTCTTTGGTTCCGCTCATGACACAAATCATGACATTAATTCCAGCTCTCTCTGTTAATCTGGAGGTTGTTATCTCTGTCGCTCTGTCATGCTTTATTTCACCTCATGAGTATCCATGTCAGAGGAAGTTTATATTATTATGATGTTTATATACCGTGTGCAGCAGTCTGTCCCAAAAGTGGTGCACCATGGGGCATGGACAGACCGAGGTGCTGAAACATTTGTTTCCTGTTATTTATTTTTTTTCTCCACACTTAGCACAAAAATCAGGACAATAAAGTAAAACAGCAGACCTAGGTCTTTATCACTTAATAGTAGTTCACAGTACTGTGAAGGGGTGCCATCTTTTAAAAAAACTCTAATCAAACAACTTAAACAAAATCCACTCATACTCACTCACTCATTTCTCACCCAGCTTTAATTTCTATGCAGGAACTCGCTGTCATGGCTGCTGCATACAGCCATTGTCTGCTCTTACAGCACAGAAGGTCAGGTTTAGGAGGAAGTGTCCATAAAAGCTGATTTCCTGCAGTAATGTGAATGAAACTTTGTCCCAAACAGTGACAGAATTTATTAGTAAGTCAACATTGATAATTGGCACATGACTCTCCATTGTTACTAATTTTCACCCCAATCTATTGTTTCCTGCTGTAAGAAGTCACTAATCACTGTAGTTTACAGTGAACAGGGAAACAAGTTCACAGAAAATGCCTATGGAAAACAAAACAAAATTTCATTAGTTGCTGATTATGTATCAAAATTTTTCTTACATCCTAACTGTGTCGAACAACATCAGTCCCTAGAGCGAGTGCATGTTAAAATATTGCCTCTTTCAAGGGAAATGTAATGAACCTGAAATCATGCAATTTAATCAGTTATGTGTGTGGTTTACCAAGGTTTATTCCTCTGAATCACTTTGACAATAATAGAGTTTGTGCATGTTCTTATACTTATCACTTTTCACAACCTGCCAAAGGGTTGTTGTGTGTTTTAGCTTCTTAACATAGAGTTTTGACCTTTTTTTCCCCCCTTAAGTGAAATGCTGGGAAAATGAACTTATTCCATGCTGCCTGACAAAATACTTGATATTGTGCACAATCCTGTGTTGTCTGTGGCACCGTTCCATCAGATGGAAGTATTCTAGATGTAGTGTGCATCTTTTGAATGACATTTTCCTCGAAATTAAGCCTGACATTGGGATCTTTGGAAATTGTTGGGATCTCCTCTAGAATTCAAAAGAAATGTTCTGTTTTTCAGGTTGAAAAAGACTGGCTGCACAACCTGAGTTTCTATTGACTGTTCTACCAGCAGGACACATACATGCTGTAGCTCTGAGACTGTCTGACCCTTCCATGACCCTCTTTGCTCCAGTCTTTAGTTATACAGTGTTTATGTTGATTTATGTTCTTCGCTGTATCCTGTTACTATTCTGGAACAATGCAGTTTGTGCACAGTGATCAGTTTAATCTTGCTTCTTCAGATGCATACAGTGATAGTGTTTGTCTGTGTAGGTGGTGATGGTCCAGGTCATGGGCAGTGGGTATGACTTTTATTATCTCTACCGGATGAAGTGGATCTCTTGGTTGGCTTTATGCATCCAAGAGGATGCATAAAGCTGTCAAAATCAGCTTCATGGAAATGAACAACTCGATGCGATGAGTGATGGCAATGATTTCACCCACAACCATCACTATCTGCCCACCCCTACTGGTACGTAATGTAGCAGAGATGGAATGGTAGCTGTGGGAAATTCAGGATGGATCAGGAACAAATGACTGGTCAGAGAGGTTGAAAGGTTATGTAGCAGTCAAAAACAATCTAATGATTTGAAAGTCTTAGGAATTTGAGACATAAATAGGAAATTACACCACATGCAGGATGAGAAAGTTATGTTATTTTATATCTGAGGGAGGGACGGCAATGTCAGTCTCCCAGCGCTGTCTGACAGAACATTCATTCACCACCATGGTCCCAAAAAGGAGCCATGTCTCCCAGAAATTACATTCATAAACAACTAATTAGCAACAGCAAATATGTTCTGAAGGAAACACAATGCCGACCGTATTATGTTTTTCATTGACATAATGAGGAAATGTTGTTCATCAACATACCTGGAGAGTCTCAAAAATGCTGATACTGAATGTATCTTCACTGAGAACATATTTCATTTGCTTTCCATCAAAACAGGAAATCTTGCAATGCATTATCCACTCGTAGTGACTACAGCAAACTTTAACTTCATATGGTTATGTTTAGGCACTGATAGCACTTCATGATAGGAATCACTGTCACAATCTTTCCTTAACCTTAGCCAAAGTACTTGTGTTGCTTAAACCTGACCTCAGTCTGGATGTGGATCCTGGATTCTGGTGTCATAGTCCTGCACCGCAGCCCCCTCCCTGCAACCCCAACACAGTATAAAATGTAATGTTTCATTTACACAAACAAATGTTGACTGAACATAATCCAGGTAGGGGACAGAGTTAGAAGAGGATGACTTATAAGCAACTTGGTGACCTGACCATAACTTTGGTCCTAAAAATTTTTTCTTGAGAAATAATATTCAGATTAAGTACGTTCCCCACAGGATGAATCCCAGGGATTTTGTTGACCTTTCATGCGCTATCAGGCAAAAATGTCCACTTGTACACAAGTAACATTAAAATTTAATGGGCACATTACAGTGAAGTTTGCTGATGCCATTCATGCAACCTTTTTATTCTAATAATCCATAGTTTTTCCTCAAGCACAATCCTATGGACAATGTCTACATTATAACCTCACTACTAACAAGACAAAATTGCAGGTATTATGAATTGAGATGCAATGATTGACATTGCAGTCTGTTTTCTGATCTGTATTCCGTCTAAAAGGGACTTTGACATCAGTGGAGAGCCATGTAACCTACACACATCACATATTATGTTACAACGATGCTGATTATTTTCATATTCTGTATGACATTAACAACATTTTATTATAGATACTCTTGACTTTTAACAAAAAGAACATTACCTTCACAGTTGCAGCCAGGAGGGATCAGACACAGGCGCATATTGACTGAGCTTGTTGCAAAATGATTTTGTTTTGTTTACTTCTTTAATGTAGTGGGATTTTTCTTAAGACTGCAGATGTAAATGAGCCCAGCCAGAGCTCAAGTAAGTGCTGCTCAGTAAGATCTGATGCTATGATTGAGTTCTGAAAAGTCAGTGGGAGATTTCTGGTAAAACTTTTAAAACTCCCTTGACTACATTATTTATATCTCTGTAAACAGATGAAAGCATGGCAGGCTAAATAAACATTGCTGGCTACTTTGCACTGTGCTGGAGGTGCTATGAGCCATAAAGTCATTGAGTTAGGACAAATAGGCAGAGGGGACCTGCAGTGAACAGAAAGGTGAAGTCACATGAAATCAACAGCTTGTTGCATTGTGGCTTTTTTGCCATGTGTCATGGTGCGGAGCAGAAAGCTCTTTTAATTTCTCTCTCTCTCTCTCTCTGTGTGTGTGTGTGTGTGTGTGTGTGTGTGTGTGTGTGTGTGTGTGTGTGTGTGTCTTATTCTCTCTCTCTCTGCTACAGATTTTACACCCAGATGTTATATATCCAGACACAGTTTCCTCTGCTGCAGTGGTCAGTCATCTGTGATAAATCAAGTCTTGAGGGTATTGGTACAAATTTCCATTCTTCTCCCACACCTTAAAATAGATATTGCAGGAGACCAAACATGCAATTTTTTAGTGATGCCCCATTTTACCAGCATGAAACCTTGATGTGGTCCTTTAGTAAATTAGGACAAATGCATATTTGCTGCTTGGCACCTGAGGGCCAAAAATCCTGAGTAAATATTTCCAACAGTCTCACAACAGTGTGCACATTCAGAAATGTCGACTGTAATTCCCAGGTCTGGTGTCATTTTATGAGAGAGACATTTGTCTGAATCAGCAGGGCAGGAGCGGGTGGATGTTGTCTGATTCTGGCTCAATCTCTAGGTTCTTTTTCTTTTTCTTTTTTTTTTGTTTACTCAGCTTTGTGGACCCACTAGGTTAGTGTTTGTCCAACATGAAATCCATTGACACCTGTCATTAGCTTACTTCTTCTCTGTTCAGAGAGCAATTTAATTGACTACTTTACAAAATCAAGTGAATAATCCAATTTCAATTCAATTCAATTTTATTTGTATAGCGCCAAATCACAACAGAAGTTGTCTCAGGACACTTTCCATATAGAGCTGGTACAGACCAAGCTCTTTTATCTACAAAGAAACCAACAATTCTATCACAGTTTTAGTTTTGATAGAAATAGATTCCTTTTACACATATTTCTACCCACTTAAAAAAACCTTTGAGACCAAGAACCCCAGTTGAGCCATTCTGAATTGAAGGTCTAAGGATAAAGGGTTTGGTATGCTTTACAGATTGTGTGATATCGGGCTGTAGAAATAAAATTGACCTGCACAGTTTGCCCCTGCAGTAACCTGTCTGTGGCGGCTGTCTTCAGAACCTGATGTCACTTCCCAGCATATGTGTAGGCACAGGTGGGACAAAAACCAGGAAGCGAGATCATATTTCTCCAATACTCGCCACTTTGCACTGGCTCCCTGTAAAGTTTAGAATAGAGTTTAAAATTCTCCTCCTTACTTACAAAGCCATAAGTGGCCAGGCACCTTCTTATCTTAAAGAGCTCATAGTACCTTATTGCCCCACTCGAACACTGCGTTCCCAGAATGCATTTCTACTTATGGTTCCTAAAGTCTCAAAAAGCAGAACAGGAGTCAGAGCATTTAGCTATCAAGCTCCTCTCCTGTGGAACCATCTTCCAGTCTTTGTCCGGGAGGCAGACACTGTCTCTACATTTAAGAGTAGGCTTAAAACTTTCCTTTTTGATAAAGCTTATAGTTAGGGCTGGCTCAGGCTGGTCCTGGACCAGCCCCTAGTTATGCTGCTATAGGATTAGACTGTCGGGGGACCTCCAAAGATACACCGAGCTCCTCTGTCCTTCTGTCCCTCTCCATCTGCACGCTTTCATGTCCTACCACGGCGTGTTACTAACTTAGCTCCTTCCCCGGAGTCTCTGTGCTTTGTCGTCTTGCAGGTTCCCATGGACAGTGGCTGAATCTGGATTGTGGATTGCAGCTGTGTCTCCTGCCTTGGCCCTGCCTGACATCCACTGAAACTGCTACTGCTGTTATTACATCCACTGTCACTGTTACTGTGACTGCATGTCTGTCTGTCTGTCTGTCTGTCTGTCTGTCTGTCTCTGTCTCTCTCTCTCTCTCTCTCTGACTGCTTTTCTGTCTGTCTGTCTGTCTGTCTGTCTGTCTGTCTGTCTGTCTGTCTGTCTGTCTGTCTGTCTGTCTGTCTGTCTCACTCTCCCTCTCTTGCTCTTCCTCTCTCACCCAACCGGTCGAGGCAGATGGCCGCCCACCCAGAGTCTGGTTCTTCTCGAGGTTTCTGGCTGTTAAAAGGAAGTTTTTCCTCGCCACTGTCGCCAAGTGCTTGCTCATGGGGGAACTGTTGGTTTCTTTGTAGATAAAAGAGCTTGGTCTGTACCAGCTCTATATGGAAAGTGTCCTGAGACAACTTCTGTTGTGATTTGGCGCTATACAAATAAAATTGAATTGAATTGAATTGAATTGAATTGAATTGAATTGAATTGAATTGAATTGAATTGAATTGAATTGAATTGAATTGAATTGAATTGAATTGAATTGAATTGAATTGAATTGAATTGGGCTTGTTCCAGCCAATTCTGTGCCACTTGAGAAAGATGGATGAATTAATAAAATGTATGAATGAAATGCTCAGAGGGTTCTAAGAGCTGAAGGCAAAGACAGGTCACACCCAAAGAAATGTGCTGAATGCATTTTTTTCCTCATAAAATAAAACATTTGTACAGCTAATATTTGAAGAACTTTGGATCCAGAATTTTTTACATCCATGTTTACTGTTTTCTTCCCAGCCTTTGGTGGCACATTGCTGTGTTCCTTGGTGCATTAGTCCCACCTGTAGAGCAGTGGAATAGTGTGAAAGCATTGGCATGAATATGCGTTGCATCAATGCCTGGATGTGTGTCCTCTTACATCAACTACTACCTACTCAGAAAAACAGTTCCATAGCACTCCAGGTCAAATGCTGCACAGAGAACCTTTAAGTTTAAAATGGAAGTGACATGAGTGAGTGAGAAAAGTGTGGGAGATTTAAGAAGATTGAATATCTCATTTATCTTTTCTGTGCAATGTCATTGCTATTAAACAAGCTTCAGTGTTCTCAAGAAAACTTCTACTATGGAATTTTCGTAACAGACTTGGGTCCAAAATGGCAAAGTCAAGTGCACGGAAAGAAACAAATGAATGAGACTTTTGTCAGCAGCTCTGATGGAAATGTCCTCTGAATGAGTCTCCATGATGAGATCAAAATTCTCAACCTTTGACTAAAAAAGTCCAACCCTCTCCTATCACTCTCCACAGTATCTTGTCACGATATATTGATGTTTATCTGGGAGTTCTGGGAGGCATCAAGGTACTTGAGGCCTGTTTACTTCACTTTGAACCTCTTTTCCATCTTTAATAGCTCAGGGCTCATTACAACCACATGCTCTCTGACTGCCAAATGCTTCAAAACACTCTTTGTTGTGTCTTGTTTCACATTGCACCGATTATCCATCCACACAGCCAGCCATTGCCAGCAGTCTGCTTCCATGTTTTCAGGAAAGGTCAAAGATGACAAGGAGGAGAGTGTATAGGCAGAACTTGTATGGGCAGGTGGATGGAAGAAAGGGCTAATTGGTGAATGAAGGCTTTTTCCTTCCTACCCTTTTTAGTTCTTCCTCATCTGCAGGACTGCATTTAAACCCTTGAGGGTACAGGTCTTTCTGACCCCTTTAAATCCACTTCCTGTTCCTGCACTTAAAGTTTTGTTCTGTGGTTGTATGGGATAGTGGACACACACACACACACACACACACACACACACACACACACACACACACACACACACACACACACGCACACACACGATAGCTGCCAGATGATGAAGCCAGACAGGAGGCCCCTACTGACTGTTGGTCTGACTGACTGGCTGACTGACTGATAGACTGATAGACCTGCTTGCTAAGCCACATTACTGTATTTGGAGTTCACAGGAAGTAGGTCTGTCTGCCAGAATAGCATGGGGGGTTGAGGGATGGGGGTTCTCAAGGGAATAATTTCCTGATTTCCTTCTAGAAAACTGCACTTCCTTTGTCATGGGAGCTGTAGTATCCCTGGCCCATCACCTTCAGTTCGGTGTGTGATTGTACAAAGAAAAGTTGATGAAAGTCAGAGAAAAGGCAGAAGCTGGGGGTTACTGAAAGGTTATGTAGTTGAGAAATGGTCAAACAAGCTGTGCAATTTGGGACAACTTTTCAAAACTAAGCTGCGAAATTGAAACTGAAATTATTTTCTTTTCTAAAGTTATAATCCTTAAGCTTTTCATTGTATCAGAGCCCATTTATTATACAACCCTGACTCTAAATTTGCTACACTGCTGAAAACATAGATAAAAAAGAATGCAATCATTTACATTAAACTGTGCATAAACAGTGTTTATCAACAAAAATGTAAAAAAGTGCTCCCTGGCCCATGTAGTAATATACTTCAAACAATCATGTGTTCACAAAGTGGTGAACATGCTTGTGAATGACTGAGCTTTTTGAGGATGCCTCTTTCATATGAGGGGTTGAACCAGAGGAAATCATGTACGCCGAGACTATCCAGTTGGGTTGCAGTGCGCTGACCAATTCTACATCATGCATGGCCCAGCTGGATAGCTCAGCATGACTCAGTTCGACACTGAGTGTTACCCACATAGATAGCTCAGGGCAGTCAAATTTGATATTGTGTGACTGGCATAGTCCAGGTTAAGTCTGCTGCCTGTCAATCTTGAGACCACCAAAAGCTAATTTTTCATGCTTTCAATATTGTCAGCACCTATAGAAACAGCTACACAGTACACAGACCTTGGTTTTTTATGGTCAAGGTAATAATAAGAAGTACAAAAGACATCAATATGTTGATAAGTGTTTGTTTTTTCAACAAAATATTTTGGAAAATGTCACATTAAAAGTCTTCAAAATAATTTTGGGTCCGTCTGAAATTAGTGGAGGTGTACTCATAGCTACAGTGCAGGCAGCAACAGCAGTGAAAAAAGTGCATTTGTTAATGGGTCCTGAGCGTGGTCCCTGATGAACAGATTATGCTGGAGCTGCTTACAAAAAGTTGTAACAGTAGTAAGTGAATACAGAGAGTCATATCTTTTCAGCAAGAGTTTGCATTGTGAGCCAAAACGGCACCATATTCCCAAACTCCAGTCCCCAGACGAATCATGGCTAAATACTATCACCCACTAACAGAAAAGAACACAACGTACATAAAACGGATCAACCTGAACAATACGACTGTGGTGCTTTTGTTGTCCCTTAAAGACATATAGAAAATAACTTATTTGTAGATGAACTATCTAACTCATAAAAGCCCTTTGTCTTTTGTGAGTGTCATATAGGCTAATGAGATAGTAGGCTAGTTTAACAGGCCTTCTTGCTGTAGAAAAGCTCTACAATGGACTAATGCTAAAATAAAAATAATATATTTCAATTAAATGTGTTGGGTCCAGCCAATCAAATGTAAAGTTTTGCAGATTTTCTCAGTTTTCTGTCTTAAGCACATGGAAAAAAGAGACTTGGTATAATGCAAATAGCACCAATGCAAACCACTAAGTGACACATTTTATTTATTATAACTTTATAATAAGTATAAATGGTATAAATGATCATTTGTGGTGCTATCCTCAAGATACTGTCCATGGTTTTGTCGTACCAAGCAATAAATAATCTGTAATTGTTTACCTATTTTGGTGACCAGTCACACTACATGGACATACTGTGATTCTGACAATTTACACTTAACTGAGCTGAGTCTGGCTGAGACAGTAAAACTCCTGTTTCTCTGTGTGTTCGCTCATCAGTCTGCACCAGTCAGTTCTACCTTGCACATGTTGTCTTTGTACTCTCTTGAGGTCTCAGTTAAAAAGCATAAAATTACACATATCAGGTTTTTCCCATGACTGATGGCTGTACTACAGCCCCCTGCGTCAGTGATGATACTTTGACCATGACCAGGAAGCAATTTGTTAGGCTTAGGAAGCCCCAAAGAAAATGGGAGGTCCTCAGGTCAACAGCACAGATATTTCCACTTAGTTCTGAGAGGTGAAGACCTGTGACTCCTTTATGTAACCAGGTCTCTGTCCCTCTTTAACGACAGAGACACTGAGTCAAGACAGTGTCTTTAACCGCACCAATGAACTGAGCACTGTTTATGAACAGAGGTGAGGTTACAAGCTCTTGAACCATGAACAGGCAGAGTTAAATGCTCCAGTGTTCCTCTCAATAAAACTCACCACTGATGCATTCATCCTGCTGTGATCTTGGGTTCACAGTATCACAGAAATCTGTATTATTTAAAGTTCCACACAGGGGAAATAAAGAAAACCAAGAAAAACTGTCTTAAATCACAGAAGTGGTGCTGCAACTTGGAAGGCACCACTTACTGTGGTTTTACTGGTTCATCTGCTTCACAAGTGGAGAAGGCTTCAGGCTAACAAGTATTACGTGTGTGTGTGTGTGTGTGTGTGTGTGTGTGTGTGTGTGTGTGTGTGTGTGTGTGTGTGTGTGTGTGTGTGTGTGTGTGTGTGACCAGGTATTTATCACGTTTTGGTGACAAAAATCTGTTTAAACAGTCACATTGTGGGGACTCACCTGCCTTATGGGGATGTAAATCATTAAATTTTAGGGTGCAGACTGAGGATAGGGTTAGGGTTAGCTAAGGTTAGGTTAGGCATAGGGTTAGGAATATGCAAATAGTGGTTATGGTTAGGGTTAGGGTAAGGCTCCAGGAAATGAAGGTAAATCTATGTAATGTCCCTACAAGTGATAACAACATTATTATTACAATATTTCTGTTTCAGTCAGAACCAGTGGATTTGGATTAAGGATGAGCACTGTGAGGCTGCTGCATGACAATGGTTAGTTTTAGGTCAGTTTTTCTGGCTTGCCTGGAGGGATTACAAGTGTTCTAGCATCAATTATTAGATTTGCTTGTGTCTTACTTTGATGCAATACAGATGAAAGCTCTTTTTCTTAGCCCTACTTCTGTGAGCTCTACTCATTACTCAGTGTCAAAGGAGAGTTAACACTGAGTAGAAGAAATAGATGGAAACCCTAACCCTAACCCTGATATAAACCATAATATTTTCTCAAACTAAAACAGACCAGCCATCACTATCCCTTACTTCAGAGCCACATAATTCAGACCTGCCTTGACAAAGACTGTGACTGGAAGTTTTGGGTAGACATAAGCTGAGCAGCACATTAAATGCTTTAGCAAACATGTTTTATGACACCTCACGGAGGAATTACTATAAATCTAACTATGATTACAAAGGGCTCTATAGCAGAGGATATGAAATAATATTTGAAAAATCAGTTCCAGATTGCTTACTTTGGGGGTTTTGGTGGTCCAGCCAGTGTTTCACAACACCCTTGATGGTCAACAATAGGAAGTGATTTATTCTTTCCCTGTATAGGCTCTAGGTGCCACAGAGAGCCAATGCAGGCAGGTGTTGCTCTTTAAATACTGTAAAACAAGTGCCATGAAGAAGCGTTAGAAACTTGAGCATATAGAAACACATTCCTCCCATTTGAAAAAAAAAAAAAAAAAAAATTGTTAGCCCCAGGGCATTAGTTTAATAGTTAATGACTATATATACAGTATCATTACATTACATGGCATTCTCAAAGTAATCCCTCTCATAACATCATGTATAAGACGCCTCTTTTTTGTCCTGCCACGACTTGTTTATCCCTATTCATAACATCCAGTTGAGTTGCAGTCTAACAGTACTAATAACACTTATAATCAGTTATTTCTTTGTGAGCTCTTTGTGACAAAAGAGAAGATACACAGACACTTAAGGAGCACTTTAAGTGCTACCTGACCAGTAAATCACTAGAATTTGATTTCCCTACATGGGTACATGTAATGCTGACACAGACATCACCAAACAAATGAGAAACCTGCCAGGCCATATGCAGGGCCTTTCAGAGCATGGATGACTAAGCCTGTCACTGACGTGCATTGCCCTTACATTGTTTGAAAAAAAAAAAAAAAAAAAAAAAAAACACTGCACCAACAGACTTATGCCTGACCTTAAACGAGGTCGGTTGTAACTTGGTGTCCTAAGGCCAACCTAACATTACACTGGTGGCACTATCTGAAGGCTTAAGCCTTCCTGCTGTGTAAATCTTGTGTCTACTCAGGAGCAGCTGTAAAGTGATAATCTTGGCTGATAAATACAGATGTACAGCTTACATGTACTGTATGGAGGCTGTTATTCTTATGCTTTAGCTAACAAATAAAATAGGCTATAGTTATTGACCAAATTTAGATTAGAAACATAGATTGAGCCACAAGTTACTGATACCTTATATTCCTGTCATGAATGCTCAAAGAGATCAAAAAGAGTTATTCAACAGAACTGTGTGGAAAATTAAAGCAATGTAGGAGGAAATGAAGGATATTCATTAACAAACAAATGTGTGCAGCAGTGTGTGCTACACTGATCTGTTCAGGTGACTTTTATGTGCCGTTAACGAGGCATATCATTTATCGAGTGTTGCCAACACACTGGGACAAATGGACAGAATGTGTTTTATACAAAGAAATAAACAACTTATTTCTTTACAAGAATAATTATGAACAAGAATATTTCTGAATTTGTCATAAACAGTAACTCAACTCAACTGACAAAATTATGTGATTTTTGAAGGGAGTCTGAGGCCTTTCTCTGTGAATGACAAAGAAGTACAGTATATTGGTTACTGTATATGTAAAATGTGACATGTTTACTGTCAATAAAATGTTGCATTCTTTAATAGAGTTAGTGTAAATCGTGTAAATGATTTGAAACAGAGTGTTCACACAGCTGCAGCAGGCAAGCCACAGTTCAGACTTGAACATGAACAGCTCTATTAAACTTATCTCAATATGAAATTGCTTTTTCTTTTTCATTGACTCTCCACAATGTTGCTGCAAATTAGAAACGATTAGCTAGAAACTAACAAGACAGTAAGAGGTTGTTAACAAGGATGTAGTCTTTTACACCTCTACTTGGTGTGGCCAGAAGTGTTCCACAAGTGGCACAATAAGCCAATAACCACAGGAAACAGTCTCATTGCCCTGACACACCTTCATTACTCTTCTACATCATCCAGCAAGGTGAGAAGATAAATCACTGGAGGTCAGCAAAAACAAGATTTCCAGCTGCTGCCATGTTGCTCTTTAGGACAATATTATCTGCAACACAGCCTTTAATATTTTATATAGTGATGATGCGTGGACATGTTATGCTGTGTTAAAAGTGCAGGAAGGATTGGACAGGATTTCGAAAGCCTGCATGTCCGGCATTAAACAATATTAAAGGGCCAGCGCAGTTTTCATGAGCAGCACTATAGAAGTGTTGCATGCTCATCGTTCACCACTGTGGCCATGTAGTTCACAGGGTGAATATTAAACTGCACAGTATGCAGCAGCCCTGCAGAAACAGATGGAAACACAGATGGTTATCAGTGTCGATATCAGCTTTTCACATGAGCAGTACAGGCCAAAAGACATTTCTATCGGCAGTGAATTTTACGTTCAAGAATCAAGGAATTAATGAAAACACATGAGTGTGGACACACACACACACACACACACACACACTTACCAAAACATAAGGAAATAAACACACTGAGCTGTCCCCCTCAGTCTTGCTGCCTTCATGGTCTTAAAAGAAGACCAGACCAGAGGAAGGTACAGCTGGCCCCTGAGGGGGAAGCACTCTGGGTGACCCAGGCCTGGAAGCCAGCCTCAGTCAGAAGATCCAAGACGGCTGTCTGCCTCATCTATCATCCCTCCACAGTGGAGGGCTAAAATATTACAGGGCTTGGTTCCTCTTCCTGCTTCACTGGAAACTTGAGGCCATTCTGTGGATGACATCATAAATTCTATAATCTCTCCAAATACTATGTATCTTTAAGAGATGCTGTCTTATTTTTAGTTTTTTTGTGTCAGTACATGCAAAATATTTACATCAGCTCTGCATGGAGCAAACCTCTAGCTACTGTGGGATCAGTGGCAGCAGGTCTTCACCACACACTGGAAGTGATGCATAAGGTATTAGAATGAAAAGGATGAGGATCATGGTATAGTTCTTGCTATTTTGGGGTTGTAGTGGTTAGAGGGTGGCATGTTACTCACATCACAGCAAAGTGTGCCAGCAATTAAGAGAAATATTAGCTCTGCCACAGGACGTTTAATGTATCAGAAAAGGATTTGTAGGAAAAAAACACTTGGTCATATGACACAGTCAATGGAAAATGGTCAAACATCTCTCGCTGAAGTTTAACTAAAGCTGCCTGTTAACATCTGTGTTCTGAATTTTGAATGGGTGGCAGCTGGGTGAAACTCTGGCTACATCTGATCCTATTCATAACTTGTACCATACACAATAGGCTGCTTCTTTTTTCCTATTCTAATCCCATCACGTAGCCAAACAGAGTGGGTGATATCTTAAAAGAGAGGAAATATTTAGCATTATCATAAACATTGTTATTGGCCAAGATTTTCAGTCTTGGAAGCTGATGTTGCTCCAAGACTCCCTTGCCAAAAGGAATAATTTTGCAACCAGAACACCTCATCTTAGATCAGTTGTGTAGTTTGTCCACCCTGTTTTGTAGTGAGCAGTGCTGCTCCATCTTCCACTGCGTATCAAGGGGAGTATGTGTTGCAGTATGGTACAAAACAGGAAGTACTTCTAAGAGCTAGAGCTTTTAGAGTTTCCAGTAACACTGAATGCTTGGAAAAAGTGTTTCCAGCATGCTCATACTTTTTAGGTAGTGGAAGGGGACCATGAAGGTATCAATGTGTCTGGAAACAATGAGCTTTTATTAAAAAGGTGACTTTATTTTTCAGACTAACACTGCTCTGAGACTAAGATTTCCCTATGTGTTTTATCTGGCTCATGGTTATTGTATTAAAGTTACACAATTAATTTGGTTGTAATTATCAACATTGATGATAAAACATGAGTGATGGCATGCAGTCTATGATTCTGTTATAGCAATGAATAGATTAACGTTCAGTAAGTTAGATACTTTTATGGACTGTGTAGAGAAATAAAAACATACATGAAGATCTAAAGGGTCTGAACTGAAGTGACATTTAACAGAGTACTTAAATAAACTGGTCTGCCTCTGAGACAGAGAGGAGAGTGAGTGGGAGGCCTGAAAAATTTCTCACAGTGCAAAAGCAGGGGGTGGTCAGGAGAGCCAGTGGACAGTAGCTGTACAGATTTACAGTAGCTGGCTGGGCCTGCCCCCACTTACCTGCTGACGTGTTATTACAAGGTGATTTATCAGGCTCTGACCTGCACAGGTTGATGGCTTTAGCAGTGCAACTCCCTGTCACATCAAGCCAGGCCAAGAAATGACAGACAGAACATACACAGAATTCTGGCTGTTCACAGTGGACGGTGAGAAAAGTGGAAGAAACATATAGTTAGTGGTGTAATTCTAGAACTTTGTGAAGAAGACTTGAATTACTGGAGACCAGCAGTGATTTATTAGAATACTGGAGGCTCTAATTCCGTGTGAATCTTCCACGTGTGTTATTTGAAAAGTGGAATCTCAATAGTGAACTTCATAGTACAAAGGTGGCACGGTGGAGCAGCGGTAACACTGAGGCCTCACAGCTAGAAGGTCCTCCACCATGCCTTCAGTGCCTGCTACTCAAGGAAAAGGGGGCCTTTCTGTGTGTTCTCCCCGTGCTCACCTGGGGTATCCTCCATAAAAAAACCCACTAAAAACATGCAAGAAGATCACCACCTGACCAATGGTGACAAAAGGAACTGGGTCCCCGGCTGCCGCTGTCGGCTGGCAGCCCACCACTCCGGGTCTGCCATGGAGGAAGGACTTGCCGGGATGGGTTAAAAGCGGAGAAGAGAGTGTCACTTAAGCATGGCGTGTGTAATTTCCCCTGGAACTCTGCATCTTGTGTTGTGACTAATAAAGGGATGTCTTCTTCTTCAAAGGAGGTTATGAATGTATTTTGGAAAATCCAGGATCAACTTTAATATATCCAGAAGTGATTTCAATAAATGTCACTGGTCTGAGAGTAATTCACAAACAGTTACATACTGGAGTAAACTGTCAATTACACAGTATTTTCTTCATAATTCATAGCTGTTTCCACCATGGATTCATATGGAAAATTTTCAGATGAGGTTTTGAATTAGGTTTAGGATAACCAAAAATCAAAAAGTAATCAAAAAAACTGTCTCATGATCCGGTCCATGAGAGCTTGGAAACGTCATTCACTGTGAGATGTGGTTGAGAACTCTAGCAAAAGAAATGGCACTTTTATGGGCAATTTAGATATTAAAATTTTGCACGTTTGCGGACCTGTGTCTCATGTGCCACTCCACATATTGTAGAAAGGCTTTCACCAAGGATGGGTTGAAGCCCAGAACCACCACTAAGCCACCATGCCTCCCAAAATAGAGTTGTTCAGACTAAATTTGAAACATGTGCAGATGCACCAGCCAGTAGCTCCTTGCATTTTAGTTTTAAATTGTTATTTCTTATATTACCTAAGTATGTTTTATTTATGACAGGAATATAATGGTCAGTGACAGAAACTGAAGTAAAGGGACTGGATGAAGTGCAGCAGTCCTAGATGATCACTGCTCAAAACATCTTCCAACCACCCAGCTAGATCAAACGCAAATGCATGCAGTGCAGCCACCCCAGGGAGAGGGGGAAGAGAGCTGGGTTAAGAGTGAAGCTGACCCAGCTTTTACCTAAGGCTACGCCTTCACCAGCCAATTGCTGACTAATGTCCAGCATTCAGCTGGAAAATAAAAATGGGCAAAATAACACACAGACTAATTCAGCAACAGGGTATCAGAGGCCATTGTGCCCATATTGTTACAGAGACCAGGATCCATCACAACATCCCAGAAGAAGTTATTGCACTTGACGGGTGGACCGTGTTCTGCAGTGACAGAAGTCAAAACAAAGGGAGGCAGACTGTTCACATCAATAATGATTTGTGCTCAAATGTAGTCCGAATGGATGGAGGATGTTTCCCAGATGTCAAGTTTTAATGTCAAGATGGACATATTGTCTGCCTAGAGAATTCACCAGTGTGTTTGTTGCAACTGTTTACATTCACTCAAATGCAAATTCAAACAACGCATTACAGTAACTTTATGGGGACATCAGAAGTCACATGACAAAACAACCGCATGGTATTTTTACTGTAGGTGACTTTAAAAACAGATCAAACAATTGCAAAAAAGTTGAGATGCTGTTTAAAACAAAAACACAATGCAACGATTTGCAAATTCTTTTGACCGTAATACAGTACAATGACAAAACATTTAATGTTCAAACTGATAAACCTTGCTTTTTGTAAATATACCCTCATCCTGTTGACTGAATTTGATGCATGCAACACAGTCTAAAAAAAGTTGAGATATGGGCAACAAAAGACACAAAACACATGTTTGCAACATTCCACAGGTAAACAGATTCATTGGCAAGAACGTCAGAAAATTAGGAGGATTTTTAATGAATGTTACAGACTAAGACACATTAAATCTTAGGTTACAAGTCTCTGTTATCCTTTTTTCAATACAGATTCACCAGCTCATTGAGCTGACTGCTGTTGTAGACTGTAACCAAGACTCTTTAAAATCATGAAATCCAAATCTATCAATAAAATCAAGGTAATTGTTCTGAGTTGGTAAGTGTTCAAATCTTTACAAAAACGTTTAACAGATCTACACAGGAACATTAATGATAATAGGATCTGCATTAGAGAGAGACGGACTGATCCAGCATCAGTCACTTGCAGTTGATTTTAGAGTAAATTTGCATGTTCATGGCCATTAAATGGGATCTACTCACATTAGAATGAAGTCCATGTTATTTGAAGAAAGTGGGTTTATTCTAGAATGTTGTGAAATTGTCCACATGAGGTATGTGAAGAGAGTAGCAGTGTCCCTTCATACAGATCTGAAGCTGGTGTACCTGGCTGAAAATAACATCACCTCATTTGTTCCAACATGAACAATGACAGCTCCACTAGATGGATGCTTTGTATTAGCTGTGGAATTTCTGCATCAATGTCCAAAACTACACCTCTTGAATGACAGTAAGTCACAGACGGAGGAAGTCAAGTATGTCAAACCATTGATGAGTCCACGATCAAAGTCTTTGGAAGAGGATCAGTCGGGGGATTAGATGCTGGGATCGCACTGTCCGGCCCTGCAGCACCAGAAACCCAAACTCTCCTTCGCTGGGGATTCCTCCCTGGCTGAGAGCACAGCGGGATGGTAGATGCCTGAGCAGCTGGGTGCCCACTGATGTCCATCGAGTGAGGAGGTGCAGAGAATTTGGCTTTCAGTTTAGCTTGAAAAGTCTAATCACACAGGCTTTGGCAGTGATCTCTGGGGAGGAGGTCCCTGTGTACAATCTGTGTTGTGCCTGTGACCAGCAACCAGGGCTCCAGTGTAGAACATGCTTAGATCCTTGACTTTGCTCCAAGTTTTAGCCATGTATCACCGAGGCAACGTGCTGCAGATGGGACTGACACACATGCAATTGATGTTCAAAGCATGCCTGGCACCAGGCCAGGTGTGCTTCAAACCTAAATTTGCCAGACAGTCAATGAACCAATATATGCTTTTCCTGCCAGACAGGGACGTCTGAAAGGTCCATGAAGATATTGTGAGCTCTCACTAAGTCCTTATGGAGGAGTTTCTTTCTTAAGGAACGCTAAACTTTATCTTGATTTGGGGTGGAAACACTTTAAGAAGCAGTGTTTAATGACTTGTTCTCAGGGGAGAGGGCAGGAGAGCTACTGTACTAGTCATTCTCTGTGCCACCCTGCCACTTCATGAAAGAAGAAGAAACAGACCATCATCTTACACCCCACATGCATTAGTGCTACTATTTACACTGTCTACAGGGAAAACGTAAGGTTGTGTAATGTGAGGTTTCACAGAGAAAATCAGGAAACACTTGTCCTGAAACTGGTCATTCAACACAAACATCCTCTTGCAAAGGAGGCCTACAGTCTACCCCATAGTGTGCTACAGTTCTGTGACAGATGGTTCCCAGGCCCTGGGCAATATTATGTTTAAGCTGCACCCAGACCTAAAAGAGGGTCTCTCAGCCCACACATAATGTGGGAGCATATGCCCCCTGTTCCTAATGAAGCATCCCGGAGAACAAAAATAAACAGCGAGAAAACAAGATACAGAGTTGTACCTTTTGTCCCTGGGGTGGAATCAACTTCAAATCCCTCATGTTACAGCACAATAATAAAACAACTGACTGTCCACCCCTGGAGTTTTTGCATTCATATACAAATTTGTCACAGATACAAAATAAACATGTCAGTATGGTAAAGACAAAATCGGAAAAAAACCCTGTTTATTGACAGACAGAGAATGGGACACTCCAATGGCTCATCTGTTTGTTTTTACTTAACATGTCAAGGAGTTTAAAACATGATTTACTGTATATCCCAGTATCTGTTTTGGGTATCAGATTCAGGGTACAGACATGGCTTTCTCATGGTGCAGTTTTATAGCACAGGGACAATGTCAAAGGGTTCTATGTAAGACCTGTTTTTATCATTACTTTTGGCATACCTTATGTTATATATTTGTTCATAATTGTGAAGGAAAGGTTCATTGTGTTAAATCTGGAAAATTTAAAAACACTGACGCAGGGAAAACAAATGTGACATATTTTTACATCTTTCTAATCACATCATTATTTTGACACTCTACAGATGTAATTAATTATTGAACTTTATATTCATAAAAATGCCAAGCAACTTCATTAGTAGTACATTTTACTTTACTATTAATTTGCACATCTCAGCTGCATTAACCTAAACTGTATCCCTTAACTGGAAATTTGCTTCTGAATTTGCATGGATAAGTTTCAAGTCCAAAGCCTGTCCAAAGCTTTCACTCAATAGTCTAAAGCTGAACTGTAGCGGCTGCATTCAGTGTTCGTTACAGCCAACATGAACTTCAACTCAAATTCAGTACTTCTTATACAATAGGAAATTGGGGGGGGGAAATCACATCACAATTGAGTGCCCCACTACTAGCAAATAGCAAACTTTTCCCATACCAATGAGATGCTCCCCCATGTCATGATGCTGCCCAGCCACCACCATGTCTCACCATAGGGATGGTATCAGCAGTGTGACGAACAGCAACCTGTTTTTTGCCAGATGTAGTGTTTGGAGTTCAGGCCAAACAGTTCAACAGGGACTGAGCATCAGAGTCCTGTAAGTGCCTTCTGATAAACTCCAGTTTTGCTGTCATGTGCCTTCTCTTCAGGAGAGGCTTCTTTAGCAAAAGGCCTGATTGACAGAGTGCTTCTGAGAGGGTTGTTCTTCTGACTTTTGAAGCTCTGTTGCACTGGCTGTTGGTCACCTGCCTGACCGACACCCGTCATGCCCAGTTAGTGGGTTTCAAGGATCCAGCTGTAGGAAGAGATTTAGTGGTTCCAAACATAATATATTTAGCAATGGTGGAGCAATTTGAGGTCTGTGGAGATTGTTTGGACTTCATGGCTTGGTTTTCAGCCATGCTGGCAGCACAGAAGGTCTTGGGATAGCAATGTCTTACACAGGTGTGTGTGTCTCTATGACTTCTTTCTTGAATTCACAGCAGTAGGACTCTAATCAAATTTTAGAGATATCTGAAGGGTAATCAAAGCAAATAGGATGCCACTGATCCATCTGAGAAGTCTGATCCATGGAGGAGGCACCTCGCAACCCACAGGACCCAAAGGATCAATGCCTGGGTATCAGACACTACAGGACATGTTCAAAGGCCTTGTGTCCATGCCTTAATGGGTCAGAGCTGTTTTGGCGATTTGGGGGACCTACACCATATTAGCCAGGTGGTTTTAATGTTGTGGCTGATCGATGTATTCTTACATATATACTGTATATATATACAGATCCCAAAGACATTGTTTTCCATTCGGCTTGACAAATGAATTTAAATTTCAATATTAATTTAAATATCTCTTTCTAGGAAGATTTGACCACCTGATGGCATTAGGAAACATTTGTCACCATCCTTTGTTGATCATGACTACCAAGAACACATTTTAAAGAAATCTCACCTGCAAATATAGACAGATCCTGTTCTTGACCAAAGTTTGGGACAGACCCAGTGCCCCGCTGCTAGCAGAGCAAAAAACACATGCCTCATCCTCTTATAATGAAAGAAATACTCACACAGCGCCTGACCTGAAAATATTGCAAACAGGGGAAGTCCAATGCCTGAAACATTTCCATCTCACTCTTAAAGTAAATTCTGCCCTGGAAAAGTGCAGTATGTATAAATTAAGATTCATTTATCAATCCCATCAAACCCATATCATGATATACATAACATACTGATTGCATTGCTTCTATTGCCTGTCCTCCACAGCCTAACACACCATCTTCTCAAACATCCCTGCTCTTGTCTCAGACTGAAGTGATTAAAGGACATCTGCCAAACCACTCATGATACACTGCTCACTTTTACCCACAAGCCTCTGCACCCCCAAACTCTGGCCAAGTTCAACTAATGAACTTTCATTATCCCAGTTTGAAAAATACCTCAATTGTTTAAATCCATTTCTCAAAAACCACATAATTGCCTCCCAGTGTACAACCAGCACTTGGTGAATAAATCTCTAAAGGCTTTGGGCATTGAGGTATTTTTTAGTCTGATGCTCATAGAGGGAGTGTAGTTGAATCAGCCATATTTCTTTCTGGGTTTATTTTCTTTTGGGTATATTTGAGTTTTTTACATAGGGGGGCAGCTAATAACATCATCTTTTTTCAATTGCTGAAGTAATGTTGCAAAAAAACAGATGGGAAGCTGTCGTAAAAATGTTGTAAAAAGTACTTAGGAAGTACTTGGATTTCCCAGCTATCTGATGACAGTTTTAACTCAGTCAATTCCGGGAGAAAGTATTTTATCCACAGATGGACCTGTTCAAACATAAAACTAATGGTTTGATTGGAAGCTAATACAGAACTAGGAACTAGAGTGAGAGCAAAATGTTCAGTTCAGTGCACATTACAATTTGTTTCACCACAAAAGGAACACACTATCTGATCTGCACAAATAAATAAAGTACTCTGATCAGCTTCAACATTAAACCCATGACATGAAATCAATAATACTGACCATCTTGTTACAATTCAATGTTCTGCTGGGATACCTTGTGTCCTGGTAAATATGCCACTTTGATATTAACCACCCACCCAAATACTGTTGCAGACCAAGTACACCCCCCATGGTATCAGAACTCCCTGATGGCAGTGGCCCACCAAAGCAGGACAGTGCCACATGCCACAGCTCAAGGAACACAACAAAGACTTCAAGGTGTCAACCTGGCTTCCAGATTCCTCAGATCTCAATCAGATAGAGCATCCATAGTCTGATTTATAGAAGCCCCACCTTTGAACACAAAAGGACTCGCTACCAGCATCCATTCCAGACATCACAGGGCACCTTCAGAGGTCTTGTGTCCATGCCTCGATGGGTCAGAGCTGTTTTGGTGGCATAAGGGGCACCTACAAAAAATTAATTGTCTGCAAACTGTATTTTTTAAGAATAAAGACAGCTTGGGTGGCACGGTGGCTCGGTGGTAACACTGTCGCCTCACAGCTAGAAGGTCCCCGGTTCGAATCTTGCTGTGGGTGCTGGGCGTGTCCTCCACCATGCCTTTGGTGCCTGCTGCTTGAGGAAAATAAGGGGCCTTTCTGTGTGGAGTTTGCATGTTCTCCCCGTGTTCACCTGGGGTATCCTCCATAAAAATACCCCCACTAAAAACATGCAAGAAGATCACCACCTGACCAATGGTGACGAAAAGGAACTGGTCCCCGGGCGCTGGTCGACTGGTCTGCCGTGGAGGAAGGACTGACCATGGATGGGTCAAATAGCGGGATGGAATTTCACATATGCATGGTGTGTACAGTTTCCTCCTCAACTGCATGTTGTGTATAAATAAAGTTGCGAATAAACGAAATTCTTCTTCTTCTTTATGACATGGTCTATGACAGCCCCATGCTCTGGCACTGTTCTGCTTCCACTGCCCTGTCTAATTCTTGAATGCATGGTCCTGTCCTCCAATATTCCCTTGTCTATCATTCCCTTTCAGTGTCTCAAATGAGACATAATTAGTCTCACATGTCACATGGAACATACTGTCCATGTCTTTGATTTACAAGGGATTATGGGATGGCGGACATGCAGGATGTTGTAGTCATCTGATTGCCTTTCCTCAGATTAATGCATGTCTTCTGGATTTAATTTTAGCTTATTTTTCATGGACGACATTTAACTAAGAGTATTATGTGCGTATGAACATTTTTAAATAAGGTTCTATGTTAATGTATCTTCCTCAGAGACCAGTAGAAAAACGCAAAGCTGTAGCATATTTCTACAGCTTTGCTTTTTTCTGCTACTTCTTCTACATCTTGTTTTCATGTGTCTCTTGCTAATCAGAGGCAATTCATATAATAATCTGACTATGACCAGTAGTCATGGTGCTTCCGCATTTAGGTTATTATAATGTTTTCATGTGTTTGTTACAAAACTATTTTAGATTGTGTGACAGTGCTGTTAATGGATGGAAATGCAGTGAAGTATCACTTCAGCATTTAACTTAAAATCCAAAATTTATGACATGATGCTATGGTAGCACACCCTTATGACGAACTTTGTTTTAATATTGCAATTAAACTATGTTACGCTTTTTATTGTAGTCTACCTCTAGAGTGTTCACAGATATGTCTGACGATGGTTTGCAGCCCCATTTGATACTCAGTAAATGTGACTCTATCCTAGAAATCATTTTGTAATCAATTTCTAAATAATAACAGTGGCAAAGAGAAAACATCGTTAGTAGGAGGTTTCAGCCATGGGTGGCTCTAGGGATGGCAATGTTGATCAGTGCACCAGTTTGGTCGAGACTTAAATATCTCAACAATTACTGGATGCCATGACACTTAATACAGACATTCATGTTTATCTGTAGTGCCACCATGTGGTTGACATTTGTAGTTTAGAATTAAATGCCTATTAGCTATTGGATGGATTACCATAAAATGAACGAATCAAGATTACTTGTAAATTTTTTGGTAATTCTTAATGTTTCATCTAGTGCCATCATCAGGTCAAAATTGAACTTTGCCTGATACTTTGATTACAAAATGTTGTACCTGCATTACTAATCATCCAATCAGTCTCAGCTGCACTTTGTGTGTAGTGCTAATTACCAGATGTTCGCATGCTAACATGCCAAACTGAATGGTGAACACTGTAAACATTACACCTTCTTAACAGCAGCATGTTGTAATTGTAAGCATATTAGCATGCTGACATTAGCATTTAGCTCAAAACACCACTGTGCCTGTGTACAGTCTCACAGAGCTGTTAGCATAGCTGTAGATACTTTGTTTCAAACACTTATTAATGAACCTACAAATCATACAAGCAAAACTTACTTAAGCATTTCATTGCCAAAATTGTGTTTCAGATCATGTTATTGACCTACAATCAGTCAGTATAGTATATTTTGTAATATCAAAACTAAATATCAATAATTGTCCATTCTGCAATGAAATCATGAGGCTCATTTGGAGCAATATGAGAATTAGGGATCATGTGCCAACAGTCTGCGTATCTTGTCACTTTATATTTATCTTACACCTAGTCAGTGCCATTTCACCTCTTTATATCACTTTCAGGAATGCAGCCTTACTTAACATGTACACCAAAAACATGCCCCAACAAAAGACAGCCCTAGTTTACCCAAGTTCCTAATAAAAAATGTTTTATTGAAGAATATGTAAAAAACAGTCCACTTGCTGGGACAGGGCATAGAAGTGGACATTTGGGGCCTGCTTTTCTTATCTCTTCATCTGAGGAGTTATTCACACCCTCCTCAAGGGCTTGTGTTCAATGTGCAGTATGTGAGAGACGCTGAGTCTTCAAAGTGGGGGTGGAGTTTTAACATTCTGTCTGCTGTCAGTGGCTGAGAACGAGTCAATGTCCCTAATTCTCTGGGCTTACTTTACAGCCAGGACTGCAGCGAAATATCCCAACAGGTTCTTCATGTGGTTTCTGGGTCTGGTTTGTCCCTCTGTGCTTCCCTTTTTGACCTTCTTTTACACTGAACTTCATATTCAGACACCCATGGAATGTTGACATGGGAATGATTCCCGAGGTTACAATTTGAATGTGTTCACGTCACACAGGACACTTCAGGACATGTGTGACTACAGAGTTGGTGATGGCCAGAGAGTTAAAAATGGTGTTCATTAACATTATGGAACAATATCCAAAAATTGGGTTTAATGACACTGAACGAGGCACTGGCTGATGTGATGTGTTGATGTTTGATTTTCTGGCACTTTTTTTATCATGAAAAATGGAACTTTCTCAGTCGTATTTATAATGAAGCTCTGAAATACTGTAGCGCCAGTATGCCATGAAGCAGCTGACTGCTATTCGCCAACAAATAGTTCCAGCACATAACTCTTTCTAAAAATATATATTGACACGAAATTTTAGTTTATTGAATGATGAGACAAAAAGATACAACGTTAATCAGTGAGCTTTAGAGGTATTGATTGGTGTGTTTTTCAACATTTAGCAGAGCCAGGCTAGCTGTTTCCCCCTGTTTCCGGTCTTTATGCTAAGCTTGGCTAACCACACCTGGACTCAAGCTCTGTGCTCAACATGCAGATGTGAGATTGATATCCATTTTCTCATCTAACTCTTGAAAGGAAAGCAAAGACGCACATTTCCCAAATGTTGAACTGTTCCTTTGAAATGCCAGAATTTTGAATTTCTATTAGCAAATATTAATACAGGTAAAATATCTCCAAACATTTTTAATTGTGGCTGTAGTTAGCCAATTGGTTGCTTTGCAAATTATGATTTTACAGTGGTGGAAAAATGTTTTTGGACACCCCATGCATTTGTGAAATATTACATTGAGAATCACTCTTAGGTCTTCAAGTGCAATTTCTTTTAGTACAGTCACAGCCAAAATACTAAACAAATCCTAAAAAAGCCATTAAAAACTAAAAATTGATTGGTTCCATAAAAATACAAAAGAAATTTTGAGCATTGGGTCAGTTTGGTACCAGTGATCCACTAATGAAGGTCGTGCTTTTTATTAAAAGACACAATTTTTGTTGCCATGCTTCATGTCTATATAAAGCCAGCACATTTGAAAGTTCTTCAGAGACAACAATGGCTAAAACAAGGAACCCAACGCAGGAAACACGCCTGAAGATACAGATTCTCAGCCAGGAAGGGTACAGCTGCCGCCAGATAGCCAGAAAGTGCAGATGCAGTAGAAATACAGACAAACCAACAGCTGGGAAGACAAACCAATATCTGGACGTCCAAGGGTTTCTTCAGCAAGAAATGGCCGCATCCTGATCCGCATGTGCAGGGAAAACTGCCGAATGACATCACAGGAGTTTCAGCAGCGTTGGTCAAACCAAACTGGTGTCCAGTGTTCCACCCGCACTGTACGTGGCTGACTTTTAGATCATGGCTTAAGGTCCTACAAGGCTGTCAAGAAGCCCCTGATCAATGAGAGATAGAGGTTTGTAACGGGGGTTGGAACCCCGAGCAGTTTACTTAGTAGTTCCACTGGGGAGCAGTCTGTCAATCAGCACGCAGGGAAAGTCTTTATAAGAGAATTTAATTTTGTTAAAACACACACAATATTTGCTAAAACAGTCCAGTTCTAAAGTCTCTAAAAAAAAACACAGTTCGCCAGCTACTGAGTTCGGGGTCCAGGGAGGAGCTTCTTCTTGCAGCTGGCCCCGTCTGCATCCAGGAGTAGGGCGGCAGGAAGCCTACATGTAAAAAGACTAAATTACTTCAGAGTCTGGCGGCTGTACCACTGTAGATGGCCTCTAGTAGGATGTTCATCCAATAAACAAATTCTAGGGTACAGTCATAGTGTTTCCTCCCCCTCCAAAATATCGAAAGAAACTTCCAACAAAAAAAACACTCTTAAACAAATGTCCACACCAAACCAAACTAATAAAGGAATTAAATTAATTAAACTATAATAAGGGGGGGGGACACAGCTATGAATATCCCCCTAGGATAGATTGTGGGAATCAGCACATCTCTGACGTCATGAAGCTAAGGAGAGGTTACTTAGCTGAGAGGAGGAGTGAAGCGCCCCTCACTCCTCCAACATCCTCACGGCGCGTTCTCTCTCTCTCTCTCTCTCTCTCTCTCTCTCTCTCTCTCTCTCTCTCTCTCTCTCTCTCTCTCTCTCTCTCTCTCTCTCTCTCTCTCTCTCTCTCTCTCTCTCTCTCTACCACACAAATCAAGTCATACGCTGGCTCCTCTGCCTGCAGTGGGTCGCCGCCGTGTCCTCGTACTGCCGCCGTTCAGCTCCATCTCCCTCGCCTGTGATCACCTCCTCCGCTTATCGTCCTGTCACTTCACTCTTCACTCCACCGTCCAATGCAGCACACCTGTGTCACTTAAGGGAAAGAACTAACCCCCCGTGCACCAATCACAGTCGCTGCTGTTTTGTGGACAGGTGCAGCTAATCACTGCAAATCAGTTGGTGCACTTGGTAACAAGAAGGGGGGGGGGAAGACCCACAACCCAAGCACAGGCACGCACACACACTCACTCACACACCCTGTGACAGGTTAGCCTGGCGTCGGTGGGCTTAAGCACACAAGAAGTGGACAGCCAGGAATTGGAAGAAGATTCTGTGGTCAGATGAGTCCAGTTTCCAGCTTTATCTTCCTCCTGCTAATGTGAGGATACGCAGAAGGCCAGGTGAAGCATTATCTCCAGCATGTACAGTACCTACTGTCAAGCATGGTGGAGGCAGTATCATGGTTTGGGGATGCATGAGTGCTGCTGGTGTTGGTCATCTCACTGTCTGAGATGGCACATTGAACTCTGCCAAGTATAGTGCCATTCTTGAAACCCACATGCTCCCTTCTGTACGTGCACTGTTCCGTCGAGGTCAAAACTGGATGTTTCAACAAGATAATGCCCCTTGCCACACATCCAGGGCCAGTAGAACTTGGCTGCAGGAGCACAGTATCCAGGTCTTAGAGTGGCCAGCTCAATCCCCTGTTATGAGCCCCATTGAAAATCTGAGGTGGATTATCAAAAGGTCTGTTTCAAAGCGTAAACCAAAGAATTTAGAAGAATTAAAAGCAGTAATTCAAGAAGAATGGGACAAGATTACCCCTCAACAGTGTGAAAGGCTCGTGGGGAACATGCCAGCCAGGATTAGAGCTCTACTGCGTGCTAATGGCAAGACTTCTAAATATTAATTTGATGATGTGATGGTTTATTTATTTTTTGTTCAGTTTTGAACACATTCTCTGTTATTTGTTGACTTTGATACCAACAATGTTGTGACATGTCCCTAGGGGAGGACCAGGCATGGTATGTGTGCCCCCCGCCTTCCCACTCCCAAGAAAGATCAGCAGCACAGACTAAATCCAAAAATAAAGGTAGCTTTAATTGGATGAAAAGCTGAACTACGCCCAAAATAACAAAAAAAAACATCTCTTTTGAGCCCTAAACTTCCCTAATCAAATAAAACAAATAAACAACAAGAAAACTAACCTAGGCTCCTAACTCATAAACAAGAGAAAAAAGGGAATGAAACAAAAAGGGCTTGCTACCGCACCACTGAATAACAAACAAATTTACAACCGCCAGAACTGCTGGTTCATTGTCTTTGGAGTGGAAAAGGAGAGAAGGGCTGATTGCTGTCAGCTGGAGTTAAAACAGCCTCTGCTGATTGGCCGTCCAATCTGCTGGCTTCAGTCAGATTCAAACCCTCCAATCCCGGGACTCCACCTGCAACACACGTTCACTGAAGAGGAGGAGAGAGAGAACAAGATGAACAAAACACACACACCATGAACCACATGGCCCAGGGGCATAACGGTTGAGAACTGACATATTGAAACTGTCAAGAATTTAGTTTTGTTAGTTTTTCTTGTAAACAATAAACAAAAAAAATATCATTTGTATTTGTTTGTGTCTGTCTGTCTAATACAGCCACACCTTTTGAAACACAAAAAAGATTTTTCCACAAATATTTCATGATAATATTGAGAAAAAATTTTTCCACCACTCTATATTGAATCATATGATAGACTTAGAAAATATGATGCATTGTTGATTAAACTACTCAACAGTTTGTTAATAGTTGAGTTAACAGAGTCCTCCTCCAGTGAAAAGCCTCTTTTTCTGATCATAAACAAATTATTATTCAAAGTCTCTATATGTCTTAAAACATGTGTGGGGGCCATTTTTACAAGAGGGTTCAGCTTGACTGGGTACAGCAAAATGAGACAGCAATAATAATCTAGGAATATATTTTATAGTACAGACTCACACAAGATCACTTTTGATACTAATAACCATGATTTAGAAATAATCCTTTACTTAAGTAATTTGCAGGACTTTTACTTATAAAATAGTATTCCTTTTTTCAGTAGGGTGTAGCATTCAAATATGCCAGATAGCTTGCGTCTTAGGGTTTTGGATGCTCATGGAGGAAGCTGCCACGAAGTTGAAGAAGATGATGAAAACCTGAGGTGAGCCTGCAGAAAAACTCAATTCTTTTCTCCAGTTCTCTTGAAAACAGTGGCACAACTTAGTCATCTGCAAGCGTTCATCCACAACCCCTTTAACACCTGTAACCACTGAGCTGTTTTCTTAGTAGCACACAAGATTTCCAAAGCCCATGTGTCTGGTGGAGTCATCTCAGAATGAGGAGGAATGCACAAAAAGGGGCAAATAAAGTTAAATGTGATCCAGATTGACAGGTCAAAGTGGCAATGGCAGGAGTACAGTTAAACCCATTAGGATGCTTTTTCTATGAAATATGATCAATCTTGCAGATGAGTCTCTTTTTCCGGGTTGTAAAATTCACAACTTCAAGCAGGATTTATTGGGCCTGTTGTAGAAAATGCCAAGTCCTCAAACAGTATAAATGGAAGGAGTCGTTTCAAGTAAAGCAAAAAAGTGAACATGTATTTCACAAGATATGTAAAGAGCAGGTAGTCTCTCTCATCCCAACCGCCAGACAAGAAAAACAGTACTAGGTGATTCTGCAAAGTCCAGCATTATGTTCAATAACAACCACATTTTCTACATTTAATGGTTTAACTCTTGCTTTTTACTATGTCTACACATAGTATGGCTCATGTTTGGGACAAATAATTATTACTGCAAATAGACTATGATCAAGCTATGGTTAGGGTTTGGCAATAATGAATATGAATATTTACATATTTAGAATTTAGAGAGTGAAAACAATATGACCATATGTGGCCACTCATAGTGATGAATCTACAGAGAATTATCACCTGAATCCTCCTCTCAATTTTAGATAAGTTTCAGCTCATCGTTCAGCTGTCCAGCCACAGCTGTACTGTTTTGTTTCACTCACTGCTCTCAATATGTCATTTTCAGCTGTAGCAGACAGGTGTTTTCAGAGAAAAAGTTCTAAAAAACAACTGTACAGCTACAAACAGCAGACACGTATGCAGACTAGCTGGTGAACTCAGTGGAGCCACATCTTTTCCTCAGGAGCTAGTAGAGACAGAGCTAAAAGTAGAGAGAGAATATTCAACTTAAATTCATCCAGTGGCCAAGTGAATGATAATGTTGCTCTGTAACTGTTTGCTAACAATGTCACAATATCAGCTTATAAAGGAACGACAGATCAATGTCTTGTTCACAAGTTATTTCTGCTCCCCCCAAGTGACCAATAAAATAAGTTCTTGCAGGTTTAAGATAAAGTGTAACAGAACGCAACCTCTCCCACAAAAAAGTCTTGTCTACACACCCATCCACCATCTCAGCCCTTCACACCATTACTGTCTCCATTGCTGTGTAAAGCGAACATTACTTCCTGCATTGTCCCTGAACATTAGCACTGGACTAAATCATCCAATATGGATGAAATTCTTTGGGATACTGGGCTGTCCTTTGAGATGATTATTGAAGATTTCTGATCACTTCACCATTCACCAACTGCAATTTTGACTGAAGCAATGAGACATCCTGTTGAATCAGACCTGGACTTCAGATCTCTGCAGATTAGTATTGATGTCCTTGATGGAAACCAGGTTGGCTTCACCTCACCCAGTGGCTGTCAAACTCCAGATACCTGCTGAGAGGGACTTAATCTAAGGCCTGAGCAACATCAATAGCTTTAGCATAGAGGAGTCCAGCCAGGCTGCATGCGCTCAGTGTGCTACTGAGGCACTGTCAAGGTACTCACTGCTTCCCATGATGGGAAGGGGGTAGGTGTCATGAGGACTTTAGAGTGACTGTCAGGATTGGGAATGACAAGGATGTGATTGTGGAAAAGTGCTCAACATTCCCTGGCTCAGCATTCTGAAGTATGCAAGACCTTCCCGTGGCAAATGAGAGACTAAAGTTCTTTGGTTTAGAGATTTATTGAAGATTTATTGAAGGTAATGAAATAGGTATAGAGGAATGGAGAGCACTTTGTTCCTACACAACACAAAGAAGAGCTGAAAACAATTCACAGGTGTTCACAGGAAGGGCAGGAATCATGCAGAATTAAAAGAACAGGTGGACATTTTGCATGGGAAGGGAACTTTTTGGATAGGCCCAGGATAAACCTAGCTTAGTACATGCACTTGAGGCTAGAGCAAGCTGCTAGCATAGCTGCATCAAAAATGGAAGAAAAAAAAAAGGACGTGCAACAACTCAAAAAGTGTCTTACATAGTAGACATAGACCTGTCTAGTATAGTACAACTTCACCTGCTTGCAAGGTGTCTAGAGAAGAACAACAGTCTCAAAGTAAAAGTACAGTCTGTTACAACTTGGGTTTTATTTTGGTTCCTCCAGCAATGGGCTCAGTTATCAGCTATAACAACAGTGTACACAACAAGTCACGGTAATTGCTGAAATCTGGGAATGCAGTGACAGCTATATCCAACAGAGTAAGAAAGACAAGTAGTTAGATGAACAGAAAGGTTGTAGACAAGCAGTTTTGTCAGATTATCTAAGCCACTGTATGTGGAGGTCAAACTGAAAGTGAGCCCACGTTGCACAGCAGGGGCAGACTGGCAACAACAAGCAGCCTGGGAATTTGCTGTCAAGCGATAACAAACCACTTCTGTAGATACAAAAGGCTCATTCTAAGGTACAGTACAGTACAGTACACAGATTCTTATGTTCAAATGGTTATACATTAATGATCACATTATTATAAATATTATATTCCATTCCTGCCAATAGATCCACGAAATGCCACACACTGGACTTTAAGGACTGTAAATAATGTATTGAAATATCTGATTGACTTATACTTACAGTATGTGTGTATTTTCTTTTTTTTCATTTTGAGGGCTCCTACTACACCTTCCACCACCTTTGTGTATCAGATATCTCATAGCAACAGCAACTTAAAAAAGACTGTACATACTGACTTTGATCTATATTGACTAGGGGACTTTCTTTTAAGATCAGCATAATCAGATCATGTTTCAGATTTCAAATGGTTTTAAATATGGTGATATATATTTAGAAAAATGTACTCGAAGTGAAATTAAAGCTCCAGCCAGCACTGAAACAGCTAATGTAACCACCACAAGTTGCCATATCATGTGATATTACAGAACAGAAAAAGTGGGACATCTCATTTGTCTACAGTCTTATTCTCTTGGCAGGTGTAAAGGTCAGGACCCTGACTTACCAGAAAGCTCCACAAGTCACCTGACTTCCATCACATGACACAGATCTGTCTTCAGTAAGAGGAGAAGTTTACCTTATGAGTGTTAAACTTTAATTTACTGAGCTATATGTGTTGTGTGTTTCCTATGTCATTATCAAATTAAATATAGTGCTTTCTATTATAGTTTTTATTATCATTATGATGTTACATTATGCTGATAATCAAATACCTTTATGTGACTTTTGGAGGGTATTTCACACTAGTGGCCATCATTCGTCAACCTGATGCTGATGAAAACATGCCATAAAATTGATTTAGAGCCCTTCGAGGCCAATCCAAGTTGATGTAAACAGCCTAGTCTAAATACTGAGTGACTCTTAATATCAATGCTTGAACATATGAACTTGCTAACTGGGTAATTCTGTTTTTTCCATAATTTCGAGGAGCTGAGCATGCAGAATGACAGTGAGGAAACTCATGATGCCAACAGATGTAGATATGTTGTCTGTCTGTTTGTGCAGCCTGTCAGTTTATGAAAAATATTTCAACTGTGTCTTAGTGATGAGAATGAATGTGGTACCATCCAAATGAAGCTGAACATCAGACCACTTGAAACTCTATATAGATTTGTAACTTTCTATAATTATGGTCTCAGCAAGGGAATGTATTATTGTGAAAACTAGCCTAATACTGCTTTTACTTGTAAAATCTGCTTTCACAAATAAAAAGATCAGGAGAACATTTTCACTGTGTAGATAATTATTGAAGTAGAACCAACTCTATGGCTATCATTGGTTAAAAAGTAGCTGTAGTTGCTGGGTAGTAGCTAACATTTAAGTTAATTAAAGTAACTCTTGCAACTTCAACCTATTTGGTTGAACTGTTTGTTGTTGTTGTTGTTGTTGTTGTTGTTGTTGTTGTTGTTGTTGTTTACATATTCTTATCCCTGCAACACTGACCTGCTTTCCTTCCATTCTATCACTACACATTAGCCAGTAACCAACACCCCAAAGTCTTGAAGAAAAAATTAATTATATAATCAAAAATGTAATTCATAAATACAATAAATATATATAATATATATTGAATTGATTTCTTATCATTTTCTTGTAAAGTATTTAAAGAAGTTTACAATTTATAGTGCAGTCTACAGTGCTGTGTGTGTGTGTGTGTGTGTGTGTGTGTGTGTGTGTGTGTGTGTGTGTGTGCATACATGCATATGTATGTATGTTTCATTTCAGGGGATGCTGTATATTATGACTATTTGCACTTAGATGCTAAATTGCATTTTCGTCTCTGTGTTGCACTCTGATGATGACAATGAAGTTGAATCTAATCAAATCTAATCTCGATAACACTGATTGTACATAAAAAAAACTCCTTGAGATATTTTGTTTTATATCTTTCAATTTAGAAAAATTTGAGCAGAAATTACAACTTGACATGTAATTTCCTCTCGATTTAAACCTCTCGATATAAGCTTTGACAGAAAAATCAAAATCAGACAGAAAGCCATTCACATTACACGTGAAATTGTGTCTTTTTTGATCCAAAAATACTGATACTGCAGCTTTAACTTAATTATTTATTCATGTTTTGATCCTTTAAATCACTAGTGTATTCTTTTATAATCCCCAGACTAATTATGTCACTACTTCAGTGACACCCCAGTGAATTAGTAAAGTTGGTATCCATTGTCCCATCTCTTGTTCTCTGGTAAAGTTGTGATTGTAATATGGCCAACATTGTCACGGGTTTGGGGAGCTGAGTGCAGACCAACCCAGCCATGCAAGGGCACTGTCAACAGAACACAGCCCTCTTGACCCAGAGGTTGCCAAGGTGACATTCCAGCCCAGGTTAGCACAAGGGCTCTTCAGTGTGGGAAGGAAGTGATGATGGAGGATGGGACAGGTGTCTTTATCACCAGCACACAGCTGTATCCATAAATCAAGAGCTACTAAGGCCCCAAGCAACCACAAATGAGGCAGTGGACTTTTTTTAGAGTAAGACCAAAGGGTGAGTGTTTCTAAGGCCAGGGCTTAAGCGTATGGATTGCAGCATATGACGTGTCATGCCACGTTATGCAAAACCGCAATACCGGCGCTTCATCACAGCTGTGGAGAGAGGGAAACTGATCAGGCTGAGGACAGGGGGCTTAGACTGAACCAGGCGGAAGCCCATTTCATGTCAGCCCTGTTTTTGTTTTAATCTGCGCCACGCCGAGCATTTTGTTAATATCCTGGATTGTCAGAGTGCTGTGTTGTGGTTGATCTATTGTTGTTCTGCAGCAGATTCTGTGAATGTCATCAGTACTTTAACAGAACAATACTGCTGTCAATGCACTGACTTTACAAAAAGCTTTGTGTCCAGCTGCATGTTTCCAATCATGCCACTTGACTTTACACAGAAGTGTCAGTGTTTATGGAAGAAATGTCAGGTTTTCTACAGACACAGAAAAATCCAGCTGGCCCTTCTGTCGTGCTCAGGGCTCATTCTCCCTATCACCCAAAGAGGAAAGGTGTGACACAGCTGATCCTGGACCACCTGACTTGAGGGTCTGTGGTGTTGAAGCAGCCACTTTACTCCCTGCCTGGTCAAGGACTTGGATCATGTTTCAGCCGAGGGAGAGTCTGTGTGTCTGCAGCAGGCTGCTCGACTCACGCTCAGTTTATGTAAGCAGGGAAGACGGGATTTAAATGATTAACTTTGCTGCTCATACTGGATATTTGCGTTTGGAAGACTTTTTAAAATGTTATGTTTGTATTCTCATGTCTTCATCCTTGAATTCTCTACTGATAAAAGCAAGGACCCTGTACGCAGACTGTCACAGGCAGAAGTTGACAGTTGTGTGAGAGATATGTTAAAACATTTGCAGCATGTTGTAACTCCAAATTCCATGAGTAGCCTTCCATGAGCTGTTACCATTAAGTTTATGTCTGCATGTGCGCACAGACGGAAGATTTCCTTTCCCACCACTCTGCAATGTACAGTTGCTTCTCTCAGGTCCTCATGTACAGTACAGCGTAGTATAACACCATCTGGACCTGAGCTCTGCTCCCAGAGGCCAGTATTCTCTTCAGCTAATGACGATGAAGCAGGGGGGCTGAGTCATAGTCAGCTCTGGATGGTATTGTCCTGGCTTCCAGCACCACCACAAGAAATCTGGGAGTAACCTCTGATTAGGATCTGTCCTTTAATGGCAATGTAAAAGGACTGCCTTTTCTCACCTATGTAACACTGCAAGAATTGCTGGTTCGATCCCCGGGCGGGGCCTTTCTGTGTGAAGTTTGCATGTTCTTCCTGTGCATGCGTGGGTTCTCTCCGGCTTCCTCCCACAGACCAAAAACATGCTCATTAGGTTAACTGGTGACTCTAAATTACCCCTAGGTGTGAGTGTGAGTGTGAATGGTTGTCTGTCTTTGCATGTTGCCCTGCAATCGACTGGTGACCAGTTCAGGGTGTACCCCGCCTCTCGCCCGTTGAAGCTGGGATAGGCTCCAGCCCCCCCGCAACCCCAAAAGGGATAGGCGGTATAGAAAATGGATGGATGGATGGATCTAGCAATCCTTTCCTTACCTACAAAGCCATAAATGGTCAGGCACCATCTTATCTTAAAAAACTCATAGTACCTGTTACCCCAGTAGAGCACAGAGTTCCCAGAGTGGAGGCTCACTTATGGTTCCCTAAAGTCTCCAAAAGTAGAATTGTTTGAAATCATATCCACTCAGCTGTTATCTTACAAGGTACACCTAGCTAAACACTTTACTGTTATCTACCCTCTTGATCAATGAGGTGGGACAAAAATTGGAGACACTTCTGAAGTAAAAGAAATTTTGAGCAGCACCATGAACACCCCCAAATTAAGATTGATCCACCTTTCTAAAACCCATGAAAGCCTGAACTCTCCAACCCGTTCAAAGGAAGCATTAATTGCATGGCTATTTTAGTGTATTAGTTTTAGCTCAGTGTACTTAATAATCTGTGCATGCTAATGGATTATGACATGTTTATACTACCACATGATACTCACTCATATCAGCACTCAGTAAACATATATAAACAGAATGAATTAGAATTACAAGTATCATAGAAATGATTGATTACTGATGAACAGGGATGACTGATCTCTGATAATGTATGATTTGTGATGCCATGCCTCAGCAGGCATTCTGTGCAGCACCTCGTGGTGAGCTACTGTGTACAGTGGAGAATATCACTCACAGCAATGTTAACTCTTGCCAAATGCTTCTGACAAGGCAAGCTAGCGAATACTTTTGTTGTTGTTGTTGTTGTTGTTGTTGTTGTTGTTGTTGTTGTTGTTGTTGTTGTTGTTGTTGTTGTTGTTGTGTAACAAAGCAACCTACCAATTTCTCCAACAACATGATTTTATGCCAAGCAGCACTTTGTGTTTCTCCTATCTGAGGACATAAAAGGGACATAAGAAAAGAGATCCAGGACTCTAATTTAACTACTTGTCTGTTCTCTAAAAAGTCATGACAGCACTTCCAGGTAAACCTGCCTTTATTAGTAGAAAATTAAACATTTTCAGCTTTTGGCCTTTCCCTTTTTTTTCCCAATTTTTTGGCTAGTGATTCATTCACGTTCCATAGCAAATAGGGCCAATTTGACATTAGGAAACTACAGCTGCAGCAATTATGCTGATGATGTCGCAAGCCTAACATTTTTGTAAGGTTGATCATCAAACATATCAACTCCAACATTATGTTAATTTGACTTCCTCAGAAGCATTTAAGCCACTGTCCAGAGAAGGGTTATATTTGGCAACAGTAAATGGCTTCTTTATGTCCCAGTACTGGCACATCACCATCATTCACCAGTTGTCCCAGTTATCCCATTCATTCAAATAAAATGTCCCATGAACAGCAAGGCTTTTCCACATTGCTCCTGTCCATACAGGCATCTGTGTGTGAAGTTTTATGCATATTTGAAGACTGCTTTGCTCGGCCTTTTCTTCCTTTAAGAGCACCAGTGTTTGTTTCTTGAGTGGATACAAGGATTAACCCTCCAGCATAGCACTGTTTGTTTAAAGTACAGTACCTCTCAATATGTTAATTCACCAGACTGTAAGAATGTCTTGCAATCACAGAATTCTCAGTCACCACTTATGTCCATGTGCCCAGTAAACAGACTAAGTGTTGAATAAGAATATTCTCGATGTTTCTCAGCTTACTTCTCTGAAAGCTCAGACTCAGGATCAGATTCTGATACAATAAGGAAATCACTGATCTCTAATACCTGCTGCACAGCCTCTATATTTACCTGGTATTGTTTTGATATCCAGCACACCAGATATGGGCTTCAAACGGATGCCCTCGGAAAAGTCTGGCATGCCGGCAGAGCCTTTGAAATCCAACACTGTTATGTGATGTTGTTGGGGCAACTGTCCATCACCCTACACAAAAACAAGCACCCCCAAAGAGGGCACAGCACGTGATGACGAGGAACCTTCTGAGTTACTTACTGTGCACTGTAACGAAGGTGTAGAGTCAGAGTTTGAGATGTGTGTGATTAATATGTCGGATATGTACAAGCTTTACAGCCACCTGCTGTTAGATACATACTGCGCATCTGATTTCAATCCCTCTAAATTTCCAAATGATGCAGAACTGTGTGTGTGTGTGTGTGTGTGTGTGTGTGTGTGTGTGTGTGTGTGTGTGTGTGTGTGTGTGTGTGTGTGTGTGTGTGTGACAGAGTGACTGAGCAGACACAAGGGTGCATATACTGCATGTGTGAGCATGTGGATATGTTCATATCCACGGTGTGTATCTATTAACCAGTGAATTCATATCTACAGTCCGGTCAGTAGTTAAACTGCATTGGTGTACAGACTCAGTCTGCAAGATTTATGGTTTATTGTTTTGCTGGCATCTTGTGCTTAGATATCTGACAAACTATTAATTAATCTATCGTTGTAGCCCTGAAAAAGAACCTCCTGGCTGCTCAGAAAACATGTGCAGCTTTCAAAAACAGTGCGTTGAGGATATGTGTACAAAACAATTTAAAGAACATTTAGAATTTTCTTGTGCATTATTAAAGAGCGCTGTGGAATGTTGTTTTTCTTTCTTTGCCAAATGTTTATTGTTAAAAGCAATGTTCATCTTCAGTGTTTGCTGCACACTGAATAAGTAAAGACTCAGGATTCCTGTAAACTTCAAATTTTAGAACATTTTAGTTACAAATGTCATTGCTATAATTTAAAGACCCAATTATCAGAACCACTTATTAGAACTGAAATATCTTCTGAAGATATTTTAAAAGCACCCGAAATATTTCTTATATTACTGTTATGTCTATTTGATTCATCCTATACATAATATTGCCAAATACCAAATACATTTGTAGCACAGTTTGGGTAATACCTTCACCTTAAAGCTGCACTGAGACATAAATATAAATGCTGGATCGAATGGCTATGTGCAATGTGAAAGGTATGACTCAGAGTGATGAACCAATAGAGAATCATCATCCAACTCCACAGGTGTCCATACTCTAGAGAGTTTATTCACCTCTTTCAACTCATCGTTTTGGTTTTATGGCCCATAACTAATTAATGTGTTCAAAGGCTAATCACACACCAAACCACTTCACAGTTTGTAGTTCACACAGTTTTACAAGTCATCAAAGTCATTACAGAGGCCACAATTTTATCTTTCGTTGCAGCAATTGTCAGATTAATAGCAGAAAAACTACATTCACTTTACAAAGTAAACCACCAGGAATGTGTGCTTGCATGTATTTGATTGACAGGGCCTTGACAGATGACTTCACTCTGCGTTGCCTCAAAAGTTGGTTTCAGCACCTTTTACCGGACGACCCCGTGTTATTAGACCAGAGCCACCTGCACTGGACTGACAGACTGGCTCCATTCAAAGGAATGAGAGGGCTGCTTTTTTCTTTTTTTTTTTTTTGTGTAAAAAATCACAGTTTGAATATTAGATTTATATTTATCAGGTGGGCACAAATGAATGGCAATGTTGTATGTGGAAAATGTGGAAATAGGTGAATAAACATAGGCCACAACAAACTTATGAGGCGATACAATTTAACGTAACAGCTTCTTCCACTGCAAAACATGAATGCAGTAATAAATTATTTTCCCTTCCAAACATGTAATTTTACGTTTTAAAGTTGTTGTAAACAAGAGTCACCATGTCCCCAGATGTGACTAATCAACCTGGAGTCACCAGTTATCATAATTAATAAGATGTGTTGGTTAACATTATGAGCATAGGACTCAAGTTGTAAAATAATGGAACACATATGTGATCCGATTGCTTCCACATGACTCTCATGGCTGCTTCTGACTTATCAAGGTATTTCGCTTCAGTTTGATGGTGTGAGAAAGTGATTTGGGATTTCCAAAGTACACGGGTGGTTCCCAGTACAGTTTGCAGTATGTATCCACGTAGCATGACAGTCAGTGACATTCAATATAGAGTGTGGTTAATACTGACAGCAGATGCTACCAGTCTAAGAGGGAAAAAAAGCCACATCTGCGTCACTTCTCATCTTCCCTATCATCTTGTAGGTCTTCTCATCTTTGAAAGGAAACTCCAGGGCTCACTCTAGTCTTTGGCTCAGAGACAGTCACGTCCCAGTTTAGCAGGCCTGATTTCTCCTGAGCAGTTAATTTCTTCCCATTTCCTTCATTTTCTGCTCTTCAAGTTTGACTTCCTGTACCTGACAAGGTTGTCTTTATTAGCAACAAAAATCACTGCTTAGAAATACAGACATTGCCCAAAGGATGAGTCTGAGGATATTCTAGATTTTTCTTTCTGTCCCCAAACACCATGTGCAGAGCCATACCAACAGTGAATGTCTCCTACGAACAAGTATGGTGTGTGTCTCAAAGCCTGATCTATGTTATCTGTAGTAAACACATCAACAGGCCCCACTTTTGTTCCTTCATTACCATGACCACACAAACGCTGTGGTTTATTTTGACTCAATTGTATATACATTGTCCAGCTGCCTCACACTCTCACTTCAGCACCAAATTTGGATTCAAACTATTTCCTCCTGTTTGAGTAGTGCTCGCTAAAAACTAGCATTCAGCTGTAGAAGTGAGCCTTTTTTTTTATGAAATACACTAAGTCACTTTCTTAGAGAAGTGGGGTTCTGAACAAATTGTTGTTTTTCTTAGAAGTGTTGGTATATGTATTTTTGAACTTTGTACAGAGCCAGACAAGCTGCCTCACCCGTTTTCAGTCTTCATGTTCCATCTCCTGGCTGTAGCTAGCTATTTAGCAATCAGGCATGAGAGTGATATCAATTTTTTTCATACAGCTCTCAGAAAGAATGAAAGTATTTCTCAAAATCTGTTCCTCTGAATATTTACTGTTGGCGACATCTTTAATTAGGACCATTAGCGTCGGGATTTGGTGCCATAGAGCGTGCAGTCCTCAGAAAGAATTGAGAGACACAACAGCACGTTGCTGGTTTTGGTCTTTTCATGGGATTTGTTGACAACAACAAATGATAGAATAATGCCAGCTTTATGTTTTATGTTTGTCAAAAATCCCAAATAGGATCAATCCATGTCTCACAGGTGTCCATGCTACAGAAATATGTATTTACATACATCACTTCATAAAACATTACCGTATATTGTATAAAGCCATATGGTGGGAGCAATCAAAAAATAGAAAAAATGATGACAAAAACTTTAGCAGCAGTGAGAACATGTGGATTGTTTTTTTCTTCTATTTTCATTTGCATGCTCTCCAGTATGCAGGTCAATGCCATACACAGCAGTAGCTTAATTAGGTAACACAGGGTAAGTGTTTTCACAGGCTGTCCCTGTTCACTGCTGCTGGGAACATGGAGCTCTGGCTCCTCAACAAACATCTGTATTTGTATGAGGGCAATTCTGTATGTCACAGCAGTAAATTCTGTTTTTTTCACAGACACATTTACCATGGTCAGAGTGCTTTGCCAACCCATGGTTCTGCACATTATGATTTATGAGCATGACTTCTTTTCCAGATGGATGCTTGACTGCTGCAGGATCTTACCTGCTGCAGCTCTGGCCACAACTCAGATTGTTGGAGCAGGTACAAAATCACTCCTTCATTGTCTGTGTGTGTGTGTGTGTGTGTGTGTGTGTGTGTGTGTGTGTGTGTGTGTGTGTGTGTGTGTGTGTGTGTGTGTGTGTGTGTGTGTGTGTGTGTGTGTGTGTGCACGTGTGTGTGTGTGTGTGTGTTTTGCCCTCACATACAGAGGAGCAGCAGGTTGGTAGATAACTTTCAGCATTGCCTCCTTCTGAGCTTCTCATGGATGGTGGGGTGTGTTTGATGTACTGGCATTTCATAAGAAGCAGATGTTTGAGCGAGCAGAGATATTTCAATACTTGAGGATTAAAGACAGGTAAATCATTTGGGCTGCAAAATGTAACAGTATTCTATTTTGAAATATCACAGCTGCTTTGTATTGTGACTCACACGAATCCCCTTCCCTTTTTTATCAACTCCAGCAGTAAATTTAATGAATTGCAACTGCAGACACTGCTTGAAAACAGCTTTCTGAGGCCTGTAGATAAAGTCAGAAATGTGCTTTCAAGTGGACTGTACCTTATTGAATGTTTAAATGCACATTTTTAAGTCCAATAAATGTAACACTATGTTTTGTAGAAGGAAATATGTTGGCAGGAAAGAGGCTCAGCTCATAAAATCAAATCAGGCCATGCCATCACACTGTTGAGTCTATCATCACTAATTACTCCACATCATGAAAAAGGCAGTCTTTATGAAACATGCTGTTAACAGCCTGACAGCCAGAAAATAAGGCTGTTGTTCAAAAATTTGTGACGTTCAAAGAGTGTTGTTCAGGGCAGTTTGCCTTTCCAAGCAGGAAGCTGTTGTGTGAACAGAGCTTATCCATGGTTTAAGGTCTGTGGAATGGAAACACAGCAATCCCCTTGTTCCCAAATGAGACTCACCAGAGAGCGACTGAGGGAGCAGGGTGGAAACTTCATGGCATCATCCTATGAGCTGGATTCCAATTCATGTGACTCAAGAGGATTATCAGAATATTAGTTTGCCATAAACATCATTGAAAAATAGTTGGCGTATAGCTCTCTGGCCATGATGAGTCAGAGAGGGTCAACATGAATATTCAACAACATTGATGTGGAACCTCAAAGCTACTGGTGTTACAGCAGGTCACAGCAACTTCAGGCCATGGTATAGACACTGGGGTGGCCATATTGGAGCAATATAACCATCTCAACTAACTTTTGCACTGGTCGTTACTGAGAATTAATTATTTCTTCAGTTACACATCTCGTTAATTTTATGTTTAGAAAATGACAGCTGGTTTTCTAGTTAATAAGCTGAGGCTGCCCAGATTGTTTTGCTCTAACTAAATCGAAGTAAATGTCAATTGCACAATGTAATGGCTATATAATAATTACACCATTGGTATTTTAGATTGGTTTCCTTTAAGTATCTCTTCACCATGCAATTCTGTCTGCCACCTGGGTACAATCTCCAGGGAAAATGAAGGCTTGATTTACAGCGCAAAGCAAGTGTGCCACCACAGATTTGTTGAGTGCCGCACCTGAGTGCGACATTTGGTTTGAACACAAATGCTGGTTTCCCATCACATGAGACCTACTGGACTCGGGGGAGTTCCCAAGACATGGCCATGATATCACCACAGTTAAAAGAAACAGCACCCCACTACACCTTGCCTTTCCACTGCACTCTCTGGTTGCCACAGAATGTGTCTCGTTCCTAATCAAATGTTTGTACTTTAACTGTTTTAACCTGTTTGAATCCTGAGACAGATTGCTGTGCAACCAGCAGTCTCACCTTGCCCGCAGAAGGAAGTAATGGATCACGCATTTTCTTTAAAAAAGTGAAGCATAAGTTCTAAACCCTGCTCTCCTTCAGTTAGGAGGACCAGTCTGCTATTAAACCGTCAGCACAGTGGTACAACTGCCCCTTTATTGCCTGAGTTTGCAGAAATTCAGCCAGACCCACCAAAAGGACTGAAGCACATGTTAATTGCTCCAAAAGTGATAATAATGAGAATAATAAGAGGCTACTGTCTGAGAAGAAACAGCCTTATAACAGTGCATCACTGTGAGCTTTGTTGTTGTGTGAAATTATAGCCTATAGAGCTGTGTCGTTGCTGCTTGAAATACCTCAACCATTGTGCTTCCTGCTTGTTTCTCTTTGCCGAACATGTTGCATTGATTGTGTTGTCCCACACCATTGGGCTGTGCTTGGGTTTATGTCACTGTGAGTAAAACTGGTAAGCTGTGTGGTGTGTTGGTTAAAAGACCACTGCGACCAATGACAAACCAAGTTTGAGTAATAAAGAGACAGTTATTGAATCTTTCCATTGCAGTTCAGATCTCTTCTGTTTTGCTTCAACTGCATTTCCCTCTCTCTTTTACAAACCCGTACACTCATCCACATGCCTTTACATACATCTATAAACACACCTTAAATGCACAGATGGCATGGTAGCATAACTCACCTTGGCTCCATGCTATCATGTTGTCAGAGGTGTGTCTTCCATCTCATTTTTTCTGTTAAACTCACAGTCGCACTCACCATATTAACTTCTCTTTCTCCTCCCTCTCCGACTCTTTCTCTCTCTCTCTCTCTCTCACACACACACACACACACACACACACACACACACACACACACACACACACACACACACACACACACACACACACACACACACACACACACACACACACAATGTCTGGTTTACACTACTTTTGGGGACTTGGTGCTTACTTATTAATTCCTACAGAGCGCCTACAGGTGTTACAGAAATATATGCCAGTAGACTTTCCTTTTGCAAGACATAGCAGATAGAGGGTTTTATTAGGGAAAGCACATGTGTAAAGTAACATTAATGATGGCTCCGCTTCATTTAGATGTGCCAGTGAACCAGCTTCCACCAGTTTGGAGCAATGAATGGAATAGAGTGTTTTAGTTTAGTTTTAGTTTTAATTTAACTGGTCAAAATGGCTGCAGTGAGTATAATTTCAAGTGCTCCTTGAATAAGTCAGAAATACAGTGACATACCGCACATCTCAGGAGGATCATTCACAATGTGGTCTTTAATTTAAATCAACTTTGAAGTAGATCACTGTCTCACAGGATCACTGACTGTGGATCAGATGTGGATTATATATGATACTATGTTCTACTACACACTGGGTTCCTTACTGTAAGCTGTTCACTTAATTTAAAATCATTATTTATGGGCTTTTCTAGCCTTTATTATAGAGACAGCTGAAGGTATGACAGGAAAGGGGGTAGAGAGAGGGGACGACACACATCAAATGAGCCGCAGGTGGGAGTCGAGCCTGCAGCCACTGCAGAGGACTAACAGCCTCGATACATGAGGCGCACACCCTACCAGCTGATGCTTCATAATTTACCAGAACAAGTGAAGGTGAGTAAAGCTGGAAAAAATGTACATGATGGATGTGTTACAACTTGGCAACATGGTCAGGATTAATAGGACAGTAAAGATTTAAATAGCTGCTCAGTGGAAGCACACTGAGGAGATCAGACACAGAGCATTATGTTGCTTGAGGTGGAATCTTGTCTTTGTGGCTCTGCAGCAAGAGTTCTGTGAGGACCTCAAAGGTAATGAGATGTGAAAGAGATCCTTGTAATTAGTTGTGACTTTGATGCAGCAGCAGAGCATAATCATGAAAACAACCCACTTGCCCTCATGGACCAATGCACAGAGCTGAAGCTCAACATGCTCAAGGTGCAGTTCAAGCTGTCTAGTCCAGGTTTACATGATTCTGACCTGACTGAGAGAAGACAAGGGCAGGTCTCGACTTACACAGACAGAGTCACGACTCCTGAGTGATACTGTGATATATCTCAACTTTCTTGTATATAAATACATTTGCCTTGCCTTGCCTTACGAAAAAGATTCTGGATAGATTTATTTTACTTCATTTACTGGTTTGCTTGTGTTTTTATCTGGGAGGACACACATTAATTACAGACTGTTTACATTCCACAGTCCCTCCCCGGAATCTCCATCTCTGTCTATGTCTATGGTGTCACCTCTTCCCGCCGCTGGCTGCTCCCATCAGCCTTGTCTGTCATTACCACTCTCACTGGACACTTTCCCCGCACAGCTCATTATTACAGACCGGGCCTCTCGTCCACTCTCCATGTTTAAATGTGTGCAATGGGAACCTCCACTGGCTGCCTCACACCTCTGCCTGCTCTGCTGCTCTTCTGCCTTCCTTAGTCAAGCTGGTCTAATCAATGCGTTGTCCACTGGAAACAAGTCATGTATCCTGAATGACTTATTTTGCGGTGAAAGAATGGACTTTATATTATTGACTGAAATATGGCAGCAGAACACGGATTACTGCCATTTGACCAAACTTTGTCCTGCAGACTGCTCTTTTATGAGTACACCCTCGCTGACAGCTGTGGTGGTGGACTTGCTGAAATTGTTAGAGACAAGTTTACGTGCCAGATTGTGAAAACTGAGCCTTGCAGTTCTTTTGAACTGCAAATGTTGAGAGTTGGTCAGCTAAATCTTATCTATTTTATTTTAATTTACTGATAACCAGCCTAGTCAGCTCCTCTTTATCAGATGTCACAGATTTTTTGGCATCAGTTATGAAGATGGACATGGATTTTAATCTTCATATTCATGATAATACATGTAGAATTGCATCTGAATTTTTCAAACTCACTAGTCTTTCAACTTTAAGCAATACATGTCTGGCTGTACACACACCAGTGGACACACTCTGGACCTTGTTTTAACACATGGCATAGAAATTGAATTTGTTGGCTCAGGATTTGTGTGTCAGTGACCACAAATGTATTTCATTTGACATTTGCATTACGTTGGAGTCTCAGCCTTTTTGCCATCAGAGACACACTCGTTTAATAAACAAGGCTGCAGCTGTCAGTTTCTCTATGGTGTTTGACAGCAATGTTGTTTTAAAGCATGGAAATGTGAACACTTTAGTCCAATCATTAACAATCACTTCTCAGTGCTGGATAAAATGTCAGAGGTTTGTGCGTTTGTGAAAAGCCACAAAGCTCGTACTACACAGACTGCATCTCAGAGAACTCAGAGAACCCTTGGTGACTTGGCGACGGTAAGGAGACTTTCTTACATGTCAAATTTAATATCTTCCACCAAGAGAAACTCACACTCCTAACATATTACTATTCATACTACTATATCTTGCAAGCTGTTTTCTGTCCATGACTAACTTTTTACTGTTTTTGGGTCCTATACTGCCATAAGTATGACATTCAGTCAAAATGGAAGGAGTGAGACTATGAAGTATATCAAAAATTGCTATTGGATCTGAATATTTCAACGCAGTTTCTGAACTTTAAAAGTCATCCTCATTGGTTTGTCTTAAACTGTTTTTTGCACTTTGCCCTCATAGGATAAGAATGAAGATATTCCATTAAAAAATCCCATGAAAAGACCAAAACCAACAATGTGTTAGTCCCCCTCTTGATACTTTCTCAAGTAAATCTTCAAAATTGTGTCATTGAGCTGAGGTTGGATTTTCTAAGAAAGGTGCATATGTGGTTGAGTCAAAATGGAATAAGATATAAGTCACTGATACACACACGATACGTGTTAGTAGGATCAATATATTGTTGCTTTTGGCCTGCATGTGGGATTTATTGACGATTAAAAGATATACAATATCACAAGACTGATTCTTGATGATAACACGGCTGCTGCCTGAAGTGTCAGCCATTCAACCTCTGTGTCAGTGATGACAGTACCCTCTATAGCTATTTCCAGACAGTGTGGGGTTTGGCAGTGATCAGTTGTCACAACCACCGCAAAGACTCAGTTTGCCATTTGCATTGCTAACTGAGCAAAATTACAAAAGGATCACACAGAGGATAACAGAATATGGAAACAAGTGGTTCTGTTTGCTTGTTGTTGTTTTTTTTTTTTCTTGACTATATCATTTGTGGTTTGAAACGTAAAGAAAAGAAAAAGCTGAGTCCTTAAGTTGTTTACATCACAAGCTGTTACAAAGTTAACATGCATGTATTTTGCTCATCAGAGGCTTGTGATTTAAGATTTAAGATATACTTTATTACACAGCACACACACGCTACCGGGGGGGAGACTGCACACACACCATGCTTTGTGAAATTATTTTATCTGCATTTAACCCATCCCAGCAATCCTTCCTCCACGGCAGACCAGGAGCGGTGGGCTGCCAGCCGACAGCCGCGCCCGGGGACCCAGTTCCTTTTGTCACCATTGGTCAGGTGGTGATCTTCTTGCATGTTTTTAGTGGGGGGTTTTATGGAGGATATCCCAGGTGAGCACGGGGAGAACATGCAAACTCCACACAGAAAGGCTCCCCCTTAGAGAGCAGCAGGCACAGAAGGCATGGTGGAAGACACGTCCACAGCGCCCCAGGCAAGAATTGAACCAGGGACCTTCTAGCTGTGAGGTGACAGTGTTACCACTGTTCCACCGTGCCACCATTATCATCAATCATTATCAGAATGATTTTATTTTTCTTCATGTTCAATTCCAGCTTCTTCTACAGCCACCTCTTGCACTCATTAAACTAGCAGTGTATCGTAAAGAAGGACTTTCCTCTGTGCTGAAGTGCTGGTGCTGGGCTGAGAGGTGGGACTTGGTCAGACCAGTTTCTTGACTTCTGAGTGCAGGGACATTAGTGGTCATCTTCCCAGAGGCCGAGCAGGAGAGTCTGGTCTCATCAGAGTCACACAGCAAGCATCAAGTTACATTCATAAGATGGCTGACATATCATATCCCATTCATTTGGGTGTCACTGCATTCCACTTTCATGTTGCAGGAGCATAAATAACAGCTATCGTCAAACCACTAGCCAGCGCAGGAGTGAGGGTCACACACAAAATTCAGCAGCGAAATTTAAATTGAGTGGCTATTTTGTGTTCTGGCAGTTTTTGAAGATAGCAAACTGTACTTTTTGTTTGTTTCTGTGTTGTTTATACAAACATTTTCCCCAGAGGCTGTGGATGATAATTTAAAGCTCAGGAATAATATTTAAACATATCCTGTGGAGTTTTTGACCTCTATCAGTGCTATGGAGTAGTTTTTCAATGAGAGGGACCCCATTTTGTTTACCTCATGCATGCACATGAGGGCACACATGCCTGAGCACATGCAAGCAAGTGATGCAACACATACAGCAATGTGCCAGCAACATCAGCACTGCTCGTTAATAAACATGGATGGAATCAATGCAGGTTTCAAAGTTCTAGGAAAATTCAACTTTGGAAGTGTTTTATAGGAAGGAAATGCATTCATCACATCAGACCTCAAGCATGCACACAATGCATTCTGGTGAGAGCGTTGAATGTAAACAGAAGGTGAGTCTGGGGGGATTTGGTGACACTTGGTGGCCAGTTGGTGCATTTTACTACCACAGGTCTCAAAGTTGCATTCAAAATCACAGTGTGTCGCAGTCTGACTCAGTCTGAGTTGCAGTCAAAAGATGTTGTTGTTTCATATTATGAGTTTGATGGCTGATCCAGTTTTTGACCTTTTCAATAAAGCTTGCTGTTGACAGTATAATTGTCAGTGTACCGCAGTGGAATTCAGTACTTTCTTTTGCATTTGTATTGTAAAATAACTTTGATATGCGAAAACATTTTTAGCAGTGCATTTTATAATGGGTGGTGATGTGTACTTCCAAACACCCCATCTTTCACAAGAACAGGAAATAGTGCAGATGGTATGGGAATGTAATGTGTTGCCAGGTTTAAATGCCAGCACTAAAAATACCCAACTGGAATGCAGGACTTGGCAGCAGGGACAAGCTGGTGGCCCGGGCTTTGTCGCCACACTCGGGGTCTATTTTAACACAAGGGGCCGTCAGACCGAAACCTGAAGCCGGCTCCTTGGGTCAGCTCCACTTTAATCTTCTATTTTGTTCACAGAGAGTTTTCAGGGGGATGTTTGCTGAGGCTCCAAGAGCAGTTGAGAGATTTGGGAGTCATTTTCCTGGGGTCCTTGGGGAGAGTCTTCTGAAAGTGCTTTTTTTAAAATTTTTTTTATTTCCTTGTCCACCATGCAGCATTGCTCAGCCGTCTGGTGGCTATAAATACGGGTCATAGGTATCCAGGCCTGGACGACACGGCAGATCTGCTTGTTCATGTGCCAGACTTTACTTCCTGCTCCACCTCCTCCACTCTGTGATGGCTCTGACCGTCCTCCCAAGAAGAGAGAGACAATCATTTCAGCAAGAACCAAAAAACAACATTGGTGTACATTTGGGTGATAAAACCCTCAAACGGCTGTAGGAATTATGATGGGAGCAAAGGAAGAAGTCTGGGAAGTATTCCTAGCATGACAATGTCTGCATATGAAGAAGGTCGGGGTGGACGGTTGCGTCAACAAAGCATCAGACAGCTGTGCATTTACCAAACTAACAGTCAATATGGTTTATTTCTAGCAAAACCATTGCTCATACTCATAACCATGACAATGAAAGTCCTCTAACCTTATTTTAACACAAACCACCATCTTTCCCTAAATCCTACCTGATCTTCATTGCTTCAAGTTGAGGAAAGACTTGGGGTTGATGCATTTAAATACAAGAAGTTTATTACAGAAAAATAAACATTTTAATACCTCAGACTGAGCCAGGATTCAGTAAAAACAAGGATATCTGGCTAAGGAAAGGTGTTAGTGATGCAGAGATAGTTATTAATAATGTTTCGTATATAGAATTGACAGGGTGGGTGGAGGAGGTGGTGTGGCAGTCCATGTTAATTCTCAGTTGTAGTTTTAAAGGGTCTTTAATCTCTTATATCGTTTGATTTTTATCGCTCTGAAAGTTGAACATCACAGTAATACCATTATAGTTTTGTGTATTTACAGGTCTCAGTCTTGGCTGGTTATCATCTGCATGAATGAGTTCAAAGTGAACACTGCTAATTTTTTAACCCACACAACCAAACCCACACAATATCTCAAAATCTAGCCTGACTGATATTATTCTCAGGAATAAACTTGCTAAACACATCTTTAGTGGTGTATTTGATGTAGTGATAAGTGATCATTGCCTTTCCTGAATCAAGGATATGAGCATTCAAAAAGTAACCTCCCCTATGAAAGATAGAAGGAAGCCTGAAAAAGCTCAGTGATCAAGCCTTTCTACATGACCTGTGTCACAGTACTATGTCTGACATTATTAAAATTCCCAACATAGAATTTACTTTAAATCATTTTATTGCTCTTTTTAGTTCAATAGTTGAAAATGCATACTTTTAGAAATCTAAGATAGGTCTAGTCCATGGTGCACTGCTGATCTTTTTAATTCTGGAAACAGAGCTCAAGCTCCAGACAGATGACCCAGAATCCCTTCCCACTGGTTTGTGTTCAGGCAACTTACTCCACTGTCAAGCTGCACAGAGCAGACCGAGCCAGCCAGGAAGTCAGACACGGGAATGGCATAGAGAATCCAGCAAATTTTCAGATTAATTCAATTCAATATACCTTTATTTGTCCCGCAAGGGGAAATTCCAACGAAACACCCTGTGCAGACCCCCAATCATGAATCGACATTCAAACACAATTGAAACAGACAGAAAATGAAAACATTTAACCAAGAAACCCACTTACCCATGGTTGAAGCACAAACAGCTGCGTTTGAAGCCGCGTGGAGGACAGAACAAAAACCTCCCCATACCTGCAATGCAACAGCCATGTGGAATCTCCAGTTAGTAATCGCTGTAACTGCTGCTCTAAGAAGAGCTAAGTCTTACTACTATCAACATTCTTTCACCAGCTCCACTCATTTGGCATATATGAAACAAAACAAGGATGAAATAATAGTCACAATAATAATAGTAATAACCATCATTCAGTTACTGTAATTACTGTATGAGTGTAATTACTTCACTAGAGATCTGTTGAATATGGCACTTGTGTTTATATGTATGATTGTGTGTATGAGAGAAAAGAAAATAATGATACTGAAAAATAAATTATCAATAGGCAGTAATAAGGGAAGAATGATTCTCACAAACTAAATAAAAAGTTTGTAATTGAAAATGGTGAAATGTCAGTTATTGTGGTGTGGGGATCCTGGCATGGCTTCAGAGTGATCTATTCCACAGTTGAAGTTTGTGGAAGTGGGGGGACTGAGGATTCGGGCATTTAAGTAAGGTATGAACAGACATGGTGAACCTATCCTTTAAATTCAATGGGTGCTCAAGCTTTTGCTGTACTGGTGCCTCAGCTTTGGAACAACCATCTGGTACAGGGTTTCTCAAAGCCCGGACCTCGGTCCACATCCAGACCAAACACAAGTCAAGTCAGAGTCAGCCCATAACTCAGTGATCATCAACTGGCAGCCCGTAGGCCGTATCTGTCCCACAGAATATTTGTGAATTCAGAAAATGCATGCATCTAACATTACTCACCAGTGGAAGAGGCCTAGTCCATGCTAAGAGTGATCATTGATTAGCTTGGGAACCTCAGGCAACAAGCAAAAAAGTCCATAATTCATAATTCACCTGTTCTCTAGAATCTGATTATTCTCCAACTCCTTCCTCTCTGCTAGAGGACCCACCATCAAACCACTCGGCTCCCAGGCTGTCTATTCACTGGAGCTGACAGCAGCACACTGGCTGGACTAAAGCAGGAAACTCCAGAGTCACTAAGCTTGTCTGTTAGATGCAATGGCTAATTAGGCCTGAATATTACAAAAAAAAAAAAAAGTCTGGCCCCCACAAATGTAGTCAAGGACTCCTGCCACCTCATGTTATGAATAAGCTACAATGTGTTATGAAGTGTGATGTTTCCCATTTTGAAATAAATTTTCTATTGATCAATACATTCTTAGTGGTGCTGATTATATAGTGTAGCTGGACGTCTTTTACAGTGATCCTGTCCTCAGATGAATGTGGTTTTAATGTGGCTTATTTCCTTTTGTTTGACATTGTTTTCATGGTGACATTCACTGCTGGAGAAAGGGTTGTGTGTTGTTGCTTTCAACTTTGAATAAGAATCAGATGCAGACCTTTGAATCATAAGTTTGAGAACCTCTGATTGAGTATTTCACATTCTGACCTTTCACCCTGCATCGATGGACTTTATCTTTCATGGCAGGTTAAGTTTATGCAGTTGTCATATGAATTTTTAAAAATGCAGTTGAAACCTCAGTGGAAGCTGGTAAGTGGTAGTTAAATTAAGATTATTTTGTCAGACTACTATTTCCAAGGTCAAGAATGAGCTTTCACAATCACGATTTTTACATTGTTCTCGTCTGTCCACTGGACATACTGTTCTCATAATACAGGAATATTAAGAGTGTTTTTTTACACATCCTATAAACAATCATGTTTTTTTGCCCATAATGTCTTTGAGAATATTGTATTACTGCTGTGATTGATCGTGGGTGGAGAGGTATGAGCTACATCTACAGTATGTACAGTATTAACCACAAGCATTGATGCATCTCTGTTCCATACATTGTTGTAAAGCAATTAGTCATCTACAGTCTGTCAAATAAATGCTGTAGAAAAGCTGTGATAAGCTTCTCATCTATTTTTCCAGACAGGGCTGTTATTTATGAAACCAAAGTACAGTGGTAGGAAAAGAGTGGACATATGGAAAACTGATGGATAACAAACTGCCTGGTAGACAAGCTCGCTGACTGTATGCACACTGGCCAAGTTGTGACTTCACTTTATAGATAATAAATGGACTTAGAGTCACTTATTGATTGTGGTGCTCTCAGTGTAATGAATGCTGTCTCGAGGCCTGTTTTTCATTTCCTGACCATTTCTCATTTACAGCTACAGTAAATCATGAACAGTTGTCCACAAGCCTGAATAGGGTCCACATTGCATTTCAGTGACAGCTCCTCGGCATCACCAACACTCGGCATTTATCAAAATGTTTCTACTAATGATTGTCTCAGTTCTTCCCAATACCAATATATGGAATGTACCTTTCAACATAAACATGTTTACAGCCTGGTACAAAAAATGGTTTTGGCCTCTGTAGCTAATTTCTATGTTCATGACAACTGTACAGGGGTGAGCTCTTTAAGGAATCAAGGAAGACACCCAACTGTGCTAATGATGTTAATAAGAGTGTATGCTAACTACAGTTACAGCATGTGCCAAAGTAAAACATAAGAGAGAAGTGTTATCATTTAGGGTGATAATACTTTTGAACAAAAGGCATCTGTCAATGTTAAACTGGCCATAAAGGCAATGTAACATTAATATTAATGCTAGACTTGGCTCGCCTTTCCATGTGGAGCCTACCTCTACAGGATGCGGAAAGCAGAATTTTTCTATACAGATTATATACAAATTGAAGGCAATGGCTGCCTTCAATTATTTACTAAGTTGTACTTTTTTCCTTTGACAAATTCAAACTCATTAATGTTTTTTATTGATTTCCAAACAACATATGTTAAACCAATTAAAGTTTCTGGATATTTGTGTGATTTTACACCTGATGCAAATCATTACTCAAATCAGCTTGTCATGTCAGATAAACCTCACTCCGTACAGCTGTTTTGGGCCAGCATAACAAGCTGTGCAGCCTGCACTGATGTTTAATCACTTCATAAGATTGATCATACGATAAACACATACTATCATATGCTATTATTCTAGCTTGTTGTTACTGTCGCTTTTGGTTGTGCATCTTGCTCTGCCTCTCTCTTTCTCCACAGCTGGCCAAAGCAGATGGCCCATCCAGAGCTGGAAGATAAGATAAGGTAAAAAAAAGTATTGATCCCTCACCGAGGAAATTAAGTAAAGAGCATTGTTTAGCAACTTGTTCTAATTTCCAGAGTGTCAAATACCTACTGTATGCTTTGTCACTCCCCTCAGCATTGCCTACAGGTGTCCAAGGTACCCTTGAGTGTCTGTATGAGACGCCCCAGGATTTCAACTAAATCCAATGTAAACCCATCCACAGCAATATTAGATCCCCAGAGCAACTGCTCTGGCTGCCCAACACGTTCTCATCCCAGGTCGTCAAATACCAATGCTGCTTTATGCCTGCCTGCCACAAAGCCATTCTAACACATGCTTAATGTTGTGAAACACTCACGGCTTGGTTCAGTTTAGCCACCAAAACTACTTGTTTTGTGTCTCATACAGATGATAAAAGGTACCTTAATTGTCTGTATGAGACGGCGAGATGGATATTTAAATCGGATTGGTCTAAACCTGCTCCATATGAAAAGCGTCATGAGATAACTTTTGTTGTGATTTAGTGCTATATTAATAAAACTGAATAGATTTTTTTTTTTTTAAGTTGAAAAGGAAATGCATTAGCAAACTCTTTTGTATTTACAAATCCTGATCGCGCAAAGCAATATTAGGATTCATGGCGTCCCTAAGTGCAGTATTCTCAGTATTCTCTCCTCCATGCTCTGGTTTCGTCTCTGCCAACTCCAAAGAAAAACAGCTGCTACTACATTCACCAGCTAGTTCCCTTCTCTGTCTGCTGTTTGGTGCTGGGCAGGTGATGTACAGTGGATTTATTATTTCAGTTTTCTTTTTTTAGTAGTAGCTCCTTCATTCATAAACTGCAGACAAAGTATAGTAAATGGACTGTATTTATACAGCACTTTCCTAGTCTGACGACCACTCAAAGCACTTTTACACACAAGCCTGCCTCAACCCATTCACACACATTTATACGATGAACAGCCACCTGACCATTACAAGCTTTAACCATTCACACACACACACACACACACACGCACACACACATATATCAGTGGCACAGCATTGAGAGCAATTTGGCATTTAGTATCTTGCCCAAGGGTACTTCGACATGCTGAGGCCAAGGATTAAACCACCGACTTTCTGGTTAGTGGACAACCATTTTACCTCTTGAGCCAAAACTGCTCCAAGCTGTATTTTGTTATATTACAACAACAACATGACATTGTTGCTTCAAAACTGATTGTTGATGATACTGATGATATGGCAATGATATGTGACCATTATGCCAGATAGTCAGTGTAGCACACTGCATTAAAAGATGTCACACAGCAGCGATGACATGACTTCTGTATGTCATGTCAAGCTGTGATGGTGATGACTTGATAGTAGTCACAGTTTAACAGAGAATGTATTACATAGATGGATGTTGTTGATATAATCTGCAGTAAAAGAGATACTAATCTCCTTTGGCCATCGCCCATAATTGTTATGATTCTGGCTTCCTGTCTCTCCCTGTGTGTCTCCTCTCCCTTTTTCCCTGTGTGTGTGTCTGTCTGTCTACCCCTGGCGACGTGGCTGGGCAGCCCCTCACCTGCTGCCAGCTCCTCCCACTGCGACTCACCTGCAGTCACTCTCCCTGATCAGGGAGAGTATTTAAGGCATGAACCTGCTCCTCTTCCTTGCCGCATTGTTCCTCGATCTTCGTGTCGATGTTTGGTCATATGGTTCGTAAGTACAAGTCTCTTTGTTTCTCTCTCTATTTCAGAAATATGTCTTTTGTCGTCCACATTTTTCCAGCCATTAAGTGTGCTGTGTTTTTCTTTGTTTTCAGTGTCTGCCTGTCGCTTCCACGCGTGCCTCGTGTCATACCCACTTCGTCAGGGCTCCTTCAGTTTATCCACTCCGTTTGAGTGCGTCTTTTGTTTGTTCATTATCCGCTCATTGAGCGCGTTTTCTGTTTTCCTTTTTGATAATAAATTCGGCTTTGATTTACACAATCTCCGTTTCGGGTCTGCATCTCTGGGTCCTATTACTCGGCGGCTGTACAGCCTCCTAACAATAATGTGAATCTGAGTGCTAAGAACTTCAGTTTCTGGCTGATTAGCATGTGAGATTAAACTTAGCAATGAAAATTGCTGCTGATGTGACTGGATGAAAGTAAAGACTTGGTGCCTGGAGGTGCAATACTTTTAGCTGTCAGCTACTGAGCTTAATGAGCTCAAAAACCAAAGACCTTTTGGCCCCGGGCTGAAAAAGTGCTTTGATAACATTCAGAAGTAGTCCAAAATAAGGTTTGATCATTACCTAACATGAGTCATGAATGCATGGGAAAAGTGAGCCAAACAGACACAAAGTAAACAGCTTTTCCAGCTGCTTCTTAACAGTGCCACCTGAGTGCGGTTTGGAAGACGACTTTTCAAGGGGCTCCTCTGCTGGGAAAGAGCTCTGAGCCAGTCCCACATGCTGCTGTTGATGGGTTTGTCACACAGGCCTGGGTTAACCCATGCTGGATTACTAAATGGGCTGCATCTGACTTTAATTATGGCGAACATCACAAAACCACAGGACGTTAGGAAGATCAAACACACTGAATTTGCTTATGGGACTGCTGATACACTTTAATACGTGTAGATACATGTAGTCACGTAACAGGAAGAAAGGGAGAAGAATTGGACTCATCAGGGAATTAATGTAAGTAGATGTATTTTTCATCAATAAATCATTAGCACATTCATTTTCAGATGCAGCTGGCCAGTGATGTTGTAATTTCCACATCATCTGGGTTCCAGAAGTGATTTGGCTGTTCATTTGTTTACCCAAATATCAAAGCAGTGGAGGTTCCAGATGATTCTGCTCATTCAGCAAACGTAAAGTGAAAGGGTAATGTATAATGGATGTATATTTAATTAACATTTTGAAAAATAAGAAATGGGTGCAAGGCTGCCTTCAGTAAAGCTTTGTGCAATGAAGTAGATACCTCAGAAAAGAGCGGTCAATACACAATGTGTTGATTTGGTCTATATCATTACTAGCATATCATTACAGGCTACTTATGACCTGAGGACCTTTGTTGCATGTTGTTCCTCTGTTGGCTATCCAATAAAGCCAACATGTCACAAAATGAATCTTATATGAAATGTACTGTCATTCATTCCTTTCTTTTTACATCTTTTTGATGTAAAACAGATGGATGACTGTATTAGCTGTATTTGCTGTATTTGCTGCACAAACCCATTTAAGTTGTGTTCCACATCTCCACTAATTGCATAGTTTCAAGTTGACGTGAAGGTACCTGGTCCGATAACACTCTGGTTGTCATTAACTCTTATCTCTTTGCTTCCTCTTTGAAACGAACAAGGAGGGAGAGGAGAGAAAGTGGCAACATCCTTTTTGGGACACAATTCACAATATGCAATAGGCATTGGGACATTAGGCTTACACAATAGGCTTTAGGAAGGAACGTCTTCATCCTGAGAAACACACTCCTGCACTTACATAAGACAAGATGAGATGAGATGAGATGAGATGAGATAACACTGTATTGGTGGTGGAGGTTGAGACGACTTTGGCCCCTCCTGTACAGGACATCATTGTGACAGAATAGTGATGGAAGAAACATGGGAAATGCACAAAAAACACTCACTTAAACAAAGAAAAACAGTTGTAGCTGCCGTAACAAGCTGCCACTCGCACGGAACTTGTAAATCAAGGCCTGCATGATTGTGCTGTGTGGTGTGTGTCTGTGTAATTACACAACTGTTAAGAATTTGGGGTGCACAAATCCACCAAGATAAACATGGGTAAGATGCCAGCAGAAAGGAAAGCCAGCCCTGAGGACACAGTACAGTAACTGACGTCAAGAGCTGAAAGTTAGCAACAAATTAGCTTCAACCACTGCTGGAAATAACAAGCGTCAGGCCGTCATACATCACTGTTCCCCACTCTAATCTGTGCTGAGTGGTCTTTGTTGTACACAGTGCCAAAGTCGTCCGATTACAAAACCTAATAGATATGAGCTGACGCTCCATTACATTCATCCTGACCCTGCAGCTTACGGGTCACACTGCAAAGTGAAAAAGGTACTGAAATAAACACAGTGACCAATAAACCTCCTGTGATATTTGTCTATAAACAGCCAGGAGAGGAAAGGCAGGGTTTCCCTCTTATGTTAGATGTGTGTAGTTGACAAACTAGTTAAGGGAAAAGGATGATAGGAAGCTCCACCCAGCTGGCCAGCAGGGTCACTTTCCCAGGATGAGAAAAACAAGGGTGTACAATGAAATGTACAAGAGACATTAAGTTCCTCAGTATCTTTACAAAAGAGCAAGAACGGTAGTAAATCAAAGCAAGGTGGACAATCTGATGTTTATTTACTCAAAAAGCACAAAAAAAAAAAATTACAAAAATGGAAGTCTAAAGTTTTTAAGCTAGACTATTGGCCTCTAGAGATATTTGTGTTTATTACACCAAACAATACTAACTTGTTGGATGGAACCAACAACACACATGATTATGTCACTGTTAGGTTACGTTCATTTAACTGTTCAAATAGCACTGTCTAAATGTTGTTTCAAAGCCTTCTACAAAGCCAGATGTGCAACTCTGATTAAGAATACTACATTGCTTTTTTTAGATAATTTAGTAGTGAAATAAATTTCATTTCAACCACACCTATGTTCTGCAGTGATTGGTCTTCGAGTGCAGTCATTAAGAGGAGATATTTTGACTTTACACAGCGTTCTATATTCAAGGCCTACAGAACATCTCTACATGGCACGTCGTCTTCTTGGATAAAGAATTTGGTGTTTTTACTTCAGTGCATGAGACCACAGTGAATGATGTATGTTTTAAGATGTCAGTAATAGTCAATAATCTTAAAGGTTCCGTGTGTAGGAATTTGGGACATTTAGTAGGGAGGGGGCCGATTGCCACCAACTGCATACACCTCACACAGATGAAAACATCATTCTGAATATTAGATTCCCTTTCTGCCAATTGAGCCCCATAAATCTTACACATTGGACCTTTAAAGCTGGTTTTATCTGCTCTCAGGGTTTACGTAGAGTGTAGATAAACACGTGGAGTAAACAATTTTAAACATTAAATATTACATATTATCATTCTTCTTATTATACATTTGAGATATTATTATTATATTCCCACCAACTGTTACAAGAACAAGACAACCTGGATGTTGCACTAAATAATGTTCATGCTTGACATGTTTGTTGCTTGGATACAAGCTAAAACTAACATAAGGGAAGGGTCTATAATCCTGCTAAATGATTAGCCAGATACCCAAGTGGGCCATAAGATAACATGGAGTCATCTCCTGAGCCTGCCAATAGATGAACTTGGAAAGACATACTCTATCCATCTTGTTCTGTTTTTTTATTCATTTATTTTTTTTGATTCAGTTTTATTTGTATGGCGTCAAATCTAGAGCATAATTTAATTGGCAGAGACCCAACTATCCCCACAAGCAAACACCCAACATTAACATTAACTTACCATTCAGAAACTTCAAAGAGAGCAGCAGTCTGGGTGGGCGGCCACCTGCCTCGACCGGTTGTGATAAGAGAGACAGAGAGAGACGGACAGCATATAGACAGACAATAATAACAATAACAATAACAGCTTTACTAGATTATACTAACAACGATCATAGAATGACTAATACAGAATAATGTGTGATAGTGTGTGTATATGGTATACAGTATGTATGATAGTCATACCTGTCAACATTGGCATTTGAAAACAAGGGTGACGCCCCACCTTGGGCCATCCCACCACCCTTACCACTGTCCACAAACCCCTTCCATTTATACAAAGCTATACTCAGTGAATCCTACTATCACCACTGGGTAACCACTTGCTTTAAAATATCAGAGCAACAAGGATTTTGTTTACTAGTTCCTAAATTAAGATAAGATAAGATAAGATAAGATAAGATAAGATAAGATAAGATAAGATAAGATAAGATATACCTTCATTAGTCCCACAGTGGGGAAATTTCAGGTATTACAGCAGCAAAAGTGGATAGCAAACATAGAGGGCATCAGTAAAAGGACATTAAATATCAACCAACAATATAAACAATATAAACAAGGAGTAATGAAATATGAGCAAACAATACTGATATTGCACATTGATATGAATATGAACCATCAGTACTGACATTTCACATTGAATGATAGTACTCCTGACTGGAGTTATGATAGTGAATAGTGTCCTATATTGCACACAGGAACTGATATATTGCATTGCAAGTTGAGATACAATATCTTCACAGTGTGAATGAATGTGGTCTACTGGGAGCACTGCTGGTTGTAAAGTCTGACTGCTGCAGGAAGGAAGGACCTGCGATAGCGTTCCTTCACACACTTTGGGTGAAGCAGTCTGTCGCTGAAGGAGCTCTCTAGCGCTGTTAAAGTGTCCTGCAGGGGTGGGAGTCGTTCTCAATCATGGATGACAACTTAGCCATCATCCTCCTCTCTCCTACCACCTCCACTGAGTCGAGGGGGCATCCCAGGACAGAGCTGGCCTTCTTGATCAGTTTGTCAAGTCTCTTTCTGTCAGCTGTCGAGATGCTGCTCCCCCAGCAGACCACTCCATAAAAGATGGCTGATGCCACCACAGTGTCATAAAAGGTCTTCAGGAGTGCCCCCTGCACTCCAAACGACCTCAGTCTCCTGAGCAGATAAAGTCTGCTCTGGCCTTTCTTGTAAAGTGCGGTTGTGTTGTGAGTCCAGTCCAGTTTATTGTTTAGGTGAACACCCAGGTACTTATAAGATGTGACCATCTCGATGTCCGTTCCCTGGATGTTCACCGGTGTCAGGGGGCAGGGTGGTCGTCTGCGGAAATCCACCACCAGTTCTTTGGTTTTCCCTGCGTTGATCTGGAGGCAGCACTGGCACCAGTCCACGACTGACTACAGTGACTACAGTTAAGTGACCTGGTTGGTCTAAATATTTATCAGGTGTTTCTAAGTTTCCTGTGTTGGCAGATGAATCGGGAGCAGCTCATGAAGTTGTTACTGCTGAGGACTATAGGAATACATGGCTCTTTAGAGTTGTCTCTTTGATTCTCTGTCAGTCTGGCTGCAGTGCTGAAAAGAGACAAAAAGATCCAAAGAGAGCTGTGGTGTCATGGGGATTTTGTGGTGTGTCCTGCATCAGCTACAATGAGGCTGCTGCACCATGATGAGCAGGAGCGTTTTTGGCAGCGTTGTAAATGGATACACTCAGAGCAGATGGGATATCATTATTTGTGAAATACTAGACCTGCAGAGAAAAAGAATTCAGCTGACAGGGATGTGTTTACCAAGTGAATAATAATAACCTAATAATGCTGTGATTCCCCATGCCAAAAGTACGTGGACATCCACACAAAGCATGTGGACACCTGAACATTACAGTCACATGTCTTTGTTGAACATATCACTCTGACACCATGGTCAGTAATGTGCTGTGCAGGCTTTCCACCAGATAATGAGCCTGGCTGCTGGGATTTGCTCCCGTTCTAAAACTGATGCTGGGTGATAAGGTCTGGCTTCTTCAGGCTTCTTCCACAGCAGACTGGAAAGCCATTTCTTTACTGACCAGGCCTATGAGCTGTTGCCGTAAAGGTGGAGGCATACTTCTTATGTAAAATATCATTGTATGCTGTAGTTCCTTTAATTAGATACCAGTTCTGCACATATCTTCAACAATTACAAAAGATTTTCAGGTTATGTCTACATTTCATTCAGTGTGATGCTTTACGTCAGCCTGCATCTGACTAGCTTGGTTTAAAGGTGAGCAATCATATTTCTCTGTGGAAATGGATAAAAAGTGTTTTAGCAAAAAGAAAAGCTCACCTAATGAGGACAGATATGTGAAAGAGTATAATAAAATGTAAACAGACTGCATTTACAGAGTACTTTTCTAATCTACTTTGACCATTCAAAGCACTTTACAACACATGCCACATTCACCCACTGATGACACAGCATCGCCAGCAATTTGCTGTGTTTTCAATTCAATTCAATTCAATTCAATTCAATATTCCTTTATTAGTCCCACGAGGGGAAATTCCAATATACAGCAGCATCTATAAAGTGTAGAAAGTATTAGAACAAGTGCAAGTTTGGTGCGTCCTTTGACTGTTTTTCTGCACAAAATGGACTGACCGTGTGTCACATACCTCAGTCAAGAGGAACAGCCTGTTGGAGAATAGAAAAAAGTTATTATAGCAAAAAGCAGCATGAATCAGTTCTCTGATCAGCGTTGTATTAGCTGCAGTACCAGCAGTGTAAAATGGACTTGGCTCCAAATCAAGAATTAATGAAAGGGCGCTGCCGTTTATAGCTGATTGAAATCTGAAACTCTGAAGAGAACCTCCTCCACAGCAGGTTAGGTGTGCAGCATAAGTTACCATGGTGATTTTGTGCAGGTTAAAAGAAACTTCCTTTCCTGAAAAACTAAAACTGGCTTTAGGCTCAACATCCCTCGATAACCCATGAATCTCACTTCATAGTTCACCCCTCAGGTCAGTTACGTTCTGCTCAGTTGAAGCTTTGGTTTCTTTACTGCTTAGCTGAACTCCTTTGAGTCTGAACTTTAATTGTTGCAGTGTCTTCTTCTAGTTTCTTATGTTACATTAAGATTTATTTAAATTTCCTTTTTTTTTTTTAAAGCATTTTTTCAACTTTATTAAAGCAATTTCTCTTTTCACACCTTTGTCCTTTTCCCTGTTCGGCTTGGTCCCTGACAGGAGAGGAGTTTTACTGTCTTTGGCCCCACTGATGCTCAGAATGAGTCAGTGAGATCATACATCACATCCAGCTACGAGCGGTATGGCCAGCTCCCGTCAGACCTGACTCGCAGTGTTTAAATTCAAATGGAATAAAACAGGCATACACACACACATCCACACACACACACACAAACAGAGTTGTGTTTATATCACTTCTGATGACATTACATGGGCTTAGACTAATTTCCTGGAGACCTCCTCCATCCTTAACCTAAACATAACCTTATCCTAACCTTAAATAGTCCAATCCTTCAGCCTAAAACTGAATGATTCTCGTTATGGAGACTTGCGTTTTGTCTCCAAAAAAGGCCAGTGCCCATAATGATACTGTGTAAACAGATTTATGCCCCCACAACATGAGTAATACACATCCAAACACACACACACACACACACACACACACACACACACACACACACACACACACACACACACACACACACACACACACACACACACACACACAGCTTCTTCCTCCCGCAGCAGAGCCAAGAGGACCTGGTCCAGTCTTTTCAACACTAGGCACAGGGTTTGTTTAGACTGCCTTTGTATCCAGGTGTTTTCTCCATCCACCGTGCATGCTGACTAAGAGTGTCCATGCCTCTTTAGCTGAGGAGCTCTGGGGCCTCCTCCCTCCCTTGCAGCAGTGAGGCTGGGGAAGCCATCTGCTGGGCTCCTCTGAAGGAGGATGCTGAAGCGGGCAGCATCTGCTATAGTAGTAAGTCTACTGGCCACACTGATCACATCCTGTAGGTTAAGTTCATTAAAGTGGATCCAGCATCCTGCAGAATCCCCCTCAGTGACTGAACCTGCATGTTTACACTCACAAGTGCCTGCTCGTCATGATACAACTGGACAATCTGGACAGAGAGATTCCACAGATCTGGAAGTTTTTATTTAGTTATTCTAATGGTTGCCAGCAGAACAGTAATTCCTCCTGGCTCTGTGGTTTCTTACCATGGGAACCTGCGTGCATTCAGCTGGTGATGCAGAAATCATTTCTCTGTTTTCTTCAGTTAAAATGAACACTTTTACACAGAATGTGTCATCCATACATCTGTATCATAGTATCGCTCACTGTGAGACAGTGTCTACCTCAGTGCAGTTCCTGGGCATAATATTTCAATATGCTGTATCAAGTTTAAGTTAAGAGCTCACACGTGCAGCAGAGGCATTGAGAGTGCACTGAGTGGTAAAATGAATATGTCAACTTAGAAATTTACATGATTTGGAGTTTTCTGCCAGCATTCCTCTCTTGCCTTATTTGCAGCCACACTGTTTCTTTTTGCTGTAATTATTTTGCATAATCTTCAGAGCTCTCCATTATAACAAATCGTTCCTCTTCAAGTAGGTGGCATGCAATCAGTCCATTTTGTGCAGAAGAGTCAGATGATGCACCAAATGCCCCTTTTTGGGGGAACTTACACAGAGTCTGATGAAGAAAAGCTGGGTTAACAGAGGAACTTTGTAGCCACCATAATGATACTCATAATCTGTGACTGGGGTCTGTCTGTCTGGTTATGTTAAACTTGCTTAGTAGTACACTTCCTCTACATATGAATGTAAATAGCTTGGAATGTGTGTAGGTGTGTATGTGTAAGTACCCTGTGCATGTTATGTGCAGTAAGTGTAGTGATGAACACATATATCTAGAAACAGAGTTACATGCTGTTACCTTTGGAAGGCCAATCATTGAGTAGGACACAGAGCTCCTTGTACAGCTCAGACGTGTGTGATTTGTCTCACTCCTTGTCTTCACAGGATTAGACAAGCTGAAATGACTTTCTTCACCTTTGTGAAGCCTGAAAGCTGCTCATTGCTGCTTGCCACTTTAATGTTGGCCCATTGAGCTGCTTCCATCTGTTGTACACTAAAGGCCTTGAACCCAGGATCGCTGCTTGTGCCTATATTTTTAGTTGAAATTGTTTTGTTTATGCTTTTATGTTTCACTTACTTTACCATCAACATGATATAAATTCTAGAAGTTATTCACAATACAATTAATTATGCAGGGATGAGATTTTTATTATACTTTGGTGAAGCAGCTCCTGTTCTGCCCCCTCACCCACACATTCAAATTATTTTGGCTGAATAGATATTCATAAATAAAGCCCTTTCCTCATATTACACTGCTATGGTTAAGGTTTAGTTTGGTTCAGACACACAAACATGGTTTTGGGTCCACCCTGGCCTCCTCCTTGAGTGGACTTTGTGTCTCTATAATAATGACTTCCTCCTTTGCTCTTGATGGACAAGAGTTATAATTCTTACAGTCTCTAGGGGACTTTGTTACTTAAATGCAAACATATGTTGTTTTGGGGTAGTTGCTAATATGATGTGTTTTTCTTGGGTGGACTGCCTAGGCGTTATGCCTGGTTAACCAGGTTTGCTTTGCTTTTGCCAGTGACTGAGGGGATACAACATCTTAAAATGCATAAAATAAAAGAATCTCAGATGAATACCAATGCCCTCCTCTTTTACTCATCCAGATTCAATTCATCAATGAAGTTATTGTAATAAAAGAAGACGAAATATGTTAAAATCAGCGACACCGGTGGTATTTTGTTCTGAACTGTTAATTCACTCTCAGTCATTGTGTGGCAGTGGAGCTCGCTGCCTCCTCTCATCTTGCTGTATTATTTTCACTGGTGGATCTTCTCACACAGGCAGCATTGACTCTTATTGTGCCCAGTTTCCAAACACACGCACACTTTGCCAATGAACACTTACGTACTTCCACTGTTTCAGAGTCAACATAGCCAGAGTTATTTCTAACACTACACTGTTTTTTTTTTCCAGTGCTCAACTTTTACAGACAGTAGTGTTTCCAAACTACATGAAAACAGAAAGAGCTAAAAGCCTGAAGTTTTCAGCATGTTTATAAAGCATGTGAGATAACACAGCCCATCAAAATTTGTCTTGTTTGGATGCAATGAGATGAGGCTGATCCTGAATCTTTTTGGTGGTCCCGTGGACACGAGCACAACCCTCCCTTACATCTATAATCATTTCAAATCATTATTTCCTCTTGTCTTACGCAAATTGAGCCAAGTAAAGATATGCCTGCTGTTGTCCACTAGTCAACAGAGGCCTTCAGTCAGACCTGTACTGACCTCTACTGGTGAACGTGAAATACAGCACCAGTGAAGGAACCTACAATCATGACTGTATACTGTAACAGCGATGATCACAAGCATATCCACTCAGACCATAAATTATCTTAAATGATACCTAAATGTATCTGCTACACCCAGTTGTACCTGCCCGTTAAGCCAAACCGCCAATCTGCAGAGTCCTGTGCCTGATGATGAATGTGATGTAGGGTTTACGGTGTCGTCTACAGTGTGTTCCAGCACATTATCAGACAGACTCTGTCATCTGCTGCTTTCCTGTTTCAGCAGATCAAGATTTTTTTTTAGCAATCCTTAATTTTTTTCCCATGAATCCATTATTTTTTAGAATTTATGTTTCCAAAAATAAGATCTATTTTTACCTGTAAAGACACACAGACCATCACAGAAGGTTTTATTATCTCATGCCTTCAAATTCCTTTTTACAGACATCAGAGCTCAGCCGCCAGGTTCGTCCATAAGAGGCATGACCAAGATTCATTCTCATGTTTTAAGGGGTTGAGGGGTCATCAGTGCAGAATATGTGACTGGCAGTGCTTCACACTGAACCGTCTACGGTCACTTCCAGTCAGGAGATAATTTTAGAAAATGTCCTCACATCTTTAAACTCGTTTACAGTCCACATAGGATCTTTTATTGTTTGTTGTTGTATAGCTATGTTTAGTTTGGCTGACTGTGGAAGAAGCCTTCCATGTGCATTGCATAATGTTCAGTCTCATACGAGCTGAGATTCCTGGACAGGGGTCTGCTCCGCAGTCCCAGCTCATAACCAGAGGGCACAGACAGAGAGCAGAGGCTCTGAGGAGATAACACTGCGTCAGAATCATCTTTAAATCTGTAATTAAAACTTTTATCTGAAAGATAATGACTTTCCTATGCATGTTTCTTCTGGCCTGCACTCTTTATTTATTTATTTATTTTTTCCCCTTCTCCTTTCTTCTTGTCTACCCCTTTTTTCCATTTTTTTGTGGTAGCTTTGTTTTCTTAACTGCTGTTTACATGGTCAAGAATGAATTTTGAACCTCTAACCACAGACAGAATTGTCCATTTTAGGTATGCAGGGCCTCCCAAAGCTGGTGTTTTGCTGCCCTCTGTAGACTCTTTAAATACTGTCTGCTATTTCTGATAACACCGAACTTTCACTCCCACCTTGCATTTGGGAATCATTATCATAACTTGTCAAAGTCCATTGATACTGTCAGCGTACTGACAGGAGCTCAAACCAGCATCCATAGTGCTTTCTGCGGGGAAGGTAACAAACATAATCACACAGGATATGGCTTGAACATCTGGACTTCATTTGATTGGATGGAACTACTGATTCCTTTCACAGAAGCAGATAAGCATGGGAAAGTAAACATCTTACCGAGGTGGTCAAGATCAAAACTCTGTGTGGTATTCATGAGCACACTCTGCCACAAAACAAAAAGAAGGAAAGAAAATCAAACACACTAAAATAGCATAACCATGCAATCCCCCTCCCCTTAGTGTAGACCACCACGCTCATCTGCATTGAACAACGCTGGCTCATAAGTAAGTAAATGATTGAATAAATGTATATTCAATCAAATATACAAACAGGCTTTCTTCAGCTGGTCAGACACAGAAATAAATGCAGAGGAGGTGACTGCTAGTTCATTTCACATCTTTATGTCACACTGAGAGTTAGAGAGAAGCCAGATAAAATTAGATAAGACAATACAGTAAATACTTACCAATTTATTGTATCCAAGTAATGATAGCCAAGGAATCTTAAATTCTACACAGTCAGTCACAGTCATACTCTCAGTGTTTTGATATATGATACCTGTATTATGCTGATGTGATAACTTTGTTAATAGGAGTCAGTTCATGTATTGTATGAAAAAATGCAAGATAGAATCAGATTTGGCAGTTTGCTCTCACCTCAAAAAAGGTGATTTTAAAAAGACAAGCAGGAATATAAATGATAAAGCACATAATAACTAATAAATACAACAAGGGTATGAGGGAGAAATGTATAAGTGACATTTAGTTAAAGATGTTTCTTACAGCTTTCCACCAGAATTGGAGGAAAAAAAGGAATTTGAAGAGATCGCTGAAGGGGGATGCGAAAAGTTAAAGGATCTTAAAACATTAAAAACATATGAAAGCTTCACCCCCCCCCCCCCCCCCCCCCCCGCATGTTTGGGAAAACATAAATAAAACAGAATGTGATCATGTCTTTTTGACATATAATGCACTGATAACAGAACAAAGACGATATATTTAATGTTTGACCTCATCAGCTTCATTGATTTTTGGAGAAAAATGCTTATTCTGAATTTGATGCAGCAACTTGTTTGATGTGTGTGTGGCTGACCCCCAGTCCCTCAGTTGGAGAATGACCCTGCTGAGTGTTTTCCTGCATGTGATTAGCTTAAAAAGAACATCCCACAACGGCCTGAATGACCAGTCCATCCCAAAGGTGGATGGGTTGAGTTCGGGTTCAGTTAAGTTCGTTCCACATCATGAGCGGATCATTTCACAGGGCAGTGCCAAGCTGTCACGGAAAACGGAAAAAACAAAAAGTGCTGCCACAAAACTGGAGGCACACTGACTGTTGTCTGAAATATCAGAATCAACTTTGTTGGCCAAGTGTGTTGTCACAACCAAGGAGGGTAGTACTTACACAGTGAGCTCAAAGTAAGGCAAAGATATATGACAAAAGCTGAGCAAAGGAGAGCAAACTTATATGCAGCGATTATATACAGGCAAGAGCTGTGTAAATACTACACAAATACAACTATAATACAAATACAAACCTGTGCACAGGTCAGATTGCTCATTTGTACTGTACTTCCCAGGTTGTGGTAAAGGTGGTACAAAGAACGCTGGAATAAATGCTGTGCGGACAAGAAGTTGCTCGATAGGCTGGAAATGGTTTTATGTGCACCAAGTCTGCAAGTCTGCTTCAACTTCCGTGTGTCACTGGAAGGATACAGTTTACATGTGATTGCACAGTGTGTGTTACACTACATGTAGAGTACAGTAAGTTGATTTAGTTTTACTGTTATTTCACAGGATTGTTTTCTGACATCACATGGCTGAGTTAGCTGTTCATGAGGGCAATGACATGTGGAAAGAAGCTGTTCAATTCAATTCAGTTTTATTTAAATAGCACCAAATCACCACAGAGGTTGTCTCAGGACACTTCCTTTAGTACACAGGGACCCAACAAGGCCCCCATGAACAAGCATTTGGCATGTGTGTCCTCGTGTGTGCTTGTTCTGGTGTGGGGTATTCTGTAGTGCCCACCAGAGGAGAGAGGGGGAACAGCCCTCATTTATCAGCTCTGCTTTATGCTGTGCTTGTTCATTTGGTTATTACACACATTCTTTATTATTACTCATTATGTACTTTTAATGTCAATGAAGGCAGTACTTTAGAAATGCAAGAGTGCTGTAAAACTATGATATAATGTTGCATAACCATACCAAGTAAGTAAAAGCTTGCACTTTACGAATGACTGACAGTCATCACACAAGTGACCATTTTAACTAGACAGTGGACATTTACTGACCAGGCCCAGGGAGCAGCAGCAGGAGCCTGTGACCTGAACATACTGTCTGCTGGTGTGAGAATAAAATCTACACAAACACAGCGAGACCAGACTGCACAGTTCAATCTCCACACACACAGAGCATCAGAGCCGAGACTCAAAGCACGGCTGACCGCTGAGCTACCCTCACTGACAGCCATGAGCTCATTTCAATGTGAGCTGAAACCAACTTTCAGTTTGGTAATTTATCAGATCATATCTGTGTGTATTTTTCTCCATTAAGTTCCATTATGATAACATGGCAATACAGCAGTATAAACTGATTTGACAAGTCTGCACAGTATTACATTGGAATAATAATGTAGCTGACAACAAATGCAGACAGGATGTAGTGACAGATGAGCAAACTCAAGGAAGCTTAAACTGCTTCAAGCTGATTTTTATGATATTCTGAAATGAATAGGGGAGAAATAAAATAGAAATCACAGTGGTTTGACTTAAAATGCTCTGCGGGGATGAAAAGATGTGATACCCAAAGTCATATAATGCCACATTGTCAGTGAGTGGACGTGTCTGCTGTCCCCTGCTGGGATCAATCAGGTTTGACATATCAAAGATGGAGTCAAGCCATCTGATTGGCTGCGAAGAGTGTCTCAGCCTCTTGTGATTTCTCTTCTGATGCATCAAACAGGATCATCTGTCTGATTCACTTTCCACAACTTGCATGTTCAGGGAGGAGAGATGTTCACTTCCTGTCTCACTGTCTTTTAGTCGTGGAATCATGCACGTTTCATCCTTTTTTACATCGCCTACAGCTCATCAGGGAGAGGGTGGCCGGGAGGATGGAGAGCTGGGGTGTGTGAAATAAACAAGGCCTTAAGAGAGTCACTGTAGAGGACTGTCATTTAGGATCTGCAGAGGAATTAGTTGCTTGTTTGTTTGTTTGTTTATTAATATATGTTATGTTTACATGTGCTTTGCCGCCAGACACCATGCTTCGCTTTTCTCTAGGCACATCGCCGTGCTTTCAGCCAACACTTCCCCTCTTGAAGCCATGTTCGGGGGGCGTTTTCACCGAATTTTCCCTCTACTGAATTTTTCCCCTTTGCAGCATCAGTAGCACAGAGCCAGCCTCCGACCAGACAGCGCTGTTCCTGCTCATTCTGTGGCTTGTTTTTTTTCTACGCTCGGGAAGCAAGATTACGCACAAGGACGGCAAACAAACAGAGTGGAAAGAAAGCGCGCCGTGTCTCACCGGGGATCCGTCTGTGTTCAGGAGCATCTCCGGCCGCGCTCATCCGCCTGAAGGAGCACCAAACAGGTACAAACTTGGAGGCTTTTTCATTTTTCATGCCTCAGCGCATATCCGGATTGACTGGGACGCTTTACTTTCCATGTCTGATGAGATTACACACATGCAGAGGACTGGAGGCTAGCTGCTCCACGAAGGCAGGGGGCTTGTTTAAAGGAAGGGTCGCCGCGGTTAATGGCTCTATTGTACAGTAACACGCTGAATGTGTTCCGTTAACATGACGGAATCATTAGGTTTAGCTAAACCAAGCCGACCTCGCGTAGCTAACATTAACCTTTAGCTTTGTGTTTCCCCCGCTAATTTAATGCTAATAAATAAGTACACCTTTTCGTGTGAACTGTCAGGCTTTTCTTCAACTTGAATAACCCAAAAGTCCAGTTTAGCGTCTGCGTAGCTTCGTGTCGGAGGTGTTGCTGTAACGCTAGGCTCGGTGCGGTAACGTTAGCCTCCATGGCCACGGTCACACACGGTCCCGTCTTTCTCCACACGTCATATCCCTCCACCTTTAAAGCCGGCGGTGAGCTCGTACGTTCAGTGCCGCGGACATGGAAGCGATGGACGGGCTCCAGCGGCGCGGCTGCAGGCCGCTCGCTGCTGGAACTTGTTTACATGGAAACCTCGAGGGAAGCGGTGACCTTTCCTCCATAACATCCTCCGTCAACATATGGTTTGAAGGAAAGAAAGAGGAAAGAGAGGACTGGCCTTCATTATGGCACTCTCAATTCAAGTAGTGACGTATGTTTTTTTTCTCCCATTACACTTCAGTTATATGAAAATATGTTCAGCCACTTTTCTCGAGCAGCCCTCATAAATCATTTGGAAAGACATATCTGTGCAGTCCTGGATGTACTTTAATCATTATCCAATTATCAATTCGTTGTCTAAGTGCAGGGATTAATGTAAAAGTAGTTAATTACCCTCATTTTTGTCTAACTGTAGCACCTCCACTTCCACTACTGTACGCCACAGTTATACCCAGATGTCGCCATTATTATCATATTAAAGGGTCAGTCAGGTGACTGAGAAAAAAAAAAAAAAAAAAATCAAAATAAACAGTGTTGACAGTTTTGGTTTTGTTTGTCGAGATTTTGAAATAAAAAAATATTTGAAGAAGTTGTGTACAGTTTTCAGATCCACTTCTGACCACAGAAATCCCTGTGAAAACTGTTCTGTGGATTAGATCAGTGTTTCCCAAGCTTTTTGAGCCACGGCACATATTTTACACTAGAAAAATCACAAGGCACACCACCAAATAAAAATGTCACAAAAAGTACATTTATTGAAATATAATGAAAATCTAGTCTCAGTTTGCTTAATTTACTTACTCAGTGTGAAACCTGGGCCTGTTGAACACAAAGCTGATATTCTTACAGGAATTGAAGAAAGACACACAGGAGGATTTCACCTGATTGGTGCTCTGCCATGACCACTGCAAAAAAAAAAAAAAAAAAAAATTACATACATGCATGTCTTCTGTTTGACATGCAGTGGTGGAGCATATGTTATTTCTGTTATTCACTGGCTGTGGTTGTACTCTGTGTCCAGAGCAAGATGTCAGCCAGAGGAGGAAAGAAGAAGGCCACCAAACTGTCCCGTTCATCCAGGGCGGGTGTCATCTTCCCTGTGGGGAGGATGATGAGGTACCTGCGCACCGGCACGCACAAATACCGCATCGGTATGGGAGCACCGGTCTACATGGCAGCAGTCATTGAGTACCTGGCAGGTAGGGCAGCATCACATGACTTGAGATTCATATATAGCAGCTTCAGTGTCTGAAACAGTGCATTTTGGGATGCTAATGAGTCTAGCTGTAAGCAAGTTGTGCAAAAAGTTTGAGCACATATTTTGAAAAGCTTCTTTGTGAAGCATTAAAATAGTCAAAAGTATCGTGTTATGTTATTATATATTGCATTTAATTTACAGTGAATATGTTGTGGTGTAATAATGCCTGATTGTGTTGTGTTTAATACCCTTCACTTGAAACAGTCATAATAATATTTCTATACATTTAATTCACATCACATGACACCTAACAAGATTAAACATTGACGGTTACTAAAGAAAAACATACCAGGTACTTTATTGGCATCTAACAATGTTATTAATTACTTTCCAGTAACTTCCTGGAGTGCCATCTACAAAACTTTCTGATCATAAATTCCACAAATTATAACACAAACCGCGATCAAATATAGACTAATTCCTTAATAAACAGCAATCAAGTAACAATCATTAAATAAATCTGTTGGAAATAGGAAAGGGATTTAGTTTGCTGAACTTTAAAAAGGATTGCAAAAGAGAAGAAAAAGACTTTTTATTTTGTTTGTTTGCTGTGTTTATGTCCACATCACTGCTGCAACAATCCTGGAGACGCTCATCTAAATGTCCCAACTGTTGACTGATGGGCAGGAGTCCACACAGTGGAAAATAAATAAGTTTAAGTAACCGAACACACACTGTATGTTTGATGGGTCTCCACACTGTGTTTGCTCTCGTCTAAGCTGAGATCTTGGAGTTGGCAGGAAACGCAGCACGGGACAACAAGAAAGGCAGAATAACTCCCAGGCACATCAAGCTGGCTGTGGCCAATGATGAGGAGCTCAACCAGGTAACACAGTGCTCTGCAAGCAGCTGACTGATGTTTGTGTGTACACCTTTGCCTTTCAGGTAGTACAGTAATCACAAGTGGGCTATCATAGCAGCTTACCAGCAAACTGGAGGTTTGTGTTATTAATGCAGTGTTTTTATTTGTAGTTTTAAGTTGTGTGTCTTACTAAAAGAAGACACTGTTCTCTGTAGTGTTTACAGTAAATGTGTCTTCTGTCAGAGACAGGTCAGAATATGTTTTCATTAGTACTGTAGCAAGTTAAGAGAAAGATGAGGAGCAGGAAAAGGATTTCACCCGATTTTTTTATCCAATAGCCAGAATTAACACAAATAAATGTTGTGTAAAAATGTTTTTTTGAGTAGCAATCACAACATTTGACACAATGATCACTGTTGAATGAGCAGGGCTAATGGTTAACAAACAGCTGTCTGTTCCCACATCACGTTAACATTCATTTGGAGTTGTGTTGAATTGAAGTCCAATATCCACTCTCCTTTTAGCTCTGTTTTTGGTCACCACCTGCTCCTGAGAAACATCTCTGGCTCTTTAGCTGCCAGATGCTCCACTCTAGTCACCAGCTGTGTCTGTCTGCTGTTTGGAGCTGAGCAGGTAGTGTACAGTGGGTTCATCAGAGCTGAAACAGGCAGTGCTGAGGGGTCCATCACTGAGCTTCACATCCACACAATCATTTTATCCAGAGCTAATGTTAACGTATTGGTGAGGGCAGCTTTGAATTAAGGGGAACATGTCTCCACACCAGAGGTGATATTCAAGTTATTGACACCATCCAGCATGATCTCTAAGTAAAGAAGAGCTCTCCAGTGGATCAGGGTGCCTGGAACACATTTGACCTGGTCTGCTGTGCCAGATCATACAGTTTCCAGTGATATCAGACATGTCACAGAACTATTTGTACAGCACACTCTATGTATAAAATGCATACCATAACAAATGGAGTTATGTAAGTATTGTATTATACTGTAAGTAACAATGTGTTCTCATGATCATGTGAGTGAGTGATTTTCCTGGTATTCATGGTGATTGTGAAGGCTTCAGCTGACGCTCTCTCAAAGAGCATCCTGCTTACGAAGCAATAAGATGTGTGATGTAGGACAGTACAAAGTCCAACTCTTTGTCTCTGAAATGTTGTCTCCATCAGCTTCTGCGGGGGGTGACCATATCAAATGGAGGGGTTCTGCCTCGGATCCACCCAGAGCTGCTCTCCAAGAAGAGGGGAGGCCGAGTGAAAGTGGACAGCCAGGCATCCGTCCCCGAGAAGCAGGAAGAACGCGCAAAGAGCAAGAAACCCGCGAAATCCTTCAAAAAGGTCAAAGGCAAACGAGGCCGCAAGCCAAAGGTCAGTCAACTGAAAAGACGGACAGAATACACAGGGAGACGGGGCGCTGTAAAGAGCTCTGTGTGCTGTCACACACACACCCAGAGCTGACATGTGTGTTACAACTATTAATTAACAGCAGGAAAAACAACTGTGTGTCAAATGACCAGTGCAAGAAAGTCCTTTTCTGTCCTGATGCCAAAAGGATCTTTTTGCACCACCTGAGTTCTGATAATAGAATGATCTTTAGTCAAGGTTCACTTCTCAGCTGTTTCTGGAGCTTTCAACCAAGACCTCTGAAGTCACCTCGCACATGTCCAAGACGATGCAGCTCTCAGCTCTGATCAGATGGATTTGCTTAAAATACAGAAGATATGGTTGAACCCTGGAAAAAGGCTTGTGAGTGGATGTTGAGTAAAGATTATTTTGTCAAACAGCCTGTTTTAAGCTTTATTTCATTGAAGAAAACATGACAAACTGCAGTGCATGTGTGATAAATCAAGAAATAGAATCTGATAAAGCCAGAAAAGCTGATATCTGATCAGATAATAGAGATAAACCCAAGAATCTGACACAGCATTGGATGCCGTTTTTGGATCCTTGACACTTCCTCGTCAATGTCGGCACTCAAGTAATGAGGTTTGATACACAGCTCTGTTATATTTGTTTAAGCTGTACACTCTGTTATGATGGAAGTGTGGTTTAAATATGCTGTTTTTCTCTCCATCTGGCAAAGAGCACAGACAGTGAGTCTGTACCAAACTCCACACTGGAAGACGGTCCTGGAGATGGATTCACCATCCTGTCAGCAAAGAGCCTGTTCCTCGGACAAAAGGTACCAGACTCTGACTCAGTGCTCATAGTTTGTGAAGCTGCTGATTAACTCTGGTGGGTCAAAATGGTGGTAAAATGACCCATCAGAGTTAATTCATGTTGAGGTCTTCCAAGTGGCAACCACTGGAAATATGTAGTCATGGGAGTAACAACAGTGTGTTTTTTGGTTAAAGGTCAATCATCATATCAGTGTAATCTGTGACTCTTGCCATATACACTAAGAAAACAACAGCAGCAGCTGTCTCACACTGTGTTGATGAATCCACAGCTTTCACTAACAGAGAGTGAAATCAGCAAAATTGGAACAATCAAGGTAGAGGGGATAATCAACCCAACAAATGCAGAGATGGACCTCAAAGATGGTGTGGGTGAGGAGTACATGTTCACATTATTTGGTTTCTTATCAAGTTTTCAGACTGCCCTCTGTCCCTCCAGTCTTGTGCTCACCGGCTGCTGTGTGCTGCTTTCAGGCAACGCCCTGGAGAAAGCTGGAGGCCGAGAGTTCCTGGAGGGAGTCAAGGAGCTGCGGAAAGCACAGGGGCCTTTGGAGGTGGCATCAGGTGGGACAGAGTCTTCAGACATCTAAAACTGTGTCAGCTGGGCTGTTTGAGATACTGTGTGAGGTTAGGTTTGAAGAGCTGTGGCTGGAATTGTGTCAGGCCTCCAAAGCAAATTGGTCGAAGGCACATAATGAGCTAATCCCTGCGCACTGTCCACAGCATTTCAAGTCAGGTGAAGTTGTCTTTCTTCAACCTGGACTGACCAACGGGTTTCACGTAGATCTGGGTTTGGTTATTCATGGTTTTGCCTCTCACTTGAAGACTTCTGCTGCACTCTACCAGTGTCCACCAAAGACAGGGCCTCATGCTGCAGAGCTTCAAGTCCTGCTGTCAGAAATCAGCAAACAAATCAGCTCTCAGTAAATTGACAACCACACTGATCTGATGAACAGTGTGAGTGTATTTTATATCAGATTTTATTAGCTGTTGATTTTTCAGTTTTGTTGATTTTATTAGGGTTAAATTGTCAAAGATGGAGATGAATCTATGATATCTGGAGCACTGTTAGGCTAAGATGACCAGACCAGAGCATCTGAGCAGCTTGCTAAAGCTGGAGAGGTGTTTCCCAAAAGCATTTTAACTAGCGACACTTTTAGACTTGATTGTAGATTAATGAGGGCCTCCTTCCCATTCGCAGGGGCCCCAGAGCATCATCACAAGCTCCAGAACCAGAACCACAACTACATATTTAAGCTTTTATTGTTGTTCATTTTTGAGTGTCTATTTTGATCCAGACGCTGATGGTGTGTTTAAGGCACTGTGTCAGATATGGCCAGAATTTTAGTTAAAAAAAAAAAAAGGAACATTATGAACAGAATGCAAAGAAGTAACAGTTCTGATGTATCAAAGATGTCTGTGTTTTGTGTTGCAGAGATATCTACTGAAGTTAGCATGCTAAGCAGCTAGCTTCAGCCCATCCTGTCTTGTAATACTGCTTCATACCTCGAGAGGTGATAGTCTGATAGTAAAGTCCGCTGTGGGCTCAGCTGGCAGCAGGTTCAATGTGTTTCACAAGCTCTTTTTTAGTCAAATAGATAAAAATGAAATAAACTCACAAAATGTCAAGAAACCAAGGTAAAAAAAACTTTTACTTTTAGTATTCTTTTTGAAGAATGTACTACACTTTGTTGCCTTCAGCTGTACTTAAGTGTGCTAAAGTAATCCTTGAGTACCACCTGAGTATACATGAAGTGTAAAAAGTTGCCACATTGGCTCAACTTCTTAGAAACTTAACTGTACGCTGTAAGCTGGTAAGCTTACTTGCAGTAAAATGATAGTATATGACCAATGTTTTGGAAATGTACTTCAGTTACCTTCAAATGAAGTGAAAAGTACATTTTAATTCATGCAAACTAAAGCTAATAGTGTATTACAAAAGACTTGAAAATAAGTATATTTTTCAGTAATATGAAGTACACTTCAGTAATATTAAAAGTATTTGAGAGTACGCTTAAGCATAATTTCTAATACAATTACAATAAAGTACACTTTATAAGTACTTTGAAATACCACTTAAAGTATTGCTGTATATTCTTTTTAATACATTTCAGTGGAACCTACTGACATGTATGTAGAGGTACACCTGTTAAAGGTCCATACCTTTAAATGAATCTTTCCTGAAACTTTCCTGATGACATATTCTCACGTTCTTGTTGTTTCGTGTAGATGCTGATGTTGATGTTGATGCTGATGCTGGCCTCATGACACAGAAATGATGCACATTCATGAAACTGGATATAAAGCTGTAGCTTTTACTGCGCACTAAGCTTTGTTTTCATATACATGTATGAAACAGCACCATGCATGTGTTTAATGTACAGCATGGCGTACAGGCAGTGAAGTGCATCCAGCCTCACTCTGAGCAGCACAGACGCTGACGTTAAGCTCTGAACAGCGTGTGTTCATAGAGAACTCTAAACTGCTCTGACCCACTGTTATCAGGGAAGGGGCCCTGGAGCACTCGTGAATTTTGTTTGATCTAAAATTATAAGTACAAGAAAATAGGTGAAAAGGACAAGTTCTTTTAAACATTTATACGTGCTGCTAAAACTGAATGTGTTCCAAGTGGTTGTCACATGAGAGCAACCTTTAAGCCAGACATGGCTCCAGAGCTGGAGTCTTTAGAGAGCAGTGATTTATGTATCACCCCGCACCGCTACATCATGTTTCTGTGACCCTACATGAACAGAAATACATCCATTCTTATGTCCAGGCTACTTTATAGCATCAGTGACACAATGAGGCCAGACAGGAAACACAACAGTGTCTGCTACCTAATCACAGTACCATGAAAGAAAAACCAATACCCTGACTCCACAGACCTCAGGTCTGTAAAGCCTAAATAAACCTGTGAGAGAAAAAAGTAGAATTTGGACAGAATCAAGTTAATAAAAGATAGTTTGAAGACCACAGTCGACCTGAAGGCGTCAGTGAGATGAACGAGATGAACATTCGTGTTGTGTGTTTGCTCCCTGCAGTGGCAGTGACCCAGGCTAGCGGGATGGCAGCCCGCTTCATCATCCACTGTAACGTCCCGCAGTGGGGTTCAGACAAGTGTGAGGACCAGCTAGAGAAGACAGTGAAGAACTGCTTGTCAGCAGCAGAGGAGAAGAAGCTCAAGTCTGTGGCTTTCCCTTCACTTCCTGCTGGACGGTAAGCTCCGCTCGGACAGCGCTCACCTCAAAGCGTCTGTGTGGCAGTCAGCAGCTGCCGATGTCCACTGAGAGGTGACAGGCGGACCGTGAGAGCTCACCTAGTCCTGACTTAGCACACATTAATGTCATTCAGGTAAATGAGTGTAAAAATTTAGCTACGTGTGAAAGACGAAAAGGATCATTTTAAACAGTTATTGTTATTAAAGTTGTGTCAAACCAGCCGTTGTGCTTGGTTATTTGGTGTCTCTGTCTTTGATGTCGGCTCGGGTTAGGCTGTGTTCAGACCCTCTCTCGCCCAGCGTGAATACATGCAGCCCCTTCATTCATTTGAATGATGCCAGTCAGTCAACACAGTGGGGTGCCAAACACTGTCACCTGGCAACAAAGCTGATCCAGCGTCCAGCTTTGCTGCAGCATCTTGCCAGATGATGTCACATACAAGCACATATGTGTAAGTTCACATTTCTGGTGCATCCCATATTTTCAGTGGCTGACAACACCAGCTAGTCCTCTAGAGAGGTGGAGTGTGGGTGGAGCTGAGAGGGTCAAATGAAGCCTGGTAGCTGAAACATTCCTGTCACTCAGAGAAGCCCATAATTCTGCATAACTTTAAGCCTTAATGTAGAGTGATGTCCCCGTAGAGCTGTCATGAACTTTAGATTTAGACATTCAGACGTTAGATTTAGAGACCAAGAACATTTTTCGCACCAGGCTGTAAATGTGTTTCTTTCTGCTGTCAAGTTGGGCAGTGTAATATGGAGGTCTATGGGGACTGACTCACTTTTGGAGCCAGCCTCTAGTGGCCCTTTGAGGAACTGCAGTTTTGGCTTCATCGTTGAGCTCTGGAGGTTGGCCGTTGCTTCACGCTCATGGATGTGTTGCTCCGGCCACTTCCTGGATGTACAGTATTTCATGTCTGACTGGTTCCAGCAGCTCACCTCCCTGACTGTTTTTAACGCAGAGCTGTTTCACTAAATGACTCCTCCAAACAGAACTCTGGCTAACATAGACATGATGTCTGTCAGCCTCAGACATGAAGCATTATCACTCTTTGCACAGTGCTGACAGTTTGAGCATTTCGGTGACTCCTTTTGAAACGATTCCATGCAGCTGTGAGCAGCATTTATCTCTAACAGCAGTAATGATCTGAGACTTCTGCTTACGTTGACATTTCACATCATTATTGTTTACAGCTTTGTTGTTTTTCGCTGAGGCTCTCGCACATCAGTCTTCATTAGTCCAGTACGAACTGTTACAAATTCACTGCTGTTGTCATTTCTGCTGCTCTCTTCAGATTCATGTAACAGCCTGAATCTCTCTCGCAGGAACGGATTCCCAAAGCAAACAGCTGCCCAGCTCATCCTCAAGGCCATCTCCAACCATTTTGTGTCGTCCACCAGCTCCTCTCTGAAAAACATTTACTTTGTTCTGTTTGACAGTGAGAGCATTGGAATATATCTTCAGGAAATGGCCAAGCTGGACGCCAAGTGAGGATTGTTGTTTTAGGGGTTTGTTTTTCTAACTGTTGTTTGTTGCAGGTGGTGTAGATAGGTGATATGAATTTAGGGGTTTTGATGTGGAATCTGTCTTGGTTAAAGAGGAAAAAAAACTATTTGTGAGTGGAGTGCTGTTCACGTTTATGTTCCACTGTCCCTTCAAGAGGTTGCATTTCTTTCTAGATTAGATAATTTAAATCCGTACAGTTTGCCATTATGGTTCCTCGTTTCAATGATGTTTTTACATTCCATGTACAAATATAACAGTTTTTTTCCTGGCCTCTGTAGTTTCTGATACAGTTAGTTTACTAAAAAACTGTGGTTCTCATTCTGCTTTGAAATAAAAACTCAGATGTTTTACACCAGAGATCCGCTCAGACTTTCAACACCTGTTTTTTTCTTTTGTCTCATTTTTGAGTGTATTATTTTACAGTACAGTAAAAATCACACACATACTCTGTAGAAAGTCCAGCACACACTGATCAGAGCACGAGCTGTTGATAGCGGACGTCAGTTGTAATTTAACCATATGATGCTGGTGGCCAAATGCACAAAACACCCAAAGGCTTAAAGTGGCATGAAAGAACAAGGCTGGTGTTATTTTGTGTTTTTCTTACAGTCCATAAATCCCATGTGCAGACTCAGACCAACAACATTAGTCCACCTCTCACTACCATCGGACTTCCCTTCTCTGTCTGTGGCTGTCAGCTCACGCCTTATTTGTCCCACTGAAGGCGTAAATCTTTAAATATTCCTCTTCAATATGTAGTTTCATTAAAAACAGGGTCTGTAATTTGCTGCAACAGTGATTGATTGATGTGTTTTTAATGGAACAGGAGTAAGATAGACCAGGCTTTGACACACACGCACGCACGCACGCATGCACGCAGTAGTTGTTAATGGATCATTGTTTGTTTAGATCAGCACATGGGACTTCAGAATCACAATCAGAAAAAGCTTTATTGCCAAGTACGATTTTACACATACAAGGAATTTGTTTTGGTGATGTTTCATGCAGAAATAGACCTTTAAAGTAAGACGTGTGTCTGCCCTAACCTTTATTCACAACACGCTGAGAGCTGCTCCTCCGTCCACAGTCCTGAGGCTGCTCAGGAGCCTGCAGCGTCAGTGCTTTGGAAACAAGAAAAGACATTTTAAAATGATATGCTGATGGATTTCAAGAAATAAGGCCCGAATCAAAATGATCCGTAACACAACTGTGCACTGTTGTGACACTAGAAAACTCCACTGAATATCAGCCCAAAATTGCTCTTTTCAGACACTAATTTGTTTGATAGTTGTAATTAAGTATCATCACCAACTGCAGTGAATCCAGCTGATGTCATGGCTGGCACTGGATGGCAAAATCTGTCTCAATTTGTTCCTTGAAATGTAATTTATGTCACATTCACTGACAGATGATCCAGTGTCCACCAATAACTGTGCACAGTGAGGATGCTCATTCCTGAAACACGGAGTTCAAGATCTAAAACGTGACATCGTAACAAGGTCAAGCCCAGCCTTCTCAGTGCAGGGACGAGATCCTTTGTGAATTCAGTCTGAATTTCATGGGAAAAAGAACACAACACAGCAGAATGAGCATTTTCTTTATATTTATTACATAGTAAAAAGTACTTTACCTTTCATTTATATATACACATTATATTCATGTAATTTCCTGTTCAAGCAAGAATCAGCTCCTGATATATTTAAGAGTCCCGTACAACAAATAAACACAACTTACAAAATGTCTCATGTTGGTGGCTCTATAAGGCTGTAGTGTTACCTGACTGACACACACACTGTATCTATGTCACCTGTACTGCAGTGGAAAGGTCCATCTCTTCTTCCCCAACTCAATAAATAACATTAAACATCACTGAGAGAATCCCAGGGCCACTTTAAATGGATGGTAAGCTTTCTGTCCACATCTACACCACAATCTAGTTCACATATTTGGCATTAAAATGGTGAATTAGACTCAGTTTGTCAGGGTTCATGTCACTGTACACAAGGCAGCATGCAAGAGGGTCAAAAGTTCAGTATGAAAGCAAACTGGAGCAACTGACCACCTCAGTGTGGAACACCGCTGGATCTATAGCACTTCAGTAGATTACCTTGAAAATCAAAAACTTGAGTTTCACATTTATGTTTTGTATTCAAGTTTCTCAAATGAAGTTGAGATCATTAAACTCTGATCTAAAGTTTCAAGTCAGGTCAAAAATCAAGAAGTCATGCAGTGACACAAACGAGTAAAAACTGAGTCACTGCCTTTTTACAGTGTGTCTCTGATGTATCAGGAAAAATCCCTGTACTCACATGCTGATGCGTTTGTGTTACCATGGCTACCAGATGATACATTTTGAATTTAAGCCTGAATCCCACATCCTGTGTGTGTCCGCTTTGTGTATCAGTGTCACAGCCAGACACACTTCACATGGGTTTGACTGACAGCTGTCAGTCGGACATTAAAGGTGTAATATGGGGTTCCAGGCAGAAGCAAATGATCCTCAGTGAAGTAGCTCACGCCTCTGTCCAGTCAGTCATATGATCTGATGAGTGATGAGTGTCCTTGGTAGATATTCAATATTTCATTTTGAATTTTAGCTGACTTGAATTTTTAGATCGAAACTGTTCCATAAATCAGATTTTTTATTGTATTATTTTGTCCTGTGTGCTCTATGGAGCCGCTGTGTGTGCGTGTGTGCGTGTGTGTGTGTGTGTGTGTGTGTGTGTGTGTGTGTGTGTGTGTGCTCTGTCTGCTTTTTAATAGTCCCACTGCAGAGGAAGAAAGTTACTGAGATGAAATCATGTTTTTGAAGTTAAACCATTTGAAATAAAATGCAGAAAAACTCAAGCTACACAAATGAGATGGATGGCTTTCAAAGGCAAAATACTTCAGTGCTAGAAATTCAATGGCCAGTGAATTTCAACATGAAGAATTCAGCAATAATTAAACTTAACAAGGTGTTAAGTTCCTGCTCTGCTCAGCTTCCACACGTCCCTGTGATGTGATGAGTAACCCAGTCTTGTTACGCAGAGCTCCTCAGGCCCTGGGGATTAATCATGAGTGGACTGCTGAATGCAGTGAGCTGCACAAACATGATAAATTACATCTATATTCAACTCTTTAAATCACTTGTTAGACTTATCATTGAACCATAAAGGTGACTGTTTGGATCTCTACCTGTCCCGTGAACAGTGGAGCGACCTCACTGCACTCAACTACCTACATTTTGGAATGTTGTGGGTGTGACATCTCCAGTCCATCTGAGGAAGGCTTCATGTGCTCACAATCCCCAAGTCAAAGCCTCTTTTTTCTTTTGGGGGCAAAAACCTTGCATGGAATCCAAAAGAAAGTGGTAGAAACAAACAGTGCAGGCCAGCGCCTCTGCCTTCAGCTGTGACAGGAGAACAGGAGAATTTGGGCTCTTCAACAAAAACTGACTGATAGAAATAAAGCTGTTTTTCTGTGCAGCGTTCAGTCAGATGGCTCTGTTCAGACCTCTGGGACATCCACCTGAAGTTAAAGCTACGGAAACCCACTTTAATCAGCAACATGCAGTACCTAAAACCCAAATAACTTACTGTGTGAAACCTCTAGATTAATAAGAAGCACCGGTGTGCAAGCAAAGCCATGAGGTCAGCCTGGTCTTATCAAGTTGGGGCAGGGGGTCCTCTGAAAGAAAGAGAACACTGCTGCCCACCGGGTGGGAAAATTATTCAGTTCATCTGTTGTTGATGAGAAAACATCAGTTTTAGACCACCTCCAACTACTCTGAAAACATTAACCTGATGTTGATCCTAACAGGAACACTTCCACCCTCATGAAAACTGTTCGACATATTCAATCAATCTGTGATATCAAGTTCATTCAGGAGCTTCTTTTAGGGAAAAGTGTTCAAAACAGGGCTATAGCCAGAAATTAAGACATGAGACCAAGTCTCCCAAAGCAGGTGAAATTTAAGATTTTTCTTACTACCCACAAATCACATGTACAACCGAGCAACCAGTGAACAGACCCGCTCACATGCCCTGTGTATGAATCTTATATTTTCTTCCTCTGTGTGACTAAAACTCCTCAGTGAGCCACGCCGTCACACGGGGTGACATGTTCATTCATTACCATGAACACACACACTCACTGGAGCACATGTGGATTAATCTGCTGTTAAAAATAGTCCCCAACAAATGCTCCATTTCCTTTTTTCAACAACAAAACTATGTATTTAAAGACTGACATCTTCAGTTGGAACTACAGGAGCTGAGAACTAAGAGCACAGATGTCAGAGTAGTAAGAGATGGTTTGGAAATACTGGATCTCAATTTGTGTTTGTTTTATCATTTCTTTGAATTTTGCATTTAGTTTATTGTATTGGTCTAAAATATATCCAATGTATTGAGTTTAAAAATTCTGGGATCAGGAGGTTCAGTGCTCACTGTGTGCAGTACAGCATGAGCTCTGCAGGTTACCACAACCCCAGAAAGCAGCGAGGACAGGATCTCAGTGTTCTCAATGGCAGCTACAGCCCTGCTTCTCATTTACATTTTTGGCAAATCCACTTTACCTCAATCAGACTTTCACTTGTAATATTTTCCTAAAATGACTCTGATCCTGCGTTTTCTGTTCCCAAATACCCAGACATGATGCCACATTGTCTTGATAGGAATAAGAATATGCTAAACACAAAAATGGCACAAAAAGGCGAAGTGCACCAGTAAATGGTGTTTCTTTAACAGTGTCGTGTTTTCAGGGATTTTCTCCTTCACTAACTGAGGTGCCTCATCTAACTTCTATGTCCTCTCGTACATGTTACATCATTTCAAAAACCTGGTGACAAGCAGATCCTTAAGTTGCAGCTGAAGTCTGTTGGGTCCAGTTGGAAAAGGGGGTGGTGGTCTGGAGAGACGATGCAGAGGGGAGAGGGGCTACAGGGCAGCCGGACTTCTCTTACTTGACCTCGTCAGAGGGGCTTGTAGGTCTGGGACTGGGAAGCAGCGGTACAGGGGACGTGGCTTCGATGAGGGCGGGGTTCAGGATGATTGGTAGGGACATGGGCGGGACTCCCACCTGTAGGGGAGAGGCGAGGGGCTGTAGGATGAGGGGAGACTGGCTCAAAGGTGAAGAACCCTGGGCAGGGGACGTCGTTAACGGCACCGGCATGGGGGGCATCGAGGGGACCGGAGACGATCGGTCTGATCCTAGAAGACACGAGCATAAACACAACACAGACATTCAGCACACCTCACTAACTGCTCCACTACTCAGCAGCACACAGCTGTGACAGGGCTCTTTCAAACTTAGCAAACTTGTAAAAAAATGGGAATTAAGGCAAAGATGAAAGTAAAATGTTTATTGACAAACACAAACATTTTAGTCACTGCTACACGCCATTTTCCATGCTGGAAGTATTGTAGATTTCACTTGTCATGCAGCCATTTTCTACTCTAGCCTCGTTTGAGCATATTTAAGAGCAATTCTCAGAGGTTTAACAAATACAGACTCTGCACTGGCCTCATACTATGTCCTGGATATGAGGCAGTTTGATTGGCTGGAGTATTTAGAACTTGCTGCACAGTCTGCTGAGGGAGGCCATGAAATGTGGTTAAAACAGTGAGTTAGTGGACCTTGAATAAAGTTTCTATGTGGTACATGCAGAGTAAAGAGTGTGTGTCTGCAACACTCTGAACAGCTGTTTCATATGAGACTGATTCAATGTCAGCGTGAGACTCGGGGCCTCTTCACTGATTTACCTTCCCAGCATCAGGCGTCATTTGCATGACTGTCTGTGCTCAGACGGGTTCAGTGTTTTTACCGTTGGCACTGGCTGGCTGGGACTCCTGAGGTGACGCTGGCCTGCTGGGGGTCTGGGTCTCTGCGGGGGTAAATGGGACTGGGACTGGGACCGGGGAGGGCAGCTGGGCAGGTGGTGGAGATGCTTGAGGGGATGGAGGGCGTCCTGCTGTGGGTGCTGACTGCACAGGTTCTGCTGGAGGACTGGGTACTGGATCTAAAGACAAAGATGAACATGAGAAACACTGGTGTCCACCTCCACCACAGATGAATACGCACCTTTTGTCCTGGCATTACATCAAGCTGCACTTCATATTGTTTGTCACATAGAAAGTGTGAAAGCAGGTAGAGTTGTATGTTCCCCACCCCTGCATGTCTGCTGTGTACCTGGTAAGACAGTCTGTTTGAAGAGCTCCTCCCTCAGGTGAGGCAGGAAGCAGACGATTCGTTCCCAGGTTATTTCCCACAAGTCTGAGAATCCTGTCCTGGAGTCAGCGCTGTGAAAGATGCCTGCTGTGTCCATCACCAGCAGCATGTTCTTCAGAGATTCAGGGATTGCCTCTAACTACACATACAAACACACAGCCAAACAGTCATTCAGTATCAGGCTCATACTTTAAAATCTGGGAAATATATTTGGTGATTTTTACAACTTGAAGGGAAAGCTGACAAACCCTTTAAGCCCCAGATTTTTATTATTAAACAGGCTGTTTTTCTTTCCACTTATGTGGATCAGATATGATAATGACTGACAAACAAATGTATTTCAGCCTAACTTGAATGAACACATAAGTCAGTCTGTCAAATCATTCTGATCTTTAAATGTCATCACATCAGAGGTGGAGAACAATGACTGATGTGCACACGTGAAGAAAGGCATCAGTTACCAGTCGGATAAATCTGTTCGCTGTAATCCCATTACAATACTGTATGTTAGTATTAACACTTACCAGTAAGTCACTGGATCCTGCGTGCATGTACTTGTCCATGAAATCCAGAATGGTGAGCCAGAGGGCAGCAAAGGTGGGCAAGGACAGCAGAGGAGAGAGGTGTTGGAGGAAAACCTGGACAGATGGAAAACAATCCAAACTCAGGCAGAGGAAAAGAAACAAAGATTGTTGTAGTGTCTCTGCACATGTTGTGTTTGAACATGTCAAACCAGTGCTCATCAACAAGCGGCTACTGCTGACGTTTAACTCTGTTTATTTACATTATCTATCATTTGTTTGATTTTTATTAACCGTAAATGTAAAATTCAACATAAGAAGGCAACGCAAAGATTTCCCACACAGAGTCACAAAAAGAGCAACTTTGATGAGTCTACGGTCAAATCTCTAATTTATCAATCTGTGAAAGACCTCCAAATTATCTCTGCATGTGAGAACTTCAATACCCATGACACTCGCTGGCTGTTAGTGTGTGCTGTAGTGTGTGTTGCTTCGTACCTTTGACAACAGTGTGCAAGCTCTCATTCTGGTCTCTTCCATACCGCCGACATCTGCTGGACTGATGTTATCAAGCAGCTTAGTTAGCAGGGGGAAAAGCACCTGCAAACACACACACACACACACACACACACACACACACACACACACACACACACACACACACACACACATAAAAATACTGGTTTTAAAATGAACGCAGGTGTAATCAAAGTTGTGAAATTAGCACGCTAATTATCCACTAATCTGTATAATGTAGAGTAGATCGAGAAATGTAAAGTCCGATATGTCTCCTTTCTTACCTTATTGAAGCATGATTCCCACTCAGTTGCATCAAGTGTCTGCAGATCGTGGACCAGCAGCGCCCTCTGGAGGTACGTGAGGGCCTGCATACGAACCTGTCGTCTGGCATCACAGCACAGCCAAGCAATGCCTGTAGAGGGCAACAAGAAGCCAGGCATGAGCTGTGCTGGAGATTCAAACTGACCTAAACCCTGATATTCAACCTGGGATGAACTCAGAACAGACAGAATGACATGTGGGGTACATGTCGACTGAAATCCCACAGAGAGTTTATGGTCATTCAGACGTAGCTTGACAGAGACCAGAGAGCACTTTTCAGATCTAAGCTTTGCACTTTATATTTAACATCCCCTTAACAAGTTTATCTAAATGCCACAATACTTTCTAGACAGCCTTGTGTAAAAAGTGGTGTCTGACATGTCAGGTGTGCATTTAAAAGATTAAGATTAATGTAGTCTCTTGCTAAAATGGTAATAAGTTTATGAGACGGTGGCTGTGGTTTGGCAATAGCTGCAGGCGTAGAGGGTGTAGCAGTTCACCGGCAGTCGACACATCTGTGAGTATTCGGGCTGATTGTTGGCCATGTGGGAGGCAGGTAATGTGCTTAAACAGCACAGTGAAGCTGGGTCCAAGGAGAGGACTGAGACACGAGCTGGCAGAGGCCAGGTGCACCGAGGACAAGGATCAGAGAGCTGTGTGCAAGACAGGCGCGCTGTCTCCATGGACATATATGTACCAGCCTGTACGGACACTTTGTTTGTTGTCATGAGTTTTGTTGAAAGCGAAGCCTGTTCACCTGCCAGTCCGCTCCATTAGTCTGAGCGCTCCAGTGGCACTCGCTTGTTCCAGTTTCATTTGTAAGAACAGCATGACGAGAGGAGCAGCTTTCAGACCAAATCAACTGAGGGACTTTCACTGTCCAAGATTCTGACCTCTGTAACGGTCCCTCCAGGTAAACTTGTGTAAAACACTAGAATACAGTCCATCATCAAGATGTGTCATATACATACATACACACTCTAAAACATACATTCAAACAGGCACCATGTCAGTGACTATTGTCCACATCAGCAGCTGTCACCATACAGTACAGCTTTAAAAGTGACCATGTCTGAACAAACATTATAAGCTACATTAAACACAGTCTTAGACTTAGTCTTTAGACTAACATTACAAGTGCCGTTGGATTAGACTGCATTGGATCGTCTATCTCTACCTTGCAGCAGCGGACACCAGCAGCTGGTCCACAGAGTCTGAGAGTCGGCCTCGATCTTCCTGCCTACCGCCTCCAGATGGTGCTGCTCCTCCGCCCAGGAGCTGTAGATGCTGGCAGCCCGGGTGTGCAGTGTGTGCATCAGATCTAACAGCTACACACACACACACACACACACACACACACACACACACACACACACACACACACACACACACACACAATCTTTAAAAAGAGCTGTTGGTTTTAAAAATCTTTAAAAATCCATTGTTAATTAACCATAAAGAATAGCTTTCAAAGATGAATTTCAAATTTGAAGGTAGTGATGAGGACATACAGAGTACATACAGACTCCCTCAACCAGATAATAAAATGTACTGTCTATAGTGTGTGTGCGTGTGTGTGTGTGTGTGTGTGTGTGTGTGTGTGTGTGTGTGTGTGTGTGTGTGTGTGTGTGTGTAAAAGGGAAAACAAGGTTCACAGCACTGTCATGTTCCCTCCAACTCAAATTAAAGGATATCACTGGTGTATTATTCCCTTTTTCCTGATGCCATCCAAGAAATACCAGCTTGTATATCTTATACCATCTTGATCTTTCACTGAATCCAATCTTACACTGCCTTCCATCCATTTACAGCTACACTTGGCTGCCCAAGACATCAGCCATCAAGAATAAAACTTTACACAGTTAAATTTACACATTTACACATGTGAACATTGTGAACACTGGCATAGAAAAGGAAACTCTAATATTAAGTTCGATGCTGAACTACATCATTGCTGTGTGTGACAATAATGATCAACTGATGGGATGATGTGCTTTTTGAAGACTGTTGGAAACTGGATAGTTCTAACAGCAAAAGGTTATAAACACACTGATATTATCCTTTAACCTTAAATTCCCACCCAAGTCAGTACCACACCAGAAACACAGGACAATTGGGAGACTATCAGGAGGGGTGTAACGCACGGTTCAAATACTGACATCATTCTAAATGCTACTTTATTCCACACTATGTAACATTTTCATCATAGTCTTCATATAAAGTTACACCCGTCCTAAAGGTTCCCTGGGGAGCCAAAGCCATAGTTTCCCAAAAACATCTTGATGCCACAATCCTCTTATGCTAAAGCACTATTTATGGAGCCACTGAAGAGACAAGAGGGAGCTGAGTAATAAACATTTGTGGGTGAAACAAGATACTTTTGGGACAGCTGGGCTCAAATCAACAAAAAGTAGAAGGGTAAAGAGTGCTGCTGTACTTACATCCTGACTAACCTGTAATGACACCGTGTGGTAGCTGGCTGGGACACCCTCGTCCTCCTCATCGTCGCTGTGGGAACGTGATGGACGTTGGCTGGATGCCCGGCTGCCACCTCGCCTCATGCCACCTCCACCCTCCTTCTCCCTCCCCCCTGCCTTCTTCCTCATCCGGTACTTGGAGGAGTCGTACTTATGGCTCTTCTTCTTGTCGTGGTTGCGGTAACCTGAGGAAATTAATAAAAACAAAAAAAAATGTTATTCAGGATCTAAAACTAGAGGCAGTCATAGTCTTCATTTTCTTTCTTGCCCACGACAGAATCTACATTTTTCATTTTTCAAGTTTGTCCTTTGAGGGGATGAGGGGATAACGTCTATATTAAAATATCATGTATTTGTTATCTCATAACTCTTCTGAGAATTCACCTCTGTGGTGTGGACTGCAGTAGGTACTGTAGCAGTACAAAACTGTCTCTCTGGACAAAACACACTCCAGGTTTACATATTTAATGCTGTGTAGCATGAGCCAATCTAGACATCTCATGATCGGCCTGCATACACTGCCGCTGTGCAATACTTTAGAATGACTGAAGCACCAAGACAAACATCAAACAAAATATGTTCACCACACCCAGATTTCACTGGCATGCAGCCGTTGCCCACACCCCAGTGTGAATTGGCACGGTCTATTATAATGCCTAAAAAAACCAAGATGGCCTGATGCTCAAAACAACCACAGCGCTATAGACCATTTGCAAAACTTTCTATTTATCTTGAAACCACCTCTAACAAAAAGATATGAAGTCAGACCACAAAAGCTCAATAGAGTAATAGCAGCTTTTGCACTTTCTATTAGTATCTCATACAGATTAGCACCATCCTCAGCCCAGTGCTTTGATCGACCCATTGCTTTTGTCTGTCTGTGTAAAGCTCTGCTGACAGCATGTATCCAATGGCCTGAAGCACTAGGAGAAATGAATAGGCCATTAACTATGCCAAAGCATACGTGTACCACTGGCCTTTCTCAACCCTAATCCCTGTCTTACTGTAGATCACAAACAGCACAAGAAGGGATGAATGGAAAAAGGGGAGGTTTGAGAGGCAGATGACAAGGATACAGTGTGAAGAGAGGAAGAGGAAGAGGGGAGAGAATGCAGGGCAAGACACTGAGGGGGAAACATGAAGCAGGACAGACCTCGTGGTTTATGCCTCTGCCAAACAGTCAGGATGCACTTTATATCCATGTCTGTCCACACTCATATAATATATGTAGTGAAGATTTTGAGGCAACTGAATAAAAGGCATGAAGTGTCTTTTTTGTCTAAATGGAGGTTATCACTATCATGACGTGTGATCTAGTGAATTATTTCCAGTGAGAAACATGCTGTCTTCACTTAGAGACTGACTAGGACACAGAGGGTCTGACCTTCTTCATGTAAACCTTTGCAAGAGTGAAGATCTAGTGAATGAGAGCAAATAGCCATTTTTGCCACACATTCATGATTTCACAGGTCAACATATTTCACGACATATTCATCCTTAAAGCTGCAGTAGGTAACTTGTATTAAAGTGATTTTTTGTCATATTTGCTAAAACTGTCCCTTTGCCCAGACAGCAGTACATGAAACATGTAATCTGTGAAAAAAAAAAAAAAAAAACAACTCCATTGGTCCCACCTACTGCTCCTACTGTGATTCGCAAGAATCCACCACACCCGACACAAAACAACCAATCAGAGCCAGAGGAGCGTCTGAGGGAGTGTCTGACATCTGTCAATCACTATTCACACATGCTGCGAACCGCCCCCTCCCTGCTGCCTGCTGCCAGCTGCCGCTCAGTCAAACAGCTCTGTGAGTGGCGTCAGGAGGCTAGTGAAAGCTATGGCGGAGCAACAGCCACCCACCAAGGAGAAACTGCCCATACCGCCGCTGCCAACAACAGCACATATGGCTAAGACAACAAATAACCATGAAGCTAATATGGTGATTGTTACAGTAACACTCTACTGTGCGTACGGTATGTTAGTGACTGTGATGTAGCGGCTGGGCAGAGTTAGCTTGTTTCTGATGCTAAGGCTAACATTACTGGTTGTCACGGCAGCCACACAGATGCCGCAGGGAGGAGGGGCTTGGAGGCAGGGATGAGTGCAGCGGAGAGGGAGGGGGAGTGACATGGAAGTTGTGTTGGTTCAAATTTTCAGGCTAAGTCTGCTCTCTTCTCCATCTTACCTACTGCAGCTTTAAACACTTCAGAAATCTTGTCTTTTATGTAACTCCAGTGAAATTCAAAATGTATTTCAATGTCTCACCTCCGTTGAGGCTGGCCTCCACAAACACTCGTATAGCTCGAACACACAGCTCAAAGTTGTCAGGGGTAACATGGGCAGCGTCACGGACGATGAACGACAGCGTTTCCACACACTTGATGAGAGATTTGGTGTCGTGCTGACCCAGATCCTGACCCAGCGTCAGACTGTACTGGTTGACCAGTGGGTGATTCAGCTGAGCTTTGGAGCTGACCAGAGGTGTCTTACTTGTCTCTAGGTCATCTTTGCCAACCTGGAAAAAGAGAAATCAATATAAATTCATCAGAATTTGACCAGACATCAGTCCAATCTTTTATATTCTTCACAGAGGAAATTAGACACAAGAGGTCTTTGTAGATATGAATTTATCCTGTTTTATCCCCAATTCATTTGACCTGACTTTGACTTTATTTTCAAACGTTCTATACAAATTGTGTGTGTGTATGTTATGCTGACCACGAGCCATCCACTGCTTGCTACATCCACGTCTGTTGTGGAGCGAGGGATCCTGGTCTTGCTGTGCTCAGTGTAGACCTCTGAGTCGGACGTGTAGCCACGGTCTACGCTCACTTCACTGGGATGATGAGGTGACAGCTCGCTGTCTGACTGAGCTCCTGGAGATACGAAGCAGGCAAACATATACACTCTTATCTTATATACGCTATAACATACACTCTTATCTATTCAACTGTTCAATTATTGATTTTATTATCTTCCCTGCTGTGGTAGGAATACAATTCCGGTAGGAAAATAGTAAAATACTTTATTTGTTGTTGTTCAATTTTTAATTTCTTGGCATAAAAATAGACACATATAAACTGTACAATGTAGACTTGCCAAGTTGCTAAAACTCCAGAATTCCAAGACTGTGTGGTAGTATTTTTTTTTTCTAGAGAAATGTCCCAAGTACCCTAGATTATCCACACACATCACTGTGTTTTTACCTGAGAAATGCTGACAGTCATAGGTCTATTGATTATCCTGAGTAACCTCAATATTTTCAACACTGTTCAGGCTTAAGACATCATCATCATCACAGACCATTTCCTTGAAATTTAGAGGACAAATGTATGCATTTCAACACTGCTTTTGGAGGTTGCACAGCAGTGGTGTGTAACCATGCGTAATGATGGTTGGATTGAATATGTGCTCATCAGTATAAAACCAAGATAGTGAGAGAAATGTTGAACCTGTGTCATTGTCAGTAGTGGTGGAGGCAAGCTGGAAAGAGGCAGGAGGTTTCACTCCGGCACCGATGGACTCCAGCAGGGAGAAGAGTGTGTACCAGTCGTCTGTACAGTGGATATTAGCTGCATTAGTCTTCAGCAGCTCATGAAGGCCATAAGCCACCTCCCTGCTGACCCGGGACAAGACGTGATGTTTCATCATCAGCAGGAGACGCAGGGAAAGGAGAACCTGTGGGGGCACAAGGAGAAATACGATTTTGCCTTAACTTTAATGGATCTTTTCAGTACATTCAACCTTCTTCATTCTTCAATTACACCTTCATTTTGGTGTAGTTTTACAAGATAATGTGTTCAAGCACATTTAAAAAGGACAAATACCAATTGTAGATGTGATACTTGACTCCAGCATATTTTAACTAATCCAGAATTACTAAAGCAAATTTACTCACATCTCACACATTTCTCTTTAATATTTATTTTTCTTTATTGTTCACTTTATTTCAAGACCTGCAGTCATGGTCAGAAAATTTAGACAAGAAATATTTTTTTCATTATTAGTATCAATACTTTATCATTATAAATACTCCCCTTAGTGAAATTGTACTTTAATAAATCAACCTGAAATGCATATTTGAAAAAGATGTTTATATAATAGTGTGGAGAAGTTTTGATGTGTGTTACATCAACAAATGTCTTGACATGTAGAAACATGCAAGTTTAATCGTCCTTTCTGTCCTCCAGTCATATCATTTGCAAGCACAGGCCACTGTGATTTAAAATGGTGTGTGACCAACTGGTAATGGTAGATCCTCACTTTAATAAGTCAGGAAAACTCATTATTTAAAAGCATTCAGTGATCTTGATTTTATGTCATATTAAAGTTCAGACTGTTTACAGGCAAACAAACATAAACCAAACACAATGTTGAGTATTAGATCATGAGGCTGAAATGTAGGCCACCCTCCTCATATGAGGTCAGGTCAGCATTAAATGACCTACTCATCATCACTCTCAGTATACACAGCACTCAAAGTCTTTGTTTAGTTACAATAGAGTTTTAGTATTCAGACAGTGTCCAACTGGAGTAGGGTGGGAACAAAACACCAACACTTGTAACATCTAGTGCCATCCAGTTCAATAATTAATACCTTTGAGAGGCTTTCTACATTATACTGTAGGTCATCAAAGTTACCATGGTAACATGCCTCATCCCTATTATCAGTGGCCCCCTGATATACCTGTAGGATTATGTTACTAGCTGTGGTGGCAGGCTTGGTGTGGACCAACCCCACAATCAGCTGTTCCGACATGAGCTGAGCTTTCAGGGACAGTCTGCTGACCTGAGATGATTACCCACCTGTAACATCAGTGTTTGTGTGCAGGTATGTCCGTGTGTGCGTGTGCCTGTGCGTGTTTGGTGTACCTGAGAGCTAATGTCTTCTCGTCGCAGCAGGCGGATAGCAAGTCGAAGGAGTCCAACCACAGCCCTCTCCACCAGGAAGCAGCTCTCGTTGGCATGGACACAAAGGTGGTAGAGGTGGTCACGCACTGTCTGCCACACACATGACACACGGTCTCTACACAGACACAGACACACACACACACACACACACACACACACACACACACACACACACACACACACACACACACACACACACACACACACACACACACACACACACACACACACACACAGAGGTTTGTTGTGTTAAAAATGACTCGGACAAGACAAATGAGTGAGGGTCTTACTGACAGAATCTCCTTCCTACCTGTTCTCCAGAACTATACGCAGCAACATCTCCAAGCAGAAGGCAGCATCCTCTTCATCATAAGTCTCTTCATCTGGGGTGACTGATATCAGAGCCTTAGGAGGAGAATCTAGTTTGTTTTTGCTTGTTGTCTTTCTGATTGACCATGTTACAATTATCTAAACTAGCCTACAAGCACCTTGACCATATACTTCTACCCAGGAAGTCAAAATCAATACACAAGACAATATGTTGATAAGAAATGCATGAAAAAATAATAACAACCTTCATTAGCTCCTGTAGAGACTCCAGCTGTAGAAATTTACTCTCCGTGATCAGCTTTTCTGGGTCACATTGCTGGAAAGAGAGAAACAGAAAACTCAGGGCTGCTGTGACAGTGAAAATGTGAATGGATGATGTGAAACCACAGTAGGTTTAATATACAGGATACAAATTACTACCAAAGGTTTTCCATCCATCCATTTTCTATAGCGCCTATCCCTTTCGGGGTTGCGGGGGGGCTGGAACCTATCCCAGCTTCAACGGGCGAGAGGCGGGGTACACCCTGAACCAGTCGCCAGCCGGCAGGGCACAAACACACAACCATTCACACTCACTCACACCTAGGAGCAATTTAAAGTCACCAATCAACCTAATGAGCATGTTTTTGAAAGAAAGGCCCCGCCCAGGGATCAAACCGGCAACCTTCTTGCTGTGAGGCACGCGCACTACCTGTTTGTGCCACCGTGCCGGAAAAAAAGTTTTAAAAAGTCAAAGGTTTTAAAAAGTCAAAGTAAGAGACCTTTGGGAGCAATGTAAAAATAAAACTAATGAAACAAAGCAGGCAAAAACAGTCCAGTTTTAACAGCTGACATAAGTTTAAAAACCGCTTGAACTATTGTATCGATTCTTTGATATGACAAGATATTGGACTAATGAATACAGGCTGAGAGATGAATCATGAAGAAAATCATTTCTAGTTGTGATTAGTCAAGCAGATAGGAACCTGGCTGTACCACAAACACTGTTCTGCAGTAATCTAAGAGTGATCAGACAGCGAGAAACCTGCTGTAACACAGTGAAAACATCAGTGCTTCATTAACTTTCTAAAGCATTTTAATACACTTTGACACGTATGTATTTCAAACATTGTTAGGATGTGGCTTAACAAACAAATACACGTCTTGTTAGAAATTTTAACCTCACATTTATGCAGAGGATGGCAGCCTGCTTGGCCTCCTGGTTTTCCGTGGACGGTCCTCTGAGTCCTGACTGCTCGGCTCCACTCAACGTCAACCAGTTGACAAAACTCAACACTGCCGACTCGCCACTGACACGGAGCAGAGACAGAAAATTGACTTCACTTTGGCCCTCTGGGTCAGGTCACTTCAGAATACATCAGTGGATGGTAGATGAGATTTGTGCATACCGATTTGAGGGTGTTTCCTCTCTTTGAAGAGAAATTTTCCCATTAGGCTCCACAAAATCCTCCACCTGAGGCAACAAGCACAGGGTTTGAGCAGTGAACAGTAGGTGGCAGCAGAACATGTAGAATGCAATCTCTCTCTCTCATACAGACAGAACAGCCCACAGACTGTATCTGCAGTCTGATCACAAAGCAGATACTGTTTTATCCAATCAGTGACAGAATGGAAAAGAGCGTTCAGAGTTTAGAGATGGGGCACTGACTTCGACCATGGCTTTGGGCAGGAGCTCAGCTCTGAACAGCTGCAGCATGGAGTCCATTATGTTCTTCCAGCCCTCCCTCAGGATGTTGCCGTGCCGATGAGCGAGGTCAAACACCGTCTTGGCTGCTGTCTGTGCCTTACTGTTGCTGCCAAACACTGTCGGAAGGTTTTCCACAGACTGCAGGGAGAGATGACACGCCGACATGCAGTCAACAGATATTTTGACAGTTACTGTATTTAAATATCACTAATACAATTTTGGCTGTTTTAATTACAGCATAGAATTTTGTTTACACACACCACAACATTAAACTAATTAATTTACAGCTGGTGTTAGACAGATAGCCTTTAATGTCCCAGGAGGGAAATTTGTACATTTAGCTGATGATTGGCATTTCAACCGTGACACCTTCCTTCTACAGGCTGTTCGAACAGCAACTTACAAGTGGCCAACAGAATAAAAAGGTACGAAGCACTCTTTCTTTAATTTTATAAAATACTGATGAATTAATTAGTGACAAACTAGGGTTGTATTTTCCATTTAAGGACACACCTTTTTTTATTAAATCAAAAGCTGAAAAAAAGAAACATGAGTGAGGAACGGTCCTTTTTCTGCCAGGAACACCATCACAATGTACAGCATGAAAAACAGTAGGTGCCTGCAGTGTTTTTGGGAACGCCATAATTAACACAGTATATTTTTGTCCTCAGTTAACCTGTGTCTCCTTGGCACAAGGTTCCAAAAAACTCTTGCACTTTTAATTGCAAGGAAATGTATGACAATGAATTGTCAACCTGAATATTGACCTACAGTATAATATCTCACATTCATTCACAGAGAAAAGTCACAGCCAGCAGAGCCAGTGAGCATTGCTTTTTTATTGTTAATATGTATTTTGGTTTGCATGAATGGAAATGTGAATCTTTGTACTGTATATGTGCTTTGTTTCCTATTTTGCCGTTACTGTGATGTGTTCTGTTTCCACAGTACATTGTGCTGTGATGACTGTCTGAGCTCCACTCATCAAGGGTTTGGGTTTCAGGAAGGACGAAGCATGATGATATATTTGTTCAACGATAAATAACATTTTAAAAAAGCAAAGTAATAGCAACGGATCATGTTTCTAACTATATCTTCCTTTTTCAAAGTCTCACCTGTTTTTGAGACACATTAAGTGCAGCATTGATAAGTTCTACAATAAAAACGACACGTCCACCACATCAGAGGAGAAGGTCACCATTACCAAAAATGCAAGCTGAAACTGTAAAATCCATTCATTATTCTAACCTCGGGCAGTAAACAATGTTTACTAATGTGTCTTTTTGTAGTTCAAAAGAGGATCCTGCTTTTAGTTTATGTGAACAATATTTTACTGTAATATGTTCAGGTGTTACGTTCACCTGAACATATTTTAATATGTTCACGTTTAACAGCAAACTGAAGTTTGCTATTCACGTTCTACACTGGCAGGACAATCCTCACTGAGGCCTCACCTCACTGCTCAGGGTGGTGAACTTGCAGAGGGAGATGATCAAATTGTCGAAAACATCACTGAAGCCATAGTGAGCTGCTATCATTGCACATTTCCTGCAAAGACAGAGAGACCGATGACTGTACACCTTAAAACCACACACACACACACACACACACACACACACACACACACACACACACACACACACACACACACACACACAAAAACACACACACACACACACACACACACACACAAAAACACACAAAAACACACAAAAACACACACACACACACACACACACACACACACAAAAACACACACACACACACGCACACACACACACGCACACACACAAAAACACACACACACACACACAAAAACACACACGCACACACACACACACACGCACACACACACACACACACACACACACACACACAAACAACAACAACAACATGCAGTATTAGAAGAAATACTGGAAAAAGAAAAGACAGCTTCATGCAAATTGCACTCTAAAGGATTTCAGTGATGAAGGTCTGCTCTGCTGTTGAATATGGGTACATGGATTTCATTTCACCCAACCTAAATCTCAGAGGCTCAGTTCTCAGACCAATCAGAAAATTAAGGATTAAATTACACAACTTGGCCCCTGAAGAAACTCCTGAACTCTTCGAACCAGCCATCGTGGACATAAAATCATGCATGTTTTAACAGCTGCATAGGCGCTTGAGTAGAAATGTGACAAGGTTTCCAGCAGAGCCAGAACATTTTTCAATTTTATGAATTAAGAGCTGAGACCAATCACAGCCTCTGGAGTGTTGCATTCATTTAATCGTGTTTGGTTAAAGAAACAGTGTGCAGCCAATTGACATGATGCCAACAGCAGAGCGAGAAAAGCAAAAATTGTGGGCTGGACAGGTGAGTTTCAGAGGCCTGACTGAAAAAAACAACTCCAGTGGGTGAAGACATTTTGACTGCCAACTCATAGGATCTGTGAAGGTTGTTTCATGGCGTGGCTGTATGTTCAACCACCTCGGCTGCTGACTCTTCTCAAGCTGTACCTGAAGCCAGTGATGGCCTTCTGGATGATGTTGTCGTCCAGGCTCTTGTCAAAGACGTAGGAGAGGGCAGCGATGGTGGGACCCCAGGTCATGCTGAACAAGTCGTGGTCATAGCTGCCAGGCGGCAGGTGGAGGAAAACACCCTCGGGTGTAGCACCGCGGTGAAGCAACACACTCCACACGTAGTTCTCCTTCACCAACCCTGTCTGCTCATCTGGCATCACAATCTCCTCATTCCTACAGAGGGAAAACCACGTCAGCTCTAACACCACCTCACTCATCTCAGTTTATCAATTAAAGCTCTGGAAAAAACTAATAAGTGAATCTTTGTTAAATCTGATGAATGGATTATTTTTATATTACTGCAGATGTGACTCCTGTGACGCCGATATCAAAGCAATCATTTATTGACGCATTAAGGAATATTTGAGGCATACATGTTTTTTCATTTCACTCTGGTTGTTTCATTAAATGACATTCTCAAACGTTTAACACTATCTGAACACACATCTGTGAAAGATAAATTGGCATTTGCAACAATCTGGTCAAATAATAAACAAACAAGATTAGGAATCTAAACAGACATTTGATGCCAGCTCGCAGTAGAACTGAACGATTAGTCGATTCATGGATTTGCACAAAATGTATCTGCAAAATTGTGCTAATCCATTGATCATGTCATCATCTTTAGCAAAGCTACCCAACGTTCCACGGTTGCAGCTTCTCCAATATGAAGTTGCTGCTTTCCTTTTCATCCTAAATGGAATATCTTTGGGTTTTGAACTGTTGGTTGGACAAAACAAACAAGTCTAAACTGGTGATTAAAAATAGAGACAGAGCTGCTGAGTGCAGCTGTGGAGTTTTAGATTCAGATTAAAGATTTTTCTCTTGATAGGTAATATTTCTCTGCTGGCTAGATGCTGGATAATGAAAGTCAGGTGAGTGCTGTGGTGTGATGGCAGCTTACTTGATAGCAACGTAAATATCCTCCAACATGTCCTGGTCAAAGTCTTTGTTTCCATTCACTCCCTTCAGATTTTTCTTGAATTGCTGTTTTAGGAAAAAAATGATACAGTTAGCGGCAACCTTTATTTCATGGCAGAAACTTTAGTCAATCACCTAATGTTCTTCTGGGAGAAAAATGGACTGTCATTTCCCCACCATCAACATGTCAGTCAATGCATCTCAGCATGGAAGCTTAACTCAGACACCCAAGCCTCTGGCATTCAGTGCTTCATTAACTGTGCATCCAACCAACAATTAAAAGGGCTCGTGTAGAAACATACTCGTTATGTGTCACTTAATACGCTTTAGTTGCAGCATTAGGAAAACACGGATTAGAGCCAAGAGCTTCCTGTAAATAAACATAACCACCCCGTGATGACTGACAGCCTCAAGCCTCAGTTTTATGCATTGACTGGGCAGGTTTGTGCTTCTGCCATGTAGGAAGGGGAGAAACAGGAGCTTCTCTGCAGGAAAGGATAGAAAAATAAACATCGGCAGAGACAGCCAGAGAAGCAGAAGGCTACAAAGGATCAAGCCTCTATTTGTCATGCTCATAGCAGGGACACACACTGTCTAACACTCGCACATCTAGTCACTTGCTATCAAACAGCAACTCTTGGAGCTGCTGCTGGTAACAATACCTCATGCTCAAGCAGCCAAATGAGCCACATGCTGTGTTTTATGGATGAAATGAACATTTTACCACTGACTTTACCTGTGCCTCACTGAAAACATGTCACCGCATTGTCAGGTCTTTGGAAGTAGGATCTGATTTACACACAGTGACGCTGAGCATAGTTTTCCCATTTCAAAAATAACTCCACCGCCAACACATGCTCTGGTGAATACTACACATGGCAAGCTGCTAAGTAACTAAAGTGCTTGGCGCCACTTTTCTTGGCCCTCCAAACTATTGTGTAGAAGCCTCTGCCTGTTGTCTGAGCCCGGAGGTCAACAAGGCTGCTTCAACGAACCACAACTGACCTTTTGGGAATGTGTAGGGATAACGTAAACACCATACTACACCAGCTGTACGATGAGGTATGACTCGACTCAAGAAAGATCAATTCAACAAAGTATGTGTACATAAAAGAGTGGGGCGGAAAATAAGAGAAGGCAAGTGCTTGCTATTGTTTGTCAGTGAGAGTGGCCCACCCACAAACTGTTCACAAGCTGCCCCACAGACCCTGTTTAGTCTTCATCTGCTGTCAATCAAAGACAGAAAAAAACAGAGACAGAGACGGCAGATGAAGAGAGACAGAGACAGAGACACACACACACACACACACACACACACACACACACACACACACACACACACACACACACACACACACACACACACACACACACACACACACACACACACACACACACGCACACCACCACCACCACCACCTCCTCCCCCACGCCGCCGCCTGTTTAAGATGAGTTCACCCCTCAGGCGGACCACCACTGGCTACAGCTGTTGGCTGTGGGCTTTCTGAGCCGCCAAGCTGCACCAGTGCAAATGCTCGCACTCACAGAGGAATGTCATACCATCAGACACAAATACTGGCATGTCCCAGTGAAAGGAAAAATACAGATATGTGAAGACAGCTCAGCCTTTTCCCTTTTGAGAATTCAAATCTAGAAAGTAACATATGTTACAATCAAAGGTACATTCTTTTTACCATTTTTACAGATGTGCATATTAGTGTCATTCTGGACAAAACTACATTCTACGAATTCAATCTGACACCTTGACATAACTACCATTTGTAAGCAGACCATGGTGAAGACTCTCACTGGTAGTTTATACTCTCTTATTTTTCAACCACTGCACTGTTTCTCATTATTCAACGGCTTAACATAAGTAAGCATGTTGGCAGTGACTTTTCACTGGTCTACAACCAAATTCTAAGGTATTTGTGCCTTCATCCTGGTTTTTGCAGGACAAAGACACAGAAATTTTATTGGCTAAATGACAAGAAATGGAAATACAACAGGGTCAATTATGCAAATCACTCACACACACACAAACACACACACGCACGCACGCATGTACGCACTCACACACTTTGTCACTTTTTGAGACAATGTCATTATTCTATTTTTTTGTAAGAAGTACCTGTGAAAGTTGGGCTACAACAAAAAGGAGCTGAATGTCATGCAATGAGTGCTGCTCAGAGCACAGAAAAATGACATTTGAAACAGTCGACACTGATGTCTCTTTCCAGAAGAAATGTCATGATTACTTTGGAAAACCCAAAGTTTTCATCGGGACTGCTTATTCTGTCGAAAGGAGCCCCACAGAAAACTGTGTATGAGAGCGAGAGATCACTCACCTCTACAGTCATGGGGATGTTCTGCTTGCGGACATTGTGGTTATGCTGGTCAGTGTTCAGCATTATGACAGCGTAGGCCAAGGCGAAGCCTGCATCGTTGGTCATGAAAGGAGAGCCATTCACCTTCTGCAAACACACACATACAGTGCACACAATCAACAGGCATCAAATCAGAGGATGGTTTTACTGTAAATTACATAAGAGCAGCTAACCTTGTTTCTCCACTGAATCTCACCTTGCACATCCTGCTGATATTACAGTGACCCCATAGAGTGGAAAACTCATTTACAGTGTCACTGACTAAAATTACTCATCAAGGCCACTTATTTGTGTGTATGTGGTCAGCCTAAGAAAAGGACATTACTAGGAATAGTTTCCAGGTCACATGGCTCCTCCTGCTATTTTGAGAAGTCAAATATTCTCCCCTGTTGACTTTGTCCTTTGCCTACCATTGTGTACATGTGCCTCAGTTAACACTTGTGTCATCCTACTACTATAATCTGGAGGGTTAATCATGACATCAGATAATCGTGTTCCAGGCTGTCGTTCCTGGATGGAAAAGGAAGAAAATGGTGTGTGTCTGTGTGTGCATGTGTGTGAGTTTCTGTGTGTGCGTGTGTGTAATGAAAGCAGGAAATTTCTGAACCAACATGAATCATAGTTTTAAGGTACCATGTATATAGCAAGTGTAAACAAGTTGTTGGTGAAAAAAGAGCATGTTGGTGAAAAAAGAGATTCTTGTTTTGTAAGCCACAAGTAAGTCTTGATTACAGTCCTACGAAGGTGGTAATGGAATTAGGAAGAGTGGCAAAGTTCAGCTAACTTTAACTCTAGCCACCCATCAATGACAGATAATGTCAAATCAGTAAAACATGGATTGTCTATTGATTTTAAAAGATAACATTTAGGCAATGTAGGCCTGAATGAAAAGATTTTGTTATGGCCTGGCTGTGCTGAGGGCTCACTGATTTCAAGTTTCCAAAAGTTAACTACTAAATGCTACATCTTAGCTGATATTATCTTATCCTGATTGGGTCCTCAATACCACTGAACATGCTCTACGTTGGCTTCGGTGAGTGTGTCACAACATTTTAGTCCATGAGGCTTGAATCTTTTATGCATTACTGCAGTGTGACTTAAGTCCAAAGTCTAACAGTCAGATCCACAGCTCTGGAATGTAGTTCTCTATTCATGTGAGGGTCAAAATGCTGCAGATGCATGATAATAAAGGATTCTTCAGAAGTTGAGGAAATGTGCCTTACATGCCAGTTGTCTGTGAAGGTTTCCAGGAGTCTCTGGATGACAGGAGCCTCTCCAGGTAGTCTAAAGGCCTCCAGGTAGAGGCGTAGGGCCTCATCAATACGAAGGCCCTGGAAGGTGAATGTGCTGCAAAAAAAAATCATTATTATTTGAACAAATTAATTTTTTTTAAAACACATTAAGCATTATTCATTATTAACAATGAATAATTAATAATTAATTAACAACAAATGCTTCATAGGAAGCAAAACCTCTACACTCTTCAAGACCAGATTGTAGAATAACATTTTAATGATCAACAAATGCACAATATGCTCCGGAATTTCACCCTACTTTACAAAGCTGTCCAGGAGCTCCATGTTCTTGCGATCGCTGATGAACTCGCCAATCATCTTTTTGTCCAGTCGGGGGTTTTCTCTGAGCCACTGGGCTACCTGGTTGTTGTCCATGGGATTACTGAGGAGGCCTTTCTCCTGCAGGAACTGGATTCCCTTCTTGGGCTTCTGGTTGAACTGCTCTGTGCCTGTGATCAGCAGCTGGACACAGGACAAAAAGGGAGGTTTGAAGGTGTAGAAGCAGATTTTATAATCGGTTGTGGATGCGTAATGTTTCAATGAATCTAGATCACTTAATGCGTCTCACCTTTTTCTTAGTCCTGATTTCCATCAACTCTTGGGAATCAGGTAAATATGATGAGAAGCGTTGGGGCTTTTTTGGGGCTCTTTTCTCAGCTGGGTAAAAAAACACACATTTACTTTAGCTTCAACTGATGGTTTCTACCTCAATACTTACGATGACTTTAAAGTAAAGCTATGTGTAAGGTCAAAGTCTCACCAGTGTCATTGTCTCCTTGATCCTGTCTACCCAGTCTCATCTTCTCTGCCATCAGATGTCCACTGGTTGGTGGACACACTGGTGCATTCTCAGCTTGTTGAAGGTTCAGACCATTGGTACCCAGTCTATTAAGATCTGAATACAAAAAGAAAACATGCTCTAGGTCAACACTTGTACTTTTGCCATTGATATCTGATATTTGTGTTTTTCAATGTTTTTAAATTTGAAGCATTTTGATGGCCTAAAGAAAAAAAATACTATTCATTATTAGTATAAGAAAAAATGGAGAAAAACTATGAGCAAATGCTTGTGAAAATAACAGACTTAAAGCACTATTTTTGTATCGCTTCTAACAGTTAAATGTCCATTAAGTCATACTTATATGTGTGCAAGGGTGTGTATACCAGTTGAAGTGTCTGTTCTATTTTTGGTTGAACCTTCTCCCTCTGCTAGCAGTGTTTCTGACTGGTCTTGCTGAGCAGTGCTGTTGACCACCTTGGCCTGGCAGTGGGCTTCAGTGCTGTCAATCACTGTGAGCAGAGCCTCCAGTGACAGGAGGTGGGTGGTGTAGAGCTGCCCTGACACTGGGAATGCATTCTGTAGCGAGGCACAAGAAACATTTATTTCACTCATTTGATATAAAATCATCGTTAGAGACATAAACTAGTCAGTAATTTGTCAGATAGTAATCGCTGTTCAACTACTCTCACTTGAAGTTTGTAGATGCATAATATTTCCAATAGCCCACAACCACAAAAAAAAAACAAAACAAAAAAAAAAACTCAAGAGTCATTCAAGACTTTTAAATGATCTCTAAGGCTTTTTTGTTTAAATGCTGAAGATTAACACCTTTATATTATGTCTTGCCTTACTCCACCTCCAACTTGGAATTTGGCCTATTCAACAACGAGCTGCATAGTCTCTTGTGCAACAAAGAATTCCTGATGTTTTGAATATCAACAATCTTAAAATCATCAATATGCTTAAAGAGATCCCATAAGGGGAAACCTTGGACAGCAGCTTGGTGAGGTCCTCGAACAGGTTGGAGCAGTAGAAGTCACAGTCATAGTTGATGTACAGCTCAGTGACAAAGCTGGGGATCCTCCACAGCTGGACCAGTGCCTCCAAAGCCATCTCCTTCATCTCATAAGGCATCTTAATGTTCTCTGACGTGATGATGTCCATCAGTTTCTTTAGGTACATCTGCCAGTTCAGCACACAGGCTCATGATTATCAGGTCATCAGGATTAGTTTTGGCCATGTAGAAAAATCAGTTAACTGGTTACCTCGAGCTGAAACTTCAGATGTAATCTCATGCTTTCGAAGAGCAAGAAGCAAACTCGTATGGAGGAAGCATATAGGTTCATACGGTCCACGCTCAGCAGCTACAACACAGATAGAAATCATTAGAAAAGATACCTTAAAATAGCAACATAGAAAATCAGTCCAGATTTCTCTGACTCTTATTTATTCTTTTTTTTTTTTTTCTTAATGCCAGATAATTCATTGATGGGCGGGGCTTAGCCAACAGTCCCTGAAAATATTTGCCGCATTAGTAATATACACTCCATTCTACTTTACCTGGAAGAGATGTCTGCAGAGCTCATCTTTAACCAGTCCAAGCAAAGACTGGTAATTAGCAATGTGTCCTGACTCAAGTGCCACAGTCAGCAGCTGCAAGCCCATGTGCATCATGGCGTCAGTGTTGTGGCGGTCATGGGGGTTGGTCAGTGATATCAGGAAGCGAAAAAGTTCCCTTAGACATGGCAAGCCATAAGGGATGAGGGATGCTCCTACAGAGCAGACAAGAGGAGGTTAAGCAACACGTAACTGTGCAGGTGAGATTTTTTTAGCTGATAGCATGTGTTTTCAGTGTATAAAGAAAACCCAATTACTGTACAATGTGGCACTTTCAAAGTCAACTTGTATGCACTGATTCTTGAGCTAAGTGATTATTAAAAGCAACTGTTTGCATGTAAACTGTGTATCAAGAGTAACAAAATGCTTTTTGTGAAAGTAAGAGTGCAAGAGAAATCCAAGGTTTAAAATCCCTCAGTAGTCTTACCATCTCTTTGTGTGGACTGTGTGAAACGGACTCCTCTAGGGTTAACGTAGTCCATGTCATGGACAGAGGTGCTGTCTGACTGCTCTATAATAGTTTCTTTGTCCTCCAGAACCTCTGGGATTGACTCCACTGAAGCTGACTGAGCTGGTTCAACCTGCCTGCCCTCAGACTAGACACAAATGGAAACAGAACACAAATCATGTCATCATGAAAGTTTAAGTCACATACAAGCTTCACAGAAAAAATCATAAGGGCTCTCACTTGACTTAACTGAATACACACGAACAACAGACATATTTTCATAAAATGAACAAGAGGACAGCGAGAGGAAAAAAGTATTGACAAAAATTAAATACACTTGGTGTGAAAGAACTAATTATGAGCAAGCAAAAGATTGTTGGTCATCCTGTTGCTATTCCAAACAGTGATACCTGTGCATCCAGACAGCCAGGCTCAGTCCCAGGGAGTGTGGCAGCAGTGCTAGGGGTGGTTGAAGATGAGCTACATTGTTCCAGGTCAGACAGGTCTTCCCTGGAGGTAGCTTTGGAACAGGTGTCCAGGCCACTGTCTGTGGTTGTAGGGCTAGAAATGGACGAACCAGCACTGTCTGAAGCTGGTAGGATAGAGGTGGACAAGCCTTGCTCAATGAATGGAACACCACCTATCAAGAAAGAGATACTGTTATACAATGGTGTAACATGATGTTACCACTTCATCTCAATTTGTAGCAATATGTAAGGTCCACCACAAATTTCTTATGCATTTGTTTACCAGAAAATAAGATTAATATTTGACAATGAGAGAGAGATTGTTATCTGTGTCTACTTTAAATTCATACAACTGCAGAAGATTTTAGCTTCTGGAAAGTCCAGAAAGCTGAGGAAGGGTCACTGATGATTACGAGTGTATAATTCTAATAGTGTGTCCATTACCGGAAAGGTTGTTGTTGCTGAGGGTGCTGGACTGAGTTGGGTCCATCTGACCAGAAGAACTTCGGACCATGTGGCTAGGTGGCCTCGGTGACCGTTTTTGTTTCTTCCATTTGGATGACTCACTCATTCCACCGGCGCGCATCTTCAACTAGAAGAAACAGAGTCCATCACTGAGTAAGGCCTCTCAAAACACACCGTACTGTTGGACAGTCATTACTGATTAAGGCCATGATCAAATAGGATGCTTGATTTCCCATAAAATTCTTCCTATTGTTTTCCACATAACTGTGAGCATTGCCAGTAACAGACAGTAATAGCACTTAATGCTAATTCTTAAGCTACATTGAACACAAAGCTTTTTTCTCCCATTTTTCACGCATTGAAATAAAGCATTTAAGGTTTTTTCTGTGCACACAAAAGGTTACTTTCTCTAAAATTTTGTTCACAAATTGGTTTAAAATAGTGCTGTTAAAAATATTGCGTTATTAACACGTTAACGCAAATCAATTTCAACTGCGTCATTTTTTTTTTTATTGCGCAATTAACACTCTTTGTGACTTAGTGAACTTTTTTATAAGCTGTGGCCACCATAGACATAATGGTGGCCACTGCTAGTAACATTACAAAAACTACAGGATCCGGTTGTAAACCGGAAACAAAAATAGGCACGCCCCACACGTGTTTGGTCTTGCCTGCTCGCTAGCTGTAAAAGAGTAGGCTACCGGTTTGTGTGGATGTCAAGCGCGAAACACCGAAATGGATGCGAACAAGATTCTGAATGGAAGATTTAGTTTCAAAAAGTTGCCAGATGGGTCGACTGACAAGACCAAAGTTATCTTGTGTGTGTGTATTGTTGGTGTGAACTGAATTATCACCGCAGCACATCAAGTCTGAAATACCACTTGATGACCAAACACACGGCGAATGTGAATTCTCCGCCACCTCCTTGTCAAAACCAGGTGACAATGGATGGCTTTCGACAGAGGCATATGGATACCGCAACTAAGAACAAGCTTATTGCAGTCATAGCCAAGTAATGTTCATTCTTTCTGGAGAGAAATAAGAGGCTGGGTTGATAAGCCTCTGGTGAATAAAGAGAAGAGCAGTATAGTCTGACTGCTTGTATGTTCAAAGGAAACTCAAGAAAGGAAAGTTTAAGCCATGGTTTAACTGCACTATAGGCTGAGTCCTAGTTTACAATGATGTGCACTTTGTAACTTTATTTTGGATCACCCTGTTTTGATCCCTTAGAAAGGGTTGTTGAAGGGGCTTTTTTGTAACCACGTATTTATTTTTTTGTCATCTGTTTATTGACAGTGTTAAATTGTGTGAGATTTGATTCATTCAAATGTGAATGACTGCTCAAAGTGAGAATGTTAATGTGAAATATAACACTACACGTTGTTTTCAATAAAAAACATTTGCACAAAGCAAGCCTATCTACTTTTCCATGTTGATAAGAGTATTAAAATGATAATTAAAGGGACATTTAGAATAGATAAAAATGTGCGATTAATTTGCGATTAATTACGAGTTAACTATGACATTCATGAGATTAATTGCGATTAAATATTTTAATCGATTGAAAGCACTAGTTTAAAATCTACGTTGGTGAGCACCTCTCCTTTGCCAAGATAATCCATTCCTACGACAGGTGTGGCATATCAAGAAGCTGATACACAGCATGATGATTGCTCAAGTTATCCTTGGGTTTTTCACAATAAAAGGCCACTGTAAAATGTGAAATTTTATCTTGAGAAAACAGTCCAGATTGTGGCCTGTGTGATGTTACTGCACTCCTATTCAATGACTGTGCAAAGTTGCTGGATGTGGCCAGGAACTGGAAGACACTGCTTTTCATGTTGATCAAGTGCATCCCAAACATGCTCAATGGGTGACATGTCTGGTTCGTATGCCAGCCATGCAAGAACTGGGATGTTTTCAGCTTCCAGGAATTGTGTATAGATCCTTGCAACATGGTGCTGTGCATTTTCATGCTGCAACATGAGGTGATGGCAGTGGATGAATGGCACAACGATGGGCCTCAGGATCTCATCACCGTCAGTAGCTTATGCCTGCACATACCATAACCCTACCACCACCATGGGGCACTCATTCACAATGTTGACATTAGCAAACCACTCTCGCACAATGCTGTACACAGTCTGCGACCTGCCCGGTGCAGTGAAATCTGGAATTCATCTGTGGAGACAACACTTCTTCAAAGTGCTAGACGCCATCAAAGGGGACCATATTCCCACTCAAGTCAATTATAACAACAAACTGCAGTCAGGTCAAAACCTCGGTGAAGACGACGAGCATTCAGATGAGTTTCCCTGAGATATGTAATTAATCTTCTTTTTTAATTGTGCAAACCAACTGCTGCATCAGCTGACCGGGTGGCAGGTGCCCAATGATCTTGCAGTTAAAGAAGTCGGATGTGGAGGTCGTGGGCTGGCATCGTTACATGTGGTCTGCCATTGAGAGGCTCTGCCATCAAATTCTCAGAAACGGCATTGGAGATGGCTTATGGAAGTGAAATGAACAACCAATTCATTGGCAACAGCTCTGGTGGAAATTGCTGCAGTCAGCATGCCATATATATGCTCCCTTGAATGGATTATCTTGGCAAAGGAGAGGTCTTGCCTAACAAAGATTTAAACAAACTTGTGACACGACTTAAGCAAAATTAACCTTTTGTATGGAAGTCTCATAGCTTTAATTTCAACTCGTGAAAAATGGGAGCAAAAACAAAAGTCCTGCATTGATATTTTATTTAGTGTTTTGGGTTTTCTATTTTTTTGTTTGTTTTTTAGCTTTATGTAAGCTTTTCTTAAACATGAAGAGCTTATTCTGAGAGGGGAACTCCTATGACTTTACACATAGATAATTATGCTTATGTGAAAAAAGTTGTTTAAAGCCTTTAGTGTCACCAGAGGGAGTGAAGTTTGATAAATGTCCTCAAGTGATGTCACTTTAGTCAGCATCACTAAACGGCTGCATATTTTCAAAGCTACATACTGAACTGTCCAAGGGAAGCTCAAAATTGTTATTTTCTTACATTCTGATTTATTACACTTATACTGTTAACCCTGTGCAACATGCTTTGGTAACCTTATAGTTAATCAAGCTTGTACAAATTATACACATACAACAACATAAAAATAAACCCTGCTGGTTGCTGTTTCTCTGAGAAATGGGTGATGAGATAAGATACTGAGTGAGGTTCAAAAGAGAATATCCTATTTGATCACGGCACAAAACAAACAAAGCTTCAGCTACTGGATTAACCTGCATTTCATAAAACAATTCACTGAAAAAAACAACACTAAGTACATGCACACAATTACTGAAGACAATGAAGAGTCATTGTCACTTAATCTGTTCTGATGTGGAGTGCTTTTATTTGAAGAGCTTCTGTAAAGGTCCTGTTTCAGGTTCATTGTTTGTGTTTATTTATAGAAATCTTGTATGGTTTCTGACACTCTTCTAAATCTGTTTTGTGACTTTATCTCACCTTTCTTTAAAAAAGCAAAAACCACTAAGACATGCTTCTATCCTGCAAAAGCTGAGACAGCATAAGGGTGGTGTGATATACAGCGGATGAGACATATGCATGAGGGCGTAAACCCAAAAGACAATTCAATTAAAAACAAAGTTCAATAACAATACAAATGTAATGTGAGCATTCACAAGCAGACATGTCATAATGAACTGTGTTTAACACGATAAAGACTGTCCAAAATCAACTATCAGTTACGTTGTTCTTTAATAACAGATGATTATTTATTAAACACAGTACGTCAAGTTCCTCTTTTTAGTCAAGTTTAAAGACTAACGAAGTGGGAGGTTAGTGAGGTCTTAAAAAAGGACAGGGGAAAGGTTATGGGGAGAGATTCTCCAGCCTAAATACTGAAAGTCATCTTCCTTACCTGCACTCTTTTGTTTTTCCACAAGATATTGTAAGCCTCAGAAGAGAAGGGGAGCGGGCAGGTGCCCGTGATTAGTGATGGTAACATGTCAGCAGTGGGACCAACACAAAACACATTTGAGCATACTCGTTTATGCATGATGGGAGGGGTGTGGGATCCAAACAGGGCACAGGGTTTGGAGACACAGACACAGCCACTATAGGCTCGAACTACTAGAGAATGAGCAGCCAGCTAATGAGCAGGCAGTGTGAGTGGACAGGCTGACAGAACATGCAAAAAGCAACTCCTGCTTCCAGCTCAATATTCAGGTCTCACAAAAATACTGCATGTGTAACACAAACACAACAGCCATTTAAATGAAACAACAAAATGGAGAAATTTTGGCTATTGGTGTATTTATAACAACATGTGTTTTGTTTCTTTGGTAGGAACTATAGTAGAAACACGAGTGGAAAAGTTGAAAGAAATCAAATTAAAAGTCCATTTCAGCCCAGACCTACTTGGGACTTTCCCATCCACTGCACAGGGGATCCCATAGTATTTCCACTGAAAAGCTTAGGGAAGCCATTTTGTGCTGCTCTTCATCAGAGGTGTGGAACGTAACCAGATGTGCATTTGCCAAACCAGCTAGCTAGCTCTCATCCATCAAGTTTTTTTTTTTTTTTTTTTTTTTTTTTGGGGGGGGGGGGGGGGGTGCAAAGGATGTGACATATTTATACACACTCCAAAGAGTCTTGGCTAACAGTGTAACAGTAGCTTTGAAATGGAGTGTGCTAACATCAACAGTCCAAGTCCAAAGTCTAAGTTAACCAGTGAAATATAGCTATAGATACTGTTAACTAACATTAGCTTGCTTGCTAATGCAGACAAATTGCTAGCTAGATAACATACATTATTGGTAGCTAAATATTATCTGTGTGGATATGTTAGTTGGCCTGCTAGCCAAATTACTACTAGTGTATTATGACAAATGGTGTTGATTTTAGGTTACAAAAAATTATGTAACGGTAAAAAGCAAACTACAACTGCTTTCTACTAGCCAAGAGCGACAAAAGGCAGAACGGCCAACTAGCTAACTGTAACCTAACAACATTTACACAAAATTTCGTTACACACAAAAGTGAAATTACAAAATGGTTGCTGGTAAAAAATATGAAAAAAGATGAATTTCCAACGCTGGTAGGTAGTATAATGGAGCTAGCAGTCCCAACAAAATATAGGAACATTACAAATAGTGCCATTATTCTAAATGTGATTGTAATTTAGTTTCCAGCATTCAGTGTTTATTTTAGCATTCAGTCTCATGTACATCACATCTGCGTTTTGGCTGATGCTCACTTGCACCTTCAGAGTGTGAACATGAGGAACAGGATACTGACTACAGTTCACTTACCAGCCAACGGTATCATTAATAACACAGATTTTCTGAAAATTCCCAATAGCACCTTCAAAGTAACACACTGTCGCCCCTTGGGGCGAATGGAGAAACGACACCAATTACACCTGCAGTTCTCACTAACCATACAACCACAGATGGTAGGGACGAGCCATTTCTGGCTTGGCACATTAGATGAAAATGAGGCAAAGAAGATGTCTCACTTGAAAGCTTGAATTAGTCACATCAGGGTGAGATTTATGCTTCATCTGATTTGTTTCACACAACAGAAGGCTTAAGAATAAAGACTTACTGGTTGGTATGGCAAATGTACATGAACGTTCCTCTGATAAAGAGCAGCATACACTTCTATAACTGTCAATCCACACATCCAGACTCAAAGTGACAGGTTCTCTCTTGTCCCTCATGAGCCTGAAGCTTGCTTAAGTGTTAAGTGTTGAGAGCATGCTTAACATACTCAGCTCTGGGTAGTTATTTTGTCACATTGCCATACATGACAAAGTAGTTTATTTCCTGCATGATGTGTTACCATGACATGTATAAAGTTGGACCTTATTCAGCTGCCCCAAATTGCACTGCTGGGAGACTTTTTGAATCACAGGGCCAGAGGTCCAATTTCCTATGAACTGAACCCTGTCACGTCTCCACTGGATGAGTTCATATGTAAGAAAAGGGAATAATCTTTTCAATGGGAAACATCCGGGACTGTCTCCAAAGCAGTAGATATGTGATTCACTTTGTCTTGGCACCCCTTGCTATACACTAGCTTTTCTGCGTAATTCAATTCTGGGTCAAACATGTTTATGGTCACTAAGGTGCGCCTTAAACTACTGACATCACTTCAACTTTGGGTGTAGAAATTGGTAATTAGTCACCTTAAAGGATGCATTGCAATGGCAGTATTTGATACTTGCAGCATTTTGATAGCCATTGCTCAAACTTCAGTTCAGTTCAGTTCAGTTCAGTTCAGTTCAGTTCAGTTCAGTTCAGTTCAGTTCTACCACTTAATGTTCTCATTTTCAACTAGAATGAGCAACTAGAATGCCTAATGGTGGAATAATGGAAAAAAAACTTTCATCTCTAAAGGAATTAATTCAATGGTAACTTTTGAACTTGAAAGGGCATGAGAAAAACTATTTGAAAAAACATGAAAACCACCAAAGTTTAATAGCAACCCAAAGCACCCCATGCACTCCTGCCAAGAAGCCATGTTAACCCTGCCTGTCAGTGCACTACACCAGCAGGCCAATCACATAGGAAGTTCAGTACCCTCTCTAGGCCATTCTGACTTGTGTTTCTACACTGCTCTTCACAAATCAGATCCTGCATGTGCAGGACACAGGATGGGGTCTGTGGGAAGAAAACAGGCACACACAGAAAGATGGGCAACTCAAACTGAAAACTAAAAGTTCCAAAAAGCCAAACTGAGGTGAAAGGGCAGAAATGAGATTATAGGGGACTGCACTGTTAGGAGCAGGTGACAGGAGCAGGATGATCATAAAGGGGGCGTTGAAGGTTTATCCAGGCTTTGAATCCTTAATTACACTGTTTAATGAATCAAGGGCATTTTACCTTAGATGTAAATAGAGTACTATAGATTAGAATATGCAGAAAAAATGTGGTTGATCTTGATATTTCGGACATGTCTACATTTCTGTCAGTTAAGTGATGTTTTTACGTCATTAACTGTATTATACAGCCACAGATACAATGTTCAGACAGAAACCTAAAACAACACACTGACAATGAGAAAAACAAATGCTGTAAAAATGGAGAAAAACAGAACATTAAGCAAGCAGATAAAATAGACAATCAACATCTCAGTCCTGTTACCTTCTTCATGTTGGCACCCACATAACTCTTGGCCTCTTCTTTGAACTGTGGTAGCCTGAAAGAAACAGCCATAAAACATAAAACAATCCTCTGATATAAATATAGCCTATTTTCCAGACTATTGTCCAGGCACCAGTCTCATAAGTACAGGAAACCTGAAAGCATGATTTTGTGTCTAAAAAGGCATTTATTGTGTTGCTGATGCCTTTGCTGTTTTTTCTTTAATTGTATCCTTATGTTACTTTGCTGGTTCAGACACTAGGTTTTCAAAAAGGCCCAAACAGCATATTCCATGTTCCACAGAAAAGGACATTTGTGTACATCACTAAATACTAAAGAATTTTGTGTAGGATGCAGAGCTGTGGCTCACCTAAAAAGGTGACATTTTTCCAAATTAAATGTGAAACTGTATTGTTACCCACAGGTTTTACCATTACAGCTGCATCTTGGGACACCTTTGTAATTTAGACATCTTACTGGCATAGTTTATCTCAAATACTGAAAATACATTGCACACTCATTGAAATACAGCTTACCTTTTATTCACTGTGTTGTTCAAATGATTTAATGTGAATGAGGCACAGACTGGTGTTAAGTCTTGAGGTGTAGCCTATTGATACTTGAGCAATTAGCACATATGATCTCTTTGTTTTCTTGTACTGGTTAAGCATGGTGCCACACCTCTGAAAGCAGGAACCTGTGGATTTTTGTTATTTTTGCTTCCAAAATATTTAGCAGATTATCATAATTGTTACAGACGATTGAATGATTGATTTATCGACCAATCGTTTCACTTCTTAAGCCATTATATCTCAGCCTCGCCTGCTTAGATTTTGACAATTTGTCAAATCTGTCTACTATGATTCCCCCAAATCGACAGAAGTGCAATGAAGAATTGTGCCCCTTTAATGTATTTTCTTGACCTAAAACACATGACACAATTCACACAAAAGGAATTTAGAACCTGTCCTAAGCTGCTTAAGAGGCAATATCACGGTGGGAACCTCAACATTTGAAACCTGAGCTAATAAACTTTTCCAGCATTTGATGAGCAATGCTGGCTGCTGTTCCCAAGGCATCGCACTCTTTCTGTGTGTGTGTGTGTGTGTGTGTGTGTGTGTGTGTGTGTGTGTGTGTGTGTGTGTGCCACTTGGTTTCTGTGGACTCAGAGCCTTGCTGGAAAATGAGATGTCACCACCAGTCACGCACATACACACAGACCAACAAAGAAAAAGGAGCCGACGGCCCCCCTCCTGACATTAACTCAGCGTTAATAGAGTGTTGTCTTGCGAGCACGATTATTGGATGATCTGTGGGTCCAACAGATTAACATGCCTAATACTTTCAGCAGGCAATCTAAGAGTCTTTCTGAGGAGCTGAAGAAAGCTGCTGCTCATTATTCTCTGATGGGGGAGGGGCAGCCAAGACCCTCTCACATCTCTATTACCCAGGGTCTGTGGACAAGTGGGGGGCTGGGGGTTGAACATGTGCAAAATGAGATGTGAAGTGCGTGCATGTGTGTGAGCAGTATCAGAGGGATGTAGTAAAAATCCCACACTAAATTTATGTCTCCGGTTCATGTGCAGGGATGCCTCTGTTTATGACTGTGGCTGCCGTGCTTTTCTATTTCCACGCTCGCACAGTAAAATCTTGTTAGAGGACATGATAATAAGGTGTCATACAAGAGTCCTGCCAATAAATAAAACAAGCCAAGAATGCTTGGAGGGAGAGTCAGTGAATGGTGACAAGCTTGGCAAAAACCAACACTGGACTTCACTTGAGGGGAGATAAACCCTCACTTTATGGCAAATCCTGCGCCAAACTGTCTCGATGGAGACATACACGCCTTCACACAGGAGGTGGATAAACCCATAACTTTATTTAGAGCTCTATTTGTTCTCCAGGTGTGCTCTGTCACATTCAGATGAGCAGAAAGCTTTTCTTGTGGCTGATTTTCCTGATTGCTTCTGTCTGGGATCACTGGCAATGCTAATTCTGTATGTGTGCCTGTGTGTCTTTTTGTAGGTATGGGGCTGGGAGCTTTGCTGTTGAAGCAGAGACCAGCTTCATCTATATGCAGATCATGCAGTGTGAAGCTCAATTGGCTCATCCGCTTGTCTGTGACTGAATGTGACTGGCACTCTGATGCATCTGGATAAGGTGGTTTGTGTGGTGGGGGAAGATGGAGGAGAGGAGCTCTTACGCTAAATGCCAAAGGAGAAATCATGTTATGGCATTAGTGAATCAGTGGTTCATTGACCCTGTGAAGAGTACAAAATGAAATTCATGAGCTCCAAGGGGTATAATGAGGCCTGAGAGACAGATATATGCAGAAAACCGTCTATCTGTAATCCAGAGGTGATGGAGGAGGGGCAGTTTGGCCTGCTCTTCTTCTGTGGTGAGACAACTTAAGATTTGGGATTTTAAAGTATCCTTCACTTTCCTTCACTTTGAAGCAGCATTCATGCTTCAATTTTAGCCCCACAAAAGTGTTTTGATTTGATAAAAAAAAAAAAACCCAAACAAGCATCATATTTCAATATATAACAAAAAAACTGAATGTAAACATACTGAGTCCTAACAACTTCCAAAAAGTCCACGTTAAAGTATGTCTGAACACAACCATCAACCTTCATATGACACTCATCTTCATCCACCACTGTCCCATTCATTTACCTTGAAAACAGTAGCTGTACCATGTCAACCAGTGTATGTTCAGCTGATTTCCTGAGGAGCTCTGCAAACACACGGGAGAAAGAGACTTTGGAACCAAACAGACTGAAACAGAGGAAGGTACATGAATTGAGGAGATAGCAACAGTCAGGCACAGAGACATTTAGACAAACTTCAAGGGGAGTATAAGCGAGGTAGAGCTAATAGAGCAGGCCTGAGAAAAGTGATGTCTTTTTTTCAGCTTATGCATTTGAAATTTGAATTAATTAACAAAATTTTATGTGCTGTCATTCATTCTCAACTGACCATTTCAACACCAAGGAAGACAGCGTGCATCTACACCTCAGAGACACTGCTCAACAAACGTCATCAAACAGATGAAAGAAGATGTGTATACAAGAGATATATGGACATTTCTTTCTTATTGTCTGCAAAGTCTTAGCTAAACAGTGCTGCCCCTAATACACTGTTAAATGTGTCCCCTTAAAACAAAGCAATAATGTGACCCTTCATCACAGGTTTCAGTTAAGCACATCTTTTTCTCAGCTTGTTGGATTTGAATCCTTTTAGATTCTGGAGGAGTAAAAATAAAGATAAAAAATAAAGATTGTTAAAAAGTCATAAAACATAAATAATCATACAACACATTTTAGATTGTATTCCTATCCCATTACTGTCGTCTCCAGAACTGTCAGATTTATCTTGACACCCATTTGCAGGTCCTGACCCCCAGAATAAATATTTTGTACCATGAGTTGATATGAAGTAAAACATCTTTAAAATCTTCTGAGTCTTCCTAGAAATGACCATCCTCTCAGAAATAGTGCTTGATGAGTGTCTGATGTGACTCACCACTGAGGCGCATCTCAAAGCAGATCCTGAAGCAGGACTGCATTATCTCACAGACAGACTCATTGGTCAGATGGGCTCCGACTGGAGTCAGAAGCAGAGTCCTCAGGACCTGAAACAAATAAGATAAGGATTATGACATACTATGACTGTACTAAAATCCACAGACATATCAATCACATTCATGGAACAAGTATTTGACACGAGGACACTGAAAATAATGTGTACTGGAGTTGTCAAGTGAAATTGTGCAACTACTCACTCTGCTATATGTATGTTTTTTACCCAGCATGGAAAAACACTCACAAAAAGCAGTCTGAAAATGTGTAGTTCACTCCCAAGTGAAAGCTTGGAGATATCGGTGACACTCATGGTAAAATGGTGAAATCAAGCATCCGGTTCCCATAATGACTGTAGTGCTAAGTGACATATTCATTATTCAAAATATTTTATTGTTGCTTTTCGGTTGGAAATTTAAAAAAAAAAGATGTTAGTTTTGTGCATTAAATTGGCTGTTTACTGTTATGAACAGGCAGAAGCAGGTATAGCCTTGTACTGGGTAGTATCACCAGACTTAATGCTGGCACTGCATCAAATGAAAGACCCGCTGGCTTGTCAGCCCCAGAGTCAGTCTTCTGGTGCTTTGTATTATATGATACATTGATTTTCTTTCAACAACAATGAGAGATAGCATTTTAATCTTGTTTACATATTTATAAAATAAAGTAAAAAAAACTAAATAAATAATATAGAAATGCTTGTATGGTGTGTACTTGCCTGTGCAGTGTTCATTTGAAACTGATGTCTCATTGTAAAAAGAAGTCTTTAGCACAGAGATTTCATGAATATGCAGGACTGTCAAAAGGCTGAAAAACACACTTCTTGTGGTTTAGCTATCTCATTCTGCTCTACTTGTGATGCTTCTCTCAGAGAAGTGTTGTGCCAACTGTATGTTCATTGTCAAGACTTTAGAATTTACTATGAACTTAAATATCTTCAAAGGGCTTCGCTATTGAAAGGCTGCCACACTATACTGGATTAACTTGCACAGGGATTGAGACAACATGGACATCATTTGTCAGGTCTATCAGGTCAGAGCAAGACCAGTGGAGTTACTACTAGTAAACATTCTGTACCTGCAGAATTTTCATAAGGACGACTTCATCACTGGCGGGGTCGGTTCCTACAAATCTTGCATGTGTGACTGCGTCAGCCATGTTCTCAATGGCCTCTGCTGCTGCTTCATGGTTAGCATCTGCAAACAGACAAGAAACACACAATTTTCTCAACAGGCCGACTCAGAAAATTCAAACTCTACAACAAACTTCATTAGCTTGATAAAGAGAGCTTTTAATGGGAAAGAACACTTCAGTTGGAAGGACAGTTGGAGTTGAAGCTGATTATGCAGGGGGGCACACATCACTGGTACATATGTACAAATGCGCAACAGAAATCAAGTGTGTAACATTCATTCCACTTCTCAGTGTGATGCAGTTTAATGCAACATTAATAACCATTTAACACCGTTCTGACGCCATAAACAAAAACAGAACATTATAAGCTTGATAAAAAGTAGAATTCACAGCTGAAACGTTTGGTGGATTTAGCAACTGACTGAAAAGAATTGGTAACTTATTGGTGACTAAATAAAACAGTACAAAAAACAGTAGGCTAGCATGTGCTGCTGTGTAGTCCCTGAACATAACATGCATGTGGTGGTTCTCCATGAGAAATGGAGAAATTCTTATTGTTTTGTGGACGTAAAATGCAAGCGAGTGTGCCTAAGTTAGTTTGTGGGGACGAGCTCACAGAAATGAAAAAGGACAATCTGGAGCTTAATACAGCCCAAAACATCCTAAACCAGATGAGCTGGAAGGGCAAATCTGCTTGGATGAAGGGAGCAAGTTCACGCTCTTTGGCAGTTTGGGTGCCCCACAAGACCACATTCTGACAGAGACAGTGTTATGCAGGCAGGTTTTGCGGTGAACAAGTTAATAGCAAGGGAGGAGAGCCTTGTTGCTGTTGTAGAGCTGCTAGCACCAGACAAATCAAAAGTGTTCCAAAGTGTCAGTTTGTCTGGAATGATTCATAGAGATGAAGGAAAACCTGAATCATTTGAAGTGAAATTAAAGCTGTGGCAAGTGCAACTGGAAAGAGGAAACACTGTCCATTTTCCTGCTCTGCAAGAACAAAAGTCTGCTGGTCAGGCATATTCAGATGCAGCTGAACATATGTGTTCGAACATTTAACATGGAACCAGCTGATGTGTCTGACAGCATCGAACATGAATTCAGTGAACTGCAAAGCAATGATGAGCTCAAGGCTAGAAACTGTATCCTGAGGATGTTCCTATCTGAGGAGACATGCACTGAAGTTTGTTACTCCATTTGGGAGAACCTACAACTGTGAGCAGTACTTTGGAAAACTGATCTTGTAAAGACTTTGTTTCATGCAGGCTACTCATTTCCACCACCCAATGAAAAGAGGAGGAGCAGTTTATAACTACCCCTGCCTGTGGTGGAAACCCACTCCAGGAGTTTAAATGCAACTTCTGAATGGAAAGTGGTGTTTTGGGCAATTAAAACCATTCTTTGTCAGATATGACAAAACAAGATGTCACAATTCTATAGGTAACGTAAAGTGGAGGTAATGGTTTACTTCTCTCAGTAACCAAGAACACAACTACAGCTCAGCACATAAACAAAACTAGACAAATCTAGTATGGTCTGTCCACATTGTCCTTCAAACCCTGGGATCTAATGACCAGATGTGGCCTTTTGTTGAAGGCAGGCTGGGACAAATTGGCTGTCAGAGCGACAGAAGCCAGTGTTTTTGAAACCCGAGCCACTGGCCAGCTATCTGCCTGGAGCCAGCCTGTTTTCCTTTCCCATCGCCCTCAGGAGCAGCAATTCATTAACTAATAAGCACAGGGGGAAAGAGAGGGGAGGAAGGACGGATGCAGAGAAGGAGAAAGAGAGGTGCAGATGAGGATTTTCTGAGTAAAACAACAATGCAGCTTGTCAACATGAAGACTGATATGTAGAAAAGATGAGTAGCATGTGATTATTAGAGGACATCAGATAAATGATGTTACTCCTTAAGACAGTACCAACTTTGTGAATGTCTGGGACGTTTTAGTGATTGGTGGCTGTTGTGAAGACCTGGAGTAAAGACAGTGTATCGGTCAGAAGCTGGTTAATGGCTGAGATCTGTTTTTTTCGTGTGGTTGAGGCCATTGAGACAAAGCAATGCCAATATCCCTCCAGAGGCAAGGGCGACAACAAGCATGGAAGTTGCGCTGAAAACATCCAACGTCCAGACACAGAAACTGGAGCCACAGGGGGATCCAGCACAATGTCAGAAGTGATATAAAACACTAATCCTTCTCTTGGCACACAGTCTATACAAGTAGTGTCCAAAAGAGTGGTTGGGGGGGGGTGGGATTGTTAAAATAACACTGAGGAGAGGAGAGGCTCAATATGTGCGTGTGTGTTTGTGCGTGTGTGTGCGCCTGAGGGTATGTGGGCAAAGTCAATAGGGGGTTGAACCAGCTGCCACATAAAGCAGTTTAAGTAATACCAAACTCTGGTCACAAAAATCAAAGACGTGGCGTGAGTGAGGGAGAGCAGAGAGGGCAGAGTGGATGGTTTTAAGCATGCAACACACAAAAAGCTCTCGAGCTGCACTCTGCACGAGGGCCAATACATCTTTAGAAACCAAACAAATGGACTGCTGGGTTTTTCCATGGTCAGAGAAGAAAATGAGTTTGTTCACCTGTTCATCTTCTGAATAGCACAAGATCACCTTTCAGCTGGCTGCTGCGCTCCCTGCTTTAGCCACACATTTGGTGTAAATAAGAGTAAATGTATGGAGTATTTTTTTATGGTATTGTGGTGTTTTTGCATCTCCTTCTTCAAAAATGCAACAAACATGATCTCTGGGATGTTTGTGCTTCCCCAAAACAAATGCAGGATAAATGCAGCAATCAAGCTGTTAAAAACGTGAGAAAAAAAAAATTAGAAATATCAAAAACTATATTTGTACAGGGACAAGTATGTAGCGTGAACCAGTACCACACACCACAGCATTTACAGTGTGGTCTAAGCTACTTCGCAATGCCTGTCCCTGGATGGGCTTTAAAACTGCATTCAACTCAACAAATACGCAACACATTGACACAAACTCAGTAATACATACATACAGTAAGAACACACAACTCAGAACTGAACAGTAAAATACAGACAGAGCGATCCAAATGACAAATGATGACTGATTTCGAGTTTAAAATGATCAGTGTGAGTTATGCAGGTATCAGCATAGACCATGTGAACTGCAATCCTTTTATCCTTTAATTTCTTTTGTTCCAAGTTTTTTTTTTTTTTTTTTAAAGGGATACTGCAGATATTTGGTACTGTATTACCATGAGGGCTTTGGACCTGTAAAAGGGAAATTTCAAAATAATTTTACTGACATCACTGGGATATTTCCTCAGATTTCTCAGACTTTTCCTCCTCTTTAAATCATTTTTTTTTTCTGTTATTTTTTTTTTATTTCTCTACTTCAGTTTCACAGCTTCATGTTTTTTTCTTATATTTTTTCTTTATATGTATTGTTTGTGTGTTGACTTGTTTTCTCACAAGTCAAACTGTTTTCCTGTTTCCTGCTTTTTATATGTTCTTTAAAAAGACATGTGACGACACGGATTGACGGTTTTTCCTTTTTTAAATCTCTGGACTGCCACCTTTTTCTTGAATTTGTACTGAGGATAAAAATTGGAACTTTTACCATGATGACTTTTTCCCTTTCTTTTCTGTCTGTGGATTAGGTGTTGCTGAATATTTTGCTGAATTACATGTAATATTGCTGCTCATGTCAATTATGAACTTCTTTATTTAATCATAACAAACACTTTAATCAATACCAACAATTTATTCAACTCTGAAATCATAGGCAGGCTACAGTTGTACTCTAAGCTCATCTCTTCTGGCAGTGGCTGCAGCTTAAGCCTCAGCTGAGCCTCAGTGTGAGCCCTGCGTGGGCTGGTGACCATGCGGCTGCTAGCAGCACAGTGAGGGGCTTTGCTGACTCTGCTGGGCAGGAGAAACAGAGGGAGAATGAAGGAGGAACAGGGGAGGAGAGATGAGCTCTGGGAAAAGAAAGGATAGGGCAGAGATCTGGATATCCGTCAGCACAGAGGCTTAGTTTACTGCTTCCTCCATGCCAGGAGACCTCAGGCCACAGATTGAGAGGAATTATCTCACACTAAATGAAATGGGTGAGTGAAATGAGTGTGTGTGTGTGTGTGTGTGTGTGTGTGTGTGTGTGTGTGTGTGTGTGTGTGTGTGTGAGTGTGAGTGTGAGAGAGAGAGAGAGAGAGAGAGAGAGAGAGAGTGAGTGAGTGAGTGAGTGAGACCTATCCCTTTCTCTAAGGCCCTAGACAAGCAAACAGTTTTAAAGAGTGCCAGGACAAAGGGGAAAATATCCCCAGTGACACACTGAACAGGAGGACCATATTCGACACAATACTAAGGATAACGGGGAACACAACTGCCTGCTGGAAGCCATTTCTTCACTGCAGACTTAGAGAGGAGTGATGGTGTAATGTGTCTAAACCTGAACTGATCCTAAACACCAACACACTCCAACCTTTCCTGAAAGCTTACCAGGCATCAAACAGTAACATGACATCATTCTGCAAGCATCACAATACACTCGGAACATCATGGCCACTTACAGAAGTATAGCAAACAGCCTCTGTCTTACTGCAGGTAATTAAAACTAACAGATCTGAAGCTGAGGTTTCACATGCAAACCTAATGCTTAAGATAATCTGACTCCAGGTGTCATAGTTACAAAAAATGTTCATCAAAGACTCAAAAGTAAGGTTTTTTGTATTTCTTCCTAACCAGAAGATGGCAGTACTTGACAAGACCAATGTTGTTGTTATTTCTATAAATCTACCACTCACATCTACTCGGCTATCACAAAGGCAATGTCAGTTCCATATATCCTAACTTCAGTTATGATTTAAGATCATGAGAGATGGTCTTACTGTCAGTGTTTGTCATGAATGCTTTTACGATTAACAGTTAATTAGAATATAATAATAAAGACAACTTTTATATAGAATAATTCTCTCATAAAAGGCAACACCAAGTGTTTAAGATAAAATCAAATAATAATAAGATGTGTGATAAAACAATAATAACAGGAAAACAAAAATAAAATAACAGTAAAATTAAAACAACCAAATAAAACAAAATTAAACAACTGTTAGGTAAAAAGAAAAGACACAAAATGATATGAAGAAGATGTGTCTTAAGAATCTGTTCATAAATCAGCAGGTTTAGAACCCCTAAGAGCCTCAGGGAGCTGTAATTAACTAAGACTGCCTCTCCGTGCCTTACAGTACTGGACTCAGAACAGTCAAGAGGTTTGAGTCAGAGGATGTAAGCGACCTTACAGGCACATATGTCTTCACCATGTCAGACAGATAAGATGGGGCAAAGCCATTCAATTATTTAAAAAAACGAATTCTAAAGTGACAGACAAGACAAGTAACCAAAGTAAAGATTTTAAGACTGGAGTAATGTGGACTCTGCCTGGTTTTCATCAAAAGTCTGCTGCTGCCTTCTGCACAAGCTGTAACTGACCAATAGCTTTCTTAGATACACCGCATAGAAGAGCGTTACAGTAGTCCAGCCTGCTGGAGATAAAAGCATGCATTAACTTCTCCATGTCTGGCCAGCATAGAAACGGATGGCTTTGGCAATATTCCTAAACTGACAGAATGACACTTTAGTCACGTTTCTAATGTGATGTTCAAAATTTAGGTCTGAATCAGTCTGTTCCTTGATGTTTAGTGTAAGTAGATTTAGGTGTTCAGACAGTTTCTCTCTCTCAGCTTTTGCTCCAATAACAAGGATCTGTTTTGTCTTCGTGGCGGCACGTTGGAAAAGCAGGTAGTGCGCGTGCCTCACAGCAAGAAAGTCGCCGGTTTGATCCCCGGGTCAGCAGGGCCTTTCTGTGTGAAGTTTGCATGTTCTTCCCATGCATGCGTGGATTAAGCACTCCGGCTTCCTCCCACAGACCAAAAACATGCTCATTAGGTTAATTGGTGACTCTAAAATTGTCCTTAGCTGTGAATGCAAGCGTGAATGGCTGTTTGTCCGTATATGTGGCCCTGCAATCGGCTGGCGACCGGTTCAGGGTGTACCCCGCCTCTCGCCCGTTGACAGCTGGGATAGGTTCCAGCCCCCCTGCAACCCCGAAAAGGGATAATTGGGTATAGACAATGGATGGATGGATATTTTGTCTTCATTTAGCTGTAAGTTCTGAGTCATCCACAAGCTGATGTCTCAGATTCATGTAATTGAGCTGTTGATAGAACTGTAGTCATTTAAGTTTACCGACATACAGAAATGATATCGCCTGCATAATAATGGAAATTGATGTTATGATGTCTAATAATATTGCCAAGTGGTAAGTGACTGAAAAGTACTGGACCTAAGATAGAGCCCTGTGGGACACCACATGTCAGGTCTGTTTTACTGGAGGAGTGATCATCCATGGCCACAAAGAACTGTCAACCAGTGAGATGAGACCTGAATCATTTAAGACTGTGTCAGAGAGACCAACCCAGTGTTCAAGTCTGTCCAGCAGAATATTCTGATCCACAGTATCGAACACAGCACTGAGATCTAACAGGGCCAGCAGTGCTGGGCCCTAAAACCAGACTGGAATTTTTCAAACCCACTGTTGTTGCAGAGGAAATCATTCAGCTGTTTAAAAACTTTTTTCCACTGCTGTAATTAACTGCATGATTTGCTTCAATTAAAATTATGGGAAAGTCAGAGTAAAATGCTTTTTAAAAGTACCATTTTCCTGCTGTATGGATGGTGTTTTTGCTTCGGTGACCTGGATTGATTTGCACTACCAAAGTACAGTATGGTCTCGGTCACTATCATTGTGCAGCGTATATGCAGTACATTTTTTTTGTGGTTTGCATGTATTCACTTCCTTCCCTTCGTGATTTATATGACTTTGGTGGTGTTACGCTGCATTTTGTGATTAGGATTAAATAATTAATCAAACAATTATTAAAATCTATTTATCTATTCATCCATCCACCCATCCAATCTACCCCATCTATCTACCTACTTACTTGAATATTCTTTCATATTGTTCTTTCTATCTTGAGTTGCAGCTGTCAAACAAAAAAATAACCAGATACAACATGCAACTATCCATGAAAAAACTCAGACAGACTAATGCAACACTCACCTTTAAATGTATTTTTAGAACACATAACAAATCTGCTATGTGTTTTACATTCTTCAAAAACAAAATCTAAAATTTCAGTAGTCACTTAAAATGAAACAGACACCAAAAATGGGCACTGGACATTAAAAAGGGGCTCTGTTTAAGAAGAATCACATTTTAAAAACTCATTGGAAAGCTATGCTATATTCTGCAGCTGACTTAAAATTACCACATGGTTCAGTAAAAAATGAAATGAAAACCAAAGTCTAATACACAGTCGCTCCACATTGTCATGAGAAAATGTGTCTTTGGTCTCCTCATGGAGCTTCTGACACATTCTTCAGATCGAGTTTCACTACTCTTTGAACTCGCATTCAGCATTGCATGCTCACACCCCCATCACCCCACGACCAGAAAAAAAGATGCATGGTGAAGTAAAACAAGAGGAGAGTCAAGTGTTTTAATGGGCTGCCAGAGACTTTGTATTGTGTTTGAGGAAAAAAAAGTCAGACTGAGATGCAGCAGGGTAAATAAAGATGTCAAACTACTGTCATATTTCTTCATCTTTACAGCAAGTGGAGAGTGAGAGCCGTTGCCCTGAGAGCGACCGAGCTGAGAACCCCTGAGAACAGTGCTGATGAGATGATGGTGGTGGTGGTGAGATGGCGTCAGGATGGGGGTGGTGGGGATTAAGGGAACTGGTGTCAGGTCTGCAGTGACAGACTGAGACTCTGGGACTTTGTGATGTGATCTTTGAACAGATATTATGTGTGTGTGTGTGTGTGTGTGTGTGTGTGTGTGTGTGTGTGTGTGTGTGTGTGTGTGTGTGTGTGTGTGTGTGTGTGTGTGTGAGCCTTGGCAGTCTGGAAAGCATAGACTACTGCTGGTTTTCAGTTTGAATGAACATCTAAACATCCTGAACCCTCATCTGTTCCAGAGAATGTTTTCACTTTTATATGCATTGCATTTTGTTTCAAAGAAATTTCAGTTCCAACATGAAATCCTATCGCCTAATGGTTGCTCACTTGACCATGGTAAAAAGAGAACTACAAACTATTTAATAGATCTAGAAATGTGATGTGCGTCCTCAGTGTTTTTTTAATAGTGTGCAATGTTCCTGTTGCACAGGATCTGATTCAGTTATGCAATGACTGCAGCTGTGTAGACAGCAATGTAACACTAACTCAACTCTTGCTATTAAGACTAACATCTGGTGATACATGCTCATTTCACACTTAACAAAACAACTGGCAGACACTGGGCCATATTTCTGTGATGAGGCTAATGAGGACAGGCAGTCTTGACTGTACGCCAGCACAAGTCATCTTCTGCATCTAAGATGAGAATAGACCATTCCTGGCATTCCTGGACTGACCATCAGACGAACAATCACCAACAGACATAACCAAAAAAATGCCCATAGCTTCCGCATGGAAAACTCAGAACTTTGGACAGTGTCAAAATGATACACAGGCTTTCAATTAACCAGTGAAAATATTTCTGTGCATATACCTTTGACCATAGATGTCAGTGGCACTCAGGTATGTCATACCAAGTGATTGCTAATTATATATACTTTTAATAGTTTGACCCCTGCTCCACCTTGTATTAACATATGAGTTGTACCTGAATAAAAAAATAGGTTAGACAACAGGTGATGATGACAGCTCAAAATAGCTGAAGACATCCACAGGATATATTTCAGTAGCTTTGCTGGTGAAGCTAATGTCAGTGGAGAATCATATGATTCATTTCATTATCGCAGTCCTGAGTGATGGTGCTGCATGGGCTCTGCTTTTCTTCTTTTTTCTTTGTAGAGGAAGGGCTCATCTGCAGACGTGAACTTGGGTGACCTGGGAGGAGTTTTTCTTAAGACTGTGGCCAAAATGTACAGATGTCATTAAAACCTGCCTGAGATCTGAGTTCTGCATGCATTTACACGTTGAATTAACAAGTGTATTTCTTTAATAAAAACAACTTTATCCTCCATATAAGATATCCAGACACAGAATGCATATCAATAAAATCATGGAAATCAGGTCTATAAGTCTGTGTAGAAACACTTAAGGTTTTAAGAAAAAGGCTAGCAGGTGCCCCCGACTTAAAAAAAGCCAAGTCTGTGAAGAATATTGCTTAAAGCTGCAATAGGTAAGATGGAGAAGAGAGCAGACATAGCCTGAAATTTGTGCCCAGTCGCTACATCACAGTCACTAACATACCGTACGCACTGTGGAGTGTTACTGTAACAATCACCATATTAGCTTTATGGTTATTTGTTATAAGCTGTATGCTGTTGTTGGCAGCGGCGGTATGGGCAGTTTCTCCTTTGCGGGTGGCTGTTGCTCCACCATAGCTTTCACTAGCCTCCTGACGCCTCTCATAGAGCCAATTGACTGAGCGGCAGCCAGCAGCATGGGCGGAGGGAGGGGGTGGTTCGCAGCGTGTGTGAGTAGTGATTGACAGATGTTAGACACTCCCTTAGATGGTCCTCTGGCTCTGATTGGTTATTTTGTGTCAGGTGGGGTGGATTCTTGCAGATCGCAGTAGGAGCAATATAGGTGGGACCAATGGAGCTGTTTTTTTGTTTTTTTTCGTAGATTACATGTTTCATGTACTGCTGTCTGGGCAAAGGGACAGTTTTATCAAATATGACAAAAAAATTACTTTAATACAACTTATTGCAGCTTTAACTTGTATTTTGACAAAGAACAGATGTGACAGCAACTGCTCATAGGGATCTTAATCACTGTCAGTGAACGTGACCTAATTAGAAGAAGTACAGCAAATGAAACACTGGTTAGAGTGCAAAGCAATGAAAAAGCAATGGAAAACAAGACATGTGAAGAGTCTAATTAAGTGTGGTAATGCAATACGGTAAAATCACTTAATGTGGTAATGCCAACTAAATATTATCTTAAGCTGTATCAACATTGCCTACTATGAACAAAGAACAAATAGTTCTTCTTTTTAATGACCATGTGTTACAGAAGAAACTCTTTCTGTGCCTCTGTGCCAACACATATCTAAGATGATGATCACTCAGAGTACCTAAGTGTAATTTATGTAATTAAAAAACACACACACACACACAGGGCAACGCAGCGCAGTTCTAAAATGGTTCTGCAGATGCATCTCTGTGTGATCAACCCCTAACATGCTGGTTCTCTCCTTTTAAGGCATTCACCAGGTGTTCCCAAGCTCTCAGCCTTTGACCGGTACTGTAGGTATATATGCATGATGATAGATGATAGTCATCTATCATCAACTAATACTGCAAGCATTAGTATACATCAAGTAATCGACCTCTAAAAACATTGTGGGGCCATGTGCTTTTGAAAACACAGCAGATGTTGGTACACTTTCATGGGAAAACTTATCAGACACATTGTTAATGTCAAGATGTCTTACCTAGAAGGCCATAGGAAAGGAACTTGTTGACTGAGGTAAGAGCAAGGCCTGTAATCGGTCCAGTGGTGTCCTCAGAGCGGACCACTTCCAAGAAGGGCCTCAGAAAAATGTTGGGTTCAACATCTGACAACACTGAAGAAGAAGAGAGACAAACAGTCAGGTAAACACACAATGAACAATTGATCATGAGGATATGACTGTCACCCAAAATCTAACATGTACAGGATAGGATGCAGTCTGACACATTACAGATACTGTTTGAGACATATTTGACCTGACCAAAAATGCTATTCAAGGAAACACTACAAAAGATTAAAAAAAAAATAATAATATATATATATATATATATATTAGGGCTGTCAGTTTAACGCGTTAATTAGATTAATTAATTACACTGCAAATGAACACGCTATAAAAATTAACGCAATTAATCATGAGTGGCAAGTCAATCCGCAAGCATTTTAAATTTGGCCCTTTGAGTGACCCGTAGGCTGCAGTGGCAGGTCGCATCCTACCTGCGCCACTAGTCAAACGCAGGGTGACAACAGACATGGATGCGACACCGGAGAGCGAGGCAAGCCTACTTGGACCTTTGAACGGCAAGTTTATTTATAAAAAGAACAAAGACGGGACTATTAACAAGAACGCAGTGATTTGTACCTTGTGTAAAAAAGAATTTTCCTATCACCGTAGCAGCTCCAGCCTGAATTATCATTTAAACGCTAAACATGTAGTTGCTGCTAGTGCCGCTAGTGCTACCGTGAGCTCACTCCGCCAACCCACACTTGCTGAGTTAGGAAAACGAATGAGCAAAGCCACGACAGAAAAACTGACAAACTCCATCGCAAAGTGGGTTGCTGCTGATTGCAGGCCGATTTCAATCGTGGAAGACGAGGGCCTAAAAGAGGCGTTTCAGATAGCGTCATCTGACTCTAATTTCCAGCTACCGTCGAGAACTACAGTGATGAAAAGAATTCACCAGCTGTAATGTGAATGTCAGTGAACTGTAATGTCCTAGAATTCAAATTCTTTATTTGGGGACCTTTAGCAGATATGAGATTAAAATACGATTAATTAGATTAATTAATTACAAATCCTGTAATTAATTAGATTAATTTTTTTAATCGCCTGACAGCACTAATATATATTCATAGAGAGCCAAAGTAACAAGGGAAATTCTGAGATCTGCTCCAGAAGTAAGAAATCCCACTGCTAATACTGAAACTACAATTACCACATCATAGTTGAATGCCTCTGCCAAACAGTCAATATGCATTTAAATCTATATCTGTCCAGACTCACACAGTATAGGTAGTGAAGACTTTTAAGGAATATAATTAAAGGTATTAAGAGCACTTTTTGTTGAACTGGAAGTTCTCACTATATCAACATACATGATTCCAGTGATTCCACTGAGAAACAAGCTGTCTTCACTTAGAGACTGACAGAGAGCTTCATCACATGGAGCAACAACAATCACCTGAAGCTCAACATCAGCAGAACCAATGAGCTTGTGGACTACAACGCTTCAAATGTGGATGTTGCGACAAATTCTGAAACATGGCTGCTTCACACACATCTTCAACCCGCCAGCGCAGAATGATCTATACCATCAGCACCACCACAAAAACTGTTCTTTGTGCGTGCTTGTTGCAGGTGTAATGACATTCCCTCCATCTAAGACATTGTGTTCATAAGAATGGGATGGACATGAGGTCACAGTGACCTTTGACCTTTCACCATAAAAATCAAATCAGTTCATCATTGAGTGCCAATGGATGTTTGTCTTTTAAAAAAGTCCTCAAGGAGTTCTGTTCACATCACATCTCATTACTGGGACAGACGACAACCTGAAAACATAATGGTTCTGTCCATGGCTGCTGCTGTGAGGCATAGACACAGTGATGGAACGAAGCCTTTCTGAACAGTGTACTACGCAGCTTGCTTCATATTCTTTGATCACGGTGGTAGTATTAAAAAAAAAAAACAATCTAATATTTTTGTTTATTCAATTTGTATGTAGCAAACACCATTTCCCATAAACACTTGACATTCACAGGCAAAACATCACTGTTTGATAAGAAAAGATAAATCCACGAGTGAGTCGAGCTCAAACTGTCTGTAATAACTGCACTTTTTAGACAGCAGAGACTACCATTAGTTGGTGAGTTTTACAGCTATGGGTGAAACCAAGAGAGAATGACTCAAGTACCCACGCTGTGCTCGCAAAGTAATCATTTTCAGAAAGAATAATGAAAGAAATTATGAAGGATAGATTGCATTGACTTCCAGAAATTAGTGGACCAGATGCTAGCATGGATGTGATGTCATGACTGCAGCTCTATATACCAGTGTTTCCCAACCAGGGGTACGCGTACCGCTAGGGGTACGTGAGGACATTGCGGGGGGTACGTGGAAAAATTAAGAATTTATTTCCAAGATAATAAAAAATACTGGGGTTGGGGCTCGCAGGCGAGCGCCTGGTGGCCGGGTCTTTGCCCACGGGACCCGGCCGGGCACAGCCCGAAGGAGCGACGTGGGCCCGCCTTCCCGTAGGCCCACCACCCGCAGGAAGGATCAGAAGGGGCCGGTGCTATGTGGAATGGGTAGCAGTCGTGGGCGGGGGCCCCGACGACCCAAATCCTGGACAACGACTCTGGCTATGGGGACATGGAATGTCACCTCACTGTGGGGGAAAGAGCCTGAGCTAGTGCGGGAGGTTGAGCGGTACCGGCTAGAGATAGTCGGGCTCACCTCCACGCACAGTCTGGGCTCGGAAACCCAACTCCTTGAGAGAGGCTGGACTCTCTTCTACTCTGGAGTTGCCCGCGGTGAGAGGCGGCGAGCTGGTGTGGGCTTGCTTATAGCCCCCCAGCTCAGCCGCCATGTGTTGGAGTTCTCCCCGCTGAGCGAGAGGGTCGCTTCCCTGCGCCTTCGGGTTGGGGATAGGTCTCTCACTATTGTTTCGGCCTACGGGCCGAACAGTAGCGTAGAGTACCCGGCCTTCTTGGAGTCCCTGGGAGGGGTACTGGAAAGTGCTCCAACCGGGGACTCCATTGTTCTGCTGGGAGACTTCAATGCTCACGTGGGCAGCGACAGTGACACCTGGAGGGGAGTGATTGGGAGGAACGGCCTCCCCGATCTGAACCCGAGTGGTGTTCTGTTATTGGATTTCTGTGCTAGTCACAGTTTGTCCATAACGAACACCATGTTCGAGCATAAGGGTGTCCATCAGTGCACGTGGCACCAGGACACCCTAGGCCGGAGGTCAATGATCGACTTTGTAGTCGTATCATCTGACCTTCGGCGGTATGTCTTGGACACTCGGGTAAAGAGAGGGGCTGAGCTGTCAACTGATCACCACCTGGTGGTGAGTTGGATTCGCTGGCAGGGGAAGAAGCGGGACAGACTTGGCAGACCCAAACGTACCGTGAGGGTCTGTTGGGAACGTCTGGCGGAACCTGCTGTCAGGGAAGTTTTCAACTCCCACCTCCGGGAGAGCTTCAACCAGATCCCGAGGGAGGTTGGAGACATTGAGTCCGAATGGACCATGTTCTCCACTTCCATTGTTGATGCAGCCGTCCATAGCTGTGGCCGTAAAGTCGGCGGTGCCTGTCGTGGCGGCAACCCCCGAACCCGGTGGTGGACACCGGAAGTAAGGGATGCCGTCAAGCTGAAGAAGGAGTCCTATCGGGCCTGGTTGGCTCATAGGACTCCTGAGGCAGCTGATGGGTACCGGCAGACCAAGCGTGCGGCAGCTCGGGCGGTTGTAGAAGCAAAAACTCGGGTCTGGGAGGAGTTCGGGGAGGCCATGGAGGAGGACTACCGGTTGGCCTCGAGGAAATTCTGGCAAACCGTTCGGCGCCTCAGGAGGGGGAAGCAGCTTTCTGTCAACACTGTTTACAGTGGAGGTGGGGAGCTGTTGACCTCGACTGGGGATATTGTCGGGCGGTGGAAGGAATACTTCGAGGATCTCCTCAATCCCTCTGTCATGTCTTCCGTAGAGGAAGCAGAGACTGGGGACTTGGAGGTCGATTCATTCATCACCGGGGCTGAAGTCACTGAGGCAGTTCGCAAGCTCCTCGGTGGCAAAGCGCCGGGGGTGGATGAGATCCGCCCTGAGTACCTCAAGTCTCTGGATGTTGTAGGACTGTCTTGGTTGACACGCCTCTGCAGCATCGCGTGGCAGACGGGGACAGTGCCTCTGGACTGGCAGACTGGGGTGGTGGTCCCTCTTTTTAAAAAGGGGGACCGGAGGGTGTGTTCCAACTATCGGGGGATCACACTCCTCAGCCTCCCTGGTAAAGTCTATTCCAGGGTACTAGAGAGGAGAATCCGGCCGATAGTCGAACCCCGGATTCAAGAGGAACAATGCGGTTTTCGTCCTGGCCGTGGAACACTGGACCAGCTCTATACCCTCCACAGGGTGCTTGAGGGTTCATGGGAGTTTGCCCAAACAGTCCACATGTGCTTCGTGGACTTGGAGAAGGCATTCGACCGTGTCCCTCGCGTCATTCTGTGGGAGGTGCTCCAGGAGTATGGGGTTGGAGGCCCTCTGTTGAGGGCTGTACAGTCCCTGTACAACCGGAGCAGGAGCTTGGTCCGCATTGCCGGCAGTAAGTCGGACCTGTTCCCAGTGCATGTTGGACTCCGGCAGGGCTGCCCTATGTCACCGGTTCTGTTCATCATTTTTATGGACAGGATTTCTAGGCGCAGCCAGGGGCCGGAGGGGGTTCGGTTCGGGGGCCGGCAGATTTCGTCTCTGCTTTTCGCGGATGATGTTGTCTTGTTGGCTTCCTCGAGCCAGGACCTTCAGCATGCGCTGGGGCGGTTCGCAGCCGAGTGTGAAGCAGCTGGGATGAGAGTTAGCACCTCCAAGTCCGAGGCCATGGTTCTCGACCGGAAAAAGGTGGCTTGCTCCCTTCAGGTTGGAGGAGAGTTCCTGCCTCAAGTGGAGGAGTTTAAGTATCTTGGGATCCTGTTCACGAGTGAGGGAAGGATGGAACGTGAGATTGACAGGCGGATCGGTGCAGCGGCTGCAGTAATGCGGTCGCTGTATCGGTCTGTCGTGGTAAAGAAGGAGCTGAGCCGAAAGGCGAAGCTCTCGATTTACCGGTCAATCTACGTTCCTACCCTCACCTATGGTCATGAACTTTGGGTCATGACCGAAAGAACGAGGTCCCGGATACAAGCGGCTGAAATGAGTTTCCTCCGCAGGGTGGCGGAGCGCTCCCTTAGAGATAGGGTGAGGAGCTCTGTCACCCGGGAGGAGCTCAGAGTAGAGTCGCTGCTCCTCCGCATCGAGAGGAGTCAGCTGAGGTGGCTCGGGCATCTCTATCGGATGCCCCCTGGACGCCTCCCTAGGGAGGTGTTCCAGGCATGTCCCACCGGGAGGAGGCCCCGGGGAAGACCCAGGACACGCTGGGGTGACTACGTCACTCGGCTGGCCTGGGAACGCCTCGGGATCCCCCCGGAAGAGTTAGAGGAAGTGTCCGGGGAGAGGGAAGTCTGGGCGTCCCTGCTCAGACTGCTCCCCCCGCAACCCGGCCCCGGATAAGCGGAAGATAATGGATGGATGGATGGATAATAAAAAATATTCTCAGTCATTTCATAAGTCCGTCAATAAAATGGTACGTGTGTGCTATGACTTGTTTCCCTGGGGAGACAATAACCTGTGGCACAGCCATACCAAAATCAAAACAGCGGCAACCTGTTTACCTGCAGGTAAATATGGATAAATGGCTGAAACGTCCAGTTGCTGTGGATCCAGGAGGGGGAAAGGAGCCCGCCGACAAATGCAAGAAAGATGCCAAAAATGAACCAAGGCAGTATAGTGAAAACTATACTTTATATGGATTCACTTCTATGTCTGCGGACCCACCGCAGCCTCAGTGCTACTTTTGCAGTGAAGTCCTGGCAAATAACTCCATAAAGCCAGCCCATTTACAGCGACACCAGAGCACCAAACACTCGGAAAGTGTTGGTAAAACTGAGGAATTTTACAAATGTAAGCTGTCGGAATTTAAGTCAAGACAGACTGTAATGAGAAAAGCCACGAGTGTGTCAAGCAAAGCACTGGAGGCATCTTACGCTGTATCTCTGCTCATGGCGAAATCAAAAAAGCCTCACTCAATTGTTGAAGAGCTCATTCTCTTTTTTCTAATTTCAACTTCATTATTTTTCTTTAATAACAATATAATCATAATATATTAGTATTAATAATACAGTATTAATAATACAAACGTTAATATTATTTCTTATATTTATCATTTTTATTGCCTTGAAGGCAACATAACTTTATGTTTAATTTGAGTTAAATAAGAAGATAATGCCTGAATATTAATTTTCCAATTTAAGAAGATGAAATAAAATGACTTGCGTTGAATATTCAGTTGACGCTCACGTATGAGGGGGTACTCATGGTATGACAAAAAGGCTCAAGGGGTACACAAGACAAAAAAGGGTGGGAAACACTGCTCTATACAAACGTTTCAGTCCAAAGATAACAGATGTGACAAAAAGTCATTCTCTTTCTTTAAGACACAAGTCAAAAAACTGGACAAATGAACTTTATGATCTCTCCTCCTCTGCTGTACCTCCTGTACCTCTACATGTCACGGCAAAGCCACACCATGCGGGGTCCTTCTGTGAAGGCCTCATCCTTAGACAATGACGCACAAACAAGCCAGAACAGAGCGGTCTGCAGTGTTGTGTAGCTTTTAATATTCTTTTCCATGCACTCTGTATGATGGTCTGTGTAAACAGCACTGTTGGCCTGAGGGGGCCAGATCAATAAGGAATTAACGTCATAGGATGCTGAACCTCTGCTGCAGCTCGAGTGAGAGAGAAAGCAAGGAGGAATGTATGAGAATTAAGGAAGTGGGACAGGGATGGGAAAGTCAGCTCAGAGAAGCTGACAGTGCATTTAAACGAAGAGTTCAACATTTTGAGAAAAATGTTCACTTTGTTACTTCAAGATAATAACTCTTTATATAGCATTTTCAATATAGAGATGAGTGGAGCAAACAATGTGAAGCACGGATAAACAGCTGACATGGCTCTGTCCAAAGTTCAAAAATACACCTGTACACATCATGCTTTTACACCACGCCTGTTGTGTGGTTCATTCCTAATTGTACGACTACTGGTAAAATCTGCCAACAACTGGTCATTTCCGCTGCAACAACTGATAGTTGTGAGCTAAAAATGAGAGGCTTTCTTTTTGTCTACCTCTGTCGGAAATGAACCAAAATTTACAACAAATACCAACTGGCAAATCTGTAACCACTGTCATTTTTAACTGCCTGACTTTTCCCCTAGCACCACCATAAGCTCAAAATTTCAACAACAGACAGCCTAATACTATGGTTTCTGACCAAATATCTACAAATCTAGCACATTTTCCATCAGCCAAAACTAGACTTTTTATGTGCTAGTACAGTTAGCCTAACGCACTAAACTAAGATGGTAAACATGGTCAAAATAATACATACCTTCCTAACTGTCATTGTGAGCATGTTATTTCAAAAACATAACAGCAGAAAAAAGGGCCGTCTGGTGTTAAGAAAAATGTTGACTGTTTTTAAAAATTCTAAAATCATACATTTCTTTCTTTCTTTCAATAGAAACCTCAAATAATGAGCTATTATATTATTGACCTCACATAAATATCAGCTATCAGAAGCAAACTATGATCATCAGCACTTGTATTAAAAAGCTACACCAATTGAATCCTACATTTTATTAAATCCAGCTGCAGTGCGAGATGCAGCAGATCCTCCTCTGTAAACAGTTCACAAAGACGGGAGCTTCGCTGGGCATTCCACTCTGGGAAAACACCTTTGGCCAATCCACCCCAACTTCAATAGACTCTCTTTTTCTCTGGTGAATTCAGAGAGGAAGGGGGTCGAAAGGGGGAAGCAAAAATACAAAACAGGTAAAACAACAAGGGAGAAAATTAGTGGAGTCACGAACGCCGCTGTGAAATGTTGTGCCAGGGGAGTGCTTGCCACAGCAATACCGTGAGGATTATGGCTTTCTTAAGAGCAGCTCCAGTCCGGACGAGAAAAAACAACCTGAACATCAAAAGCGCCGAGGAGAGTGTCCAACCAATTTTCAAAAGTGCGCATGTGACCGCTGCGCATTAGTGTGTGATATCCAATACCCCTGCGGCTTGTTTAGAAATCAAATATGAAATAATTTGGAAATTTACACAGTCCCTTTATCGGCCGCCAGGTCACTTTTAGGCCTCACTTTCAAAAGCAAATCTCTTGCTTTCTGCTTTATTGAATATTTTTTCATCTGGTGCTTTATTTTAGTTATTGTTAAATCTGAAAGCTTGGAGCAGTTTTGGTTTAAAGGGTGAAGGGTGACACAGAGTGTAAGTTTACAAATGGCTGCATGTAAAATAAGCAGTTTTCCCTATGAAAGATATCATAAAAACATAAACTTATGAATGACACAAAATAAAAATTAAAATCAGTGTTAACTTCAGAGAGTGGAGTAGCTCTGTTGGTTTGATTGGTCCATCAGCTGCCATAAAACTTTTTAAAGAGGGTTTTTGTGTCCCATTACTTTACAGTGTAGTAAGGGTGAAAGGGGGGTGCTCAAATGAATCTGTCAATAGACCCTGATGAAGACTTCATCAGATGTGATCACCCTGTAAGTGCTGTGGCTGCGTTCCCAAAGACCACAGATTGGAAAACTCAATTGTGTTGTATTGATCCGGCTGGCCATCGGTGAACACAGGGCTGACTGGAGCGGTCTGTCGGTGGCCACCACCAATCTTCTTATATAAAGTCTAAATACAGGCTCTGTACTTCAACTCAATCTCCGGGGCTTGTGGTGTGGAGTGAAATAAATAACGACGGCTGCAGCCGTGGTGAGGCAATCATTCTATAACCAGGTTAACCTCTGGCTGACATTGACCAAAAAAAAAAAAAAACCCACAGGATTAAAGCGACTCACCGAAGCATGCATGTTGCCATCTAAGGGCTGGGTTTGCTGGGTACAAGTCCTGATTTAAGAGTGCGTACAAGTCAAAACTTGATCTTAATTGGTAAAAAAAAAGAGGTTTGTGAAATGAGCCTATTACGATTCACCATGAGCCTAATCCTATCTACCTTTACCATGCTGGAGCTCCTTCTTTCTGCTCGGAGCTGTAGTGAGAGTATCCAGCCATGTGTGGATTACCTCTCCAAATGACCCCAGCAAGGAGAGAGAGGGGAGGCAGGGGTGAACCTTTGCCCCCAGGAGAGCACCTCGGGATGAGGCCAGCTCACCGCTAAACAGAAGCCATCTTTAACACATGCACATCTATTGGCACTGGAGCAGAAAAGGCTTAGAACACAGAGAACAACAGCAGGAGAAGCTGCAGATACACCTTATTGTCCAGAAGAGACCGGAGAAAAAACTGCACAGAAAATATGAAGAAATGAAACACAAACAATCTCTACATCCAACCAGACCACATTTCTCTGTGGAGTCTCCAAAGACCTTTGCAGGTCTTTCTAAGCAGAGTCGAGACTTTTACAAATAAGTCTGTCTTCCACAGAATCGCAGTGTAGAGGTGCTGGACAGAGGCAAAATATCAATTTCTTTTAACGGCTGATACATCAAAACAGAGGAGGTTTACATTCGTATAGTACTGGAAAGAACAAATGGAAGATTGTCGAAGTAATGCAAGAAAATTGCAAAGCCTAAACATGTAAAAGAAGCCATTGGATCCCATTGTGTTCCAAAAAGCACGAAAAACATGCAGCACTGTTACGCAAAGTCTATGATCATCACACACAACTTGGAAAGTAATGCTAAATGCAATTTATGTCAATTCGGTATAACCAATTGGTCTCATGTGTGTGTGTGTGTGTATGTGTGTGTGTGTGTGTGTGTATGTGTGTGTGTGTGTGTGTGTGTGTGTGTGTGTGTGTGTGTGTGTGTGTGTGTATATAGAGAGAGAGGGGTATATGGTTTATAGAGGTTTTTCATACAAATAAACTGTTGTGATAAACATTGACTGTTAGCATGTTGAATCCATTTTTAATGATTTTCTGGTTAGAATGTGACACCCCGTTGATAAGGCAATGAGCAGCTGAGTCATTTTTGACTTAATAATGCAATGATGTGAGATAAGGCAAATGTGAAATAACACCAGTGTTATCCTTAAATAACTGAACTTTCAAAAGCCATTTCATGTCATCAACCTCTGCACAGTATTAGTTTTATTTAATTGCATTGTTATGTTGGAGATACTAACGTAGTGTTGATATATAGATATTTTTTCAAAACTTCATATCATCACTGACTGTTGTTGAATCTTATTTATCACATTTTCTATATTGCCATTCTATGTATCGTCAGAGAAGAGTGGAAGAGAAAAAAGGATTGAAAGAGCGGTTGGAGTATACAGAAGAGTGGTCAGTGCCTTCTCCTTCTCTTGGAAAAAGACAAGAGACCTGGCAGCAGCTCAAGAGGAGCTCAAACTACCACAGCACAAGATGGTCAAGTCACCTAAAAGATGGGGGTCAAGTCAAAAGATGGTAAAGAGTGTGCTGGAACCAGAGTAAACCATTGCACAGGTCTTGTGGTAAAAAACCCCAAAAAGACAGCATCTGGTTCCCATGTGGAAGGATACAGATGTCCTCGAGGCAATCCACAAGGTATTGAATCCACTTCTACACTTCACAGATGCCCTCTCTGGGTAAGACTATATCAGTGTATCTTTTTCCAAAACAGTCCCACAACTTCAATAAAGAGGTGTTAAAGCATGAATGATGACAGTGTCACTGAACATTTAAAAGAGAAATATGATGACATCACCACTGATGACCTTCTGTGCATGGCATTATCAGTAAATCCTAGTCTAGGTTCAAGACCACGTACATAAGAGAGGAGAAATTAAAAGCCATACAAGACAGATCCACAACTGACATGTTGGAAGAGGAGCAGGAGCTGGAAAGGAGCTGCTGCAGCTGCACCTACACCAGAAGAGATGCACAGGAACTGGGTACTTTCAAAAAATCCTCCACCAGCACCACATCAGGTCTTGAAGAAGGGCAGCCTACTGAGCCTGAACTCAACAACTACCTGCTACCTCCTGATACAGACAGTGAGACCTTTCCCCTGGCATGGTGGAAGATGCATGGAACATCCTTTCCTAGAGTGAGCCTCCTGGCAAAATGCTACCTTTGCAGACCTGTCACCTTCCTCCTCAGAGAGTGCTTTGAGAACAGGGACCAAGACTGCACCCTGCCATAGGGCAGCTTTAAAGTCTGAGACAGTTGGCCAATTAGTCCTTCTTGCAAGAAACGTGTGGTGAACTTGCCAAGAATGTGTAATATTCAAAGAATTTACAGGAGTATAACCACCTGCAACATGGAAGTTTTTGTTTTATTTTTCCATGTTGGCTCTGTTGAATGTTTGACATCTACTCGTTCTGTTCAGAAATATATTCTAATCATAAATCATAACTGATTTTCTGGTTTCTTTAAGGTTCTGTCCTGTCCTGTGTTAAAATTTTTGGCCTTATCATTCAGTCCTATCTACTGTGCTACCATTTTGCTTGCAAATGCTTATGATGTTTAAGGTGGGAGAAAAAATTATTAATGTGCACCTTTTTGACTGACTTTGAGCTATGACATGCATGTAGCAAAGTACCTGGATTCTGAAGCTAAATCTGTTCTTTAATCTATCCTCCCTCCCAGCTTCTAATGCTTAGCTCTTTTCAGGGTGTAGTCATGCTGTGCACATTACCACACAGTGCCACTCAATACAACTGATAGAGTTTTTGTATTTGCATTCATATCCATAGTGATGTTAATGTTATTCCTTTAAAAATGTTTAAATTTAACTGTGTGAATGTGCATTTTATATTTAGTGCAACAAGACCACCAGACATAGCTATTTTCTGTTCATTCCCATTCTGATGTACAGTGGGTCTAAATAGGTCAAGGTCCTCTGTGTGTTACCATTAAATAAAAAAAAAAATCCAAACTGGGCAGCTGTTGGAATATTATGATGGAGGAATTCCACAGCACTTATGATCAAGGTACAGCGGTGCTGAAGGCAGGAGAGAGAGACTCACTAAGAAACACTAAAGCTGCAGCTGCTGGTTTAGGCAAATCATCTGCTGTTGATTCATTACAATCATAAAAGGACAGAGAACTGAATCCTCCAGTCTAATGTGTCGAATTCTACAGTGACACAAGCCTCCGCTTCAACTGCATTACCATCTACTTTCTACTGGGCATGACATCTGACTTTTAGATAATGCTTCAAAATATCTTATTTTACTGTATATCATTAAAATATCTGTGTTGCGGAGTTCACAAAAAGAGAAAGCATGTATGATTGAGTAACGAAACAGCAGATCCTTTGTTATGTGAAATCTTGAGAAGGCTAAACACATGATTATTTAAAAAATCAATGCATCTATGAGCAGGCACAGCAGAAGAAATCTGTAAAGAAACAACATGGTCCAGCTGTTTGACTTCACTGCGGTATACACCTGTCTGTACAGCACACGCACGCACGCACGCACGCACGCGCGCACGCGCGCACGCGCGCACAAAATCAGCCCCAACACTGACACACACTTCACAAGCTGTCAGTGAAAATGGACAAAATAAAATGACATCTTCTATTAGGTGCAACAGAGGCAAGGAGAGGTGGAGCAGCAAATGCGGGGGGGGGTGAAAGCCCCTTTTGACTGACGCAGCGGCCCAAAACCAAACACTGATGGTTATTGATCTGGACCTCTTCAGCTGCTAAAATTAAGAGTCAGGGTCCTTGGTTGCAATGCCGAGGCTCCTCGTACTGAGGAGAAAGGCGACGGTTTAACAAGACCGGCAAGGCTAAATGAAATCCACAGAGAATTCTGCTGCTCATCTGCTGAACAAAGTCCTGCATGACAGTATTTTTATACATCTGTCGGGAGAAGTTTGATGAATGTCAGCTCTCCTTAGCCCTCTGCCCCCACCCTTGTTTCGTTCATTCTTCTTTTCAGCCCTCAGTCCTTGTATTCTCCTGAATGAAATAGACACTTGTAGAGGGGGGCAATTAGGATGGAACAATGCTATGGAGCACATATGGTCATTTCACTGGGTCACAGTGGTATTTTATAGATGCTTGAAACAATGCCTCTGCGCAACCTAAACAGGCAATTTGAAAGCCCCGGAGAAATTAAAACTTTTCTAAAATGCTTGGGAGGACAGCTGTAATGGCTACTGCAGGAGAGCATTTCCTAAAGGGCTCCACGGAATACACTTTGCATTTGTATTTACAAGAACGCTCTTACTGGATTGTTCCAGGAGGAAGCAGCAGAGAACCAACAGCCTCACAAGCATGTATAAGCTCCTAAAGTCCAATCAATCACAAAGTCAATCAAAAGATGACTTCATATTGCTTCCTCAGAAAAGTAACAAATGTAACAGTTGCTACTTAGTTTAACAGTTGAACTGGCAATTAAACAAGCTCGCATCCAAGTTATTATAAGTGAAGCCCACAAAGTACAGCTTTGTGTGTTTGTGTGTGGGGGGGTTTTTCAAAGCTCAAAGATCCCCCTGTTCTTTGCATGAGCAACATATAAATTTTTTTATTATGCTATATTTCAAGCTCTGAGCTAAATACCAGACATTTTCATGTAAAATACAGTCAAAAGATGCAGAGATTCTCAGGGTATCACGCAAATGTGAAAAGTTATGGGGTGAAGCATTGTCAAATTCCATGTCAAAGACAGGAAGACTGAAGTTTCTGGGGTGCTTTAACTGTCAACCACATTACCTGTACCTATACCTATATTGATTGTCTACGCAGAAAATAAAGCTTTTCCTTCTGGAACCCTGGATGCTCAAAATAACTAGTCCCCATTCACAATTCTATCTGGTTTTAAAGCTGAATAGATTTTTGCCTTTTGAGATGTAACATGCTGCAAAATCTGTCACTCATTCAAAGCATCATCCTTTTATGTTAATGCAAATCTATGTGAAACCAACAACAATGGCACAAAATGGTGATATTAGATGAGACAATTACACAGACACAAGAAGCAACAAAAAGTGCTTTTGTGTTTGGAACAATCATCCTTTGTTGTACTGCATCATCTAGTCACTATTACTGATTAATAACCCAGTGAAGGCAGTCTGTCAAAAATGCACTTATTTCAAAAACAATTTTAAATTACATTACTTACAAGCAAATCATTTCCAAAGACGGAGCTGTAATAAACAGCACTTTGAGAGATTCCACCTGTGTGTGACCATAATTACGCGAACATAAGTATGTGAGTTCTGTTTCCCCATCATTTTTCACTGAAATCCTTTGGAAAGTCACAGAATGACCCCCATTGCTGGTCTTCCATGCTTTGTTTGCTGCAACTGAGGCCCTGATGTTAATGATGACACCACTAAAGACCAACCAAACACACAGCACTGGTGGCAACCTCTGACCTGAAGGGCTGAGTTCAAATTGGCCTTTGGACTTCATGCTGATCATTAAGACAAACTGGACCACCTGTCAATGGGAAGGCATATGGCTCCAATTATGTATGAGGCATGAGAGAGTAAGTGTGGGGGGGTGAATGTAATAGAGGTATTACAGGCAAGGTGATAAGGCTAGGACATAGGGTTAAAGAATGTAGGAAATGCAGTTAACTACAATGTTGTAGGCATTATGAATATCCATCCATTATCTATACCGCCTATCCCTTTCGGGGTTGCGGGGGGCTGGAGCCTGTCCCAGCTACAATGGGCGAGAGGCGGGGTACACCCTGAACCGGTCGCCAGCCGATTGCAGGGCCACATGCAAGGACAAACAACCATTCACACTCACACTCACACCTATGGACAATTTAGAGTCATCAATTAACCTAATGAGCATGTTTTTGGTCTGTGGGAGGAAGCCGGAGTACCCGGAGAGAACCCACGCATGCACGGGAAGAACATGCAAACTTCACACAGAAAGGCCCCGCCTGACCCGGGGATCGAACCGGCCTGACCCTGTGTGTTCCCCGGGTCAGGCGGGGCCTTTCTTCGTGCTGTGAGGCACGCGCACTACCTGCTGCGCCACCGTGCAGCCCGCATTATGAATATATTTTATTTAATTTCATTTGGAGTTCAAACTCTGCATGGATTTTAGAACCAGAACCAGATAACTGCTATAATATGTTTCATAGTGTATACTATGTTAAAGTGTGACCTTTTCATACCAAATGCCTGATATTGAACCTGGGTGATAAATCAAATTACAGCATCTTTACACATAAAGGTCAGTTTACTGGTCATGGATTACTCCTCAGCCTGTGAAAACATTTGTATAATGACTTCAGTGGCTCTGAAGAGGCCTTGTCAAGTCTGAGAAAATAACCCTGATGATGTAAGCAGGGTTGGGCTTGGAGAGTACTTTCTGTCCACAGAAAGCTTGTGAACAAACTGGTAGTGTGGAGTTCAAAAGACATTTACCAAGCAAGACTGACTGAATGAAAACATGCTATTGGATGCATCATGGGGAATATAGGATCCAGGCACATACGAGGGACTACAATTCAGAATCTCAATTTCTGGGGCCCGCTGCACCAACAGGGATAACGTCTGTGCTTAAACTAAGTCAGTCATAACTTGATGTACCAAGTCCAAACTAATAGTTACACCAGTTGCATCATCTCAGCTTAAGCCTTCTTCTTGCCAAGACCAGGCATAAATCTTAGGCCTGGTCAGGAGCAGCTGTAAAGTCAAAAACTGGCTGCAACACAAGCCCAAAGCATGATCGATCCACCCCTGTGGTTGACAGTTGGAGAGGTCTTCTTTTCATGAAATTCTGCACCCTTTTTCTCCAAATATACCTTTGCTCATTACAGCCAAAAGTTCAATTTCCTCAGTCCACAGGACTTCTTTCCAAAATGCATGAGGCTTGTTTAGATGTTCCTTTGCAAATTTCTGAGACTGTATTTTGTGGTGAGGATGCAGGAAAGATTTTCTTCTGATGTCTCTTGCATGAAGGTCATACTTGTGCAAGTTTCACTGCAGAGGAACCACCTCTCTGGTGTCTGCTAAATCTTCATCATCGCCAGTCAAACAGGTGATTTGATTTGTCATTCTAGGAGCCCTATGAGCGCTTCTCTCAGAAAATTCTCTTGGTCTTCCAGGCCTGAACCTGACCACAACTGTTAAATGTCATTTCTTAAATTACATTACATTACAAAGAGAGGGAAGAGCTACCTGAAAACTCTTTGCTATCTTCTTCTAGCCTTATCCTGCTTTGTGAGCATACATTATTTTAATGTTCACAACACTAAGCTGCTACTTAGAAGAGTCCATGGCTGCTGATCGTTGGGATGCAGTGATGCATGGTCACAGTATTTATAAAGCTTTGAAATTTGCATCACCTGGCCTTTCCTAATGATGATTTTGAAGACCTTGTCAAGACCTTGGTAAGGTCTTGACAAGTTATCTGAGACTCAAAGCTCTTCAGGTGCCCAAACATTTACATGGTGCTCCTTTCCTTTTTTTCGCTCTAAAATTGTACAAACCAAAAACAATGCACTAATCTTGAACTTTAGATCAGTTCCTCTTCCACTTATTTAACATTTTACAGTACCAGAAATGTTGACCAGGAGTGCCCAAACTTTTTCATGCCACTATAAACTGATGGACCTGGCAAGGAATGCATTCATCAGAGAAGCCACCAAGAGGCCAATGGCAACTCTGGAGGAGTTGGAAAGATTTAAAGCTCAGGTGGGAGAATCTGACCACAGAACAACTATTAGTTGTACATTGCACAAATCTCGATGTTATGGAAAAGTAGTGAGAAGAGAGCTGCTGCTGAAAGAAAGCTGTATAAAATCCTATTTGGAGTTTGCCACAAACTACGTGGAAGATTCAGCAAACATGTGGAAGAAGGTACTCTGGTCAAATGAGAAAAAAAAAAATCAAGCTTTTGGCTCTGATGCAAAATGCTATGTGGGCTGGAAATCTAATACTGCATATCATCCCCACAATGAAACATGGAGGTAGCAACATCACAGCATCAGCAGGTCCTGGGAAACTGGTCAGGATTGAGGGAAAGATGGACTGAGCCATACACAGGGCAATTCTTGAAGAAAACCTGTTTCTGTCGGCAAGAGACTTGAGACTGGGGTGAGGAATTCCCTTCCAGCAGCGCAATGACCCTACGCATATGGCCAGAACTTCATGGCCCAGTCAAACCTTTGAACTCAATCCAATTGAGAATCTGTGGCAAGATTTGAAAATTGTTGTTCACAAACAGTATCCATTCAATCTGACTGACACTGAGCTGTTTTTTGCCAAGAATAATAGGCAAAAATTGCAGTCTCTAGATGTGCAGGCTAGCAGAGACATACCCCAACAGACTCAGTGCTGTAATTGTACCTAAAGGTGGTTCTACCAAGTAATAAATCAAGGGGATAAATACTTGTGCATCCACCAGATGTCTGTTTTTTTGTGTGTTAATTATTGTTTGTGTTGTAACAAAAGATCACTTTAATTCTTAAAAATTAATTAAAAAATAAAATTAATTTAATTTTAGTAATTCATGCTTTTGCACAATGTTTAAAATGTGAAACATGAATTCTACTTCTGTCAGGAGAGAAAGCTTCTGAAATAACATATAGTCCAGACCTTGGATCTCTAAAAATCTCTCTAACAAAAAAAACAAAAAACAAACACACAGCCAGTAAAGAAGGTGCATTCAAACAGCATGACTTCATTACCAAACCTTGCCTGGGCTGAAGCCTACCAGCCACTGCACTGCTTTGCACCTGTTATCCTGTATATAAAATGTATTTTCTATGCTGCATACTTTGCACAGAGGCCACATTATTCCGTCAGAGAGCTGGCTGGGCCCCAACTTCCACTTAATGTGTTTCACAGCCTGCTGTCCCCTCTGATGGATGGACATACTTTACGCTCAGTGTACTTATAAATAACGGATGTTTTATTATGCTGAATTCAAACCTGAGGGAGTGCATATAAACATTTCTGTATAAGTGTGTAGTGTATAATATTCTGGTATCACTGTTAGCACACGGAAGTAACTCATCAGGATATCGTTTGTGTAAAATAACATTCTTCATGTGAATTTATCTTTCATAGTTGCGTATCTCTGTCCTTCACTGGAGCTGACAAAACATCAACTCTACACATTTCTTTAGATGGCCTGCCTTGGTATAAATGCAGCCAACTAATCCAAACCATTCTATTTAATTTTGATTCATAAGTGTTTGCTTGTAGTGTCACAGTGAGGTGCCCTTCAGATGAGGCAGGCTCGTATTATCACTTCTATTTCCAGAAAAACAAACAGTGGAGAGCAAGACGCACAATTTCCATCCCATCCTTTAACCACGTACCCTTGCCAATGTCAGTGTGTGTCTTGGTTAAGATGTTGGGCGGGGAAAGAAAAAGGGGATGAGGACGGGATCGTGAGGGAGGGAGGACGCATACAGTTGGGGTAATGAGGTTTGCTCAAGGTTGGGTACAGTATAGGGTTAAGCTGCAGATGGCATCCATTTGGCGGATAAACCAGCACACATGCTTGGGCTCGGACTGGATTTCACACCGCTCTTGATGAGTACCGCTTTCCACAAGTGCAAGGAAAGAATGAGGGATGGAGGGTCAGAGAAGTATGGTGAGGTAGTGAAGCAACTGTAAGGTAGGGAAAACTGACAGTGACAGTAATTTGCACACTTGCAGGGAATACGGTAATTCTTACTCAAATCAACTGATGTCTGAAGCAAAACGTGCAGACATATCAGTAGATGTGTCAGCTAATATGTAACAAAAAATTGTAGCACAGAGGAACCACTACATTGAATGTCCACAAGAGAGCACTGACAAGCTGATTTTTTAACTACACAATGTCCCACTCAGTATACATCTTTGTCACAATTTAAAAACAACAAAACACAAATCTAGATTAGATAATCTAGATTATTTGCTTGCTTTGTTTGCTATATGTTTATGTCCGTTGGCTGACATATAGATATATAGCTTTTGTAAACTTCCAAACAGGGATATCAGTGTATAAATCCATATTGGATTGGGTGCTTTTTTCTGTACAAACAAGTAGAAAATCCATTCCACAGCAAGGATGTGAAGTGGCACAGAGGAAAAACAGAATGTGGACTGATAGGAGTTGATGAGAGAAAGAATATGTGAGACGTGGGGAGAGAAAAGACTGAGACAAAGCTGTGGTGTAAGGGTGTGTGCGTAGAGGAGTGGGGAGTTATCGTCCTTATTTGTTTCACCTGCTGCACTCCTTCAGCTCCCCACTAATGGCATTCCCCTGGGGTAGGAGAGATTCCAGAAACCACACACTGTACAGACCGATTCTACTCTGTTCACATGAGACACAATACACCAATGCCACAGAGGCTCACACTGCAACTGCACTCTGCTGAGAATCACACACGGCCGCTTTGAACAAACTGATGCAGTGTAAACAGTGAGACTGCTGCTGAATGGATAATGTATCTTCACAGGAAACACTCCACTATCACAAAGCACTATTTATATTGGTTGGGTTTTTACATTTAGTGAAAGAGCTGCTTTTTACATCTATATTTAAGTCAACATAACATCTATGGAGTTGTAAGTACATCTAACACAATCTGGGCTGAAAGCACTCAACAAACCAAGGCTTTTAAAGGTAGATACTGGTGATATTCTTCACATTTTTGACAATATTCCCTATCTTTAAAATATTCCATGATTATGTCAGAATTTTGAAATGCACAGTGTCATCTTCATTCGCCATTGCTGTTAGCCAGTGAATCATATTGCTGTAATTCATTTCATGAAGCATGTAGCCAGGGTCAAGAGGTTAAGTTACAGCTTGACTAAACATTAGAGTGACAACACAAGTGATTTTACGGACTCTGCAATGATGTGTTGGTGTTAGACGTTGTAGTTCCAGTATCACAGAAATAGCCATTCTCCTTTGAGCCCTACAGGGTCCAGAGTTTACGGAACACTGTGCAACATCCATTAATGTTGTTTGATGTCTTGGAGAGCACTGCAAAGCCCTGGTCACTGTACGCTTCCTCTGAGTTAATAATAATGGTGGATCTTAACCTGGACTGGCTATCAACAAATTGAAAGCAATGATACTGAAAACAGTATCTGGAACTCAGTCTTTTTCAGCTCATAGATATACCCGCCAGATCAAATTTCAAAAAACCTCTTAACTGCATATTAATTGTTATCATATTTACTAACCAACCACACAAATACTCTGCCTCTGGAGTTTTTCCCCATGATGTCAGTGATCACTGTGTCAGGGACACTAAAATTCCTAATTCTCAAATTATCACCACAAGAAATCATAAGCATTTTAATCTGCAGAATTGTTTTAAATGATTTGTCATTCTCTGACACTGATAATATTTTCTCTATTACTGACCCTGCCGTGGCACTGGAAAACTTTTTACAGTCTTTTAAAGTTAATGCTGACAGACATGCTCCTTATAAAAAAACAGAATTAATAACAGATACAGTCCTTTGTTCTCCCCACAACCCTCCAATGCCATCCATAATAGAGACAAAATTGGGGCCATGGCTGGATCCAGTGACATCCTTGATGACTGGTTAACCTTTGGGCAACAAAGAAACATCTGTACCAGCATAATTCGGAAGGCTTAATCAAATTATTATCAGTCAGCTATTTCTGCCTGTGATAGTACCATTAAATTTTGGAATGCTGTAAAATCTCTAAAGATCTCATCATGAGCACACCTCCCACCTAAAATCAAAGTATCTATTCATATTACCAACTGATCATCCATGGGTGAAGTCTTTAATCACCATTTCCTCTCCCCTGGTCTATTATTTAATATGTCTGCTGATTAAACAATAGAGAATTACCATATCTGTCCAGCAGAGGGAGTGCCCAATGCCTCAACTTCTTCTGAGTGCAAATTTTCTTTCACCTTAGTAAGCAGTGCAGATGTTTACAAAGCTCTGCTCAATACAAAAACACCAGTGCAGATAATCCTGAGCAGTATCTTCTTCTAAGTGGCACCTTAATATGTCCAAATTTACCTTTTTATTTTTATTCAAACCTTTTTAACAGGCATGATTCCACCATAGTGGAGAAGCACCTTAATCGTTCTTTCAATATTAAATATTTAGAATTAATACTTAATAATGAAAGTGGTGATGTGTCTGATCACAACAACTACCGTCCAGTACCTAATTTACAACTACACCCCTTTATTGACTCTCTAAACATACAACAGCCACAGCAGTCTGGTTTTCGCACAGACACACCACCATTTTGATTCACTGACAACACTGTCTCCTGGCTGGATAAAAAAAACATTCTGTGCTGCCCTCTTTATCAGCCTTTCAAAACCGTGTGAAACCACTGATCATAAAATCTTACTCCACAAACAACAGTCTATAGGTCTAAATGAAGCCACACTTCATTGATTCCACTCTTACCTAACAGAGAACTCAATCAAGACCTTACCACTGGAAATGGGTTACTACAGGGGTCTATCCTTGGTCCATTACTGTTTACACTGCATATAAAAAAAACATAATTCTTCCTAATCATCCATCCATTTTCTATACCGCGTATCCTTTTCAGGGTTGCGGGGGGTGCTGGAGCCTATCCCAGCCGTCAACGGGCGAGAGGCGGGGTACACCCTGGACCAGTCGCCAAACAAACAACCATTCACACAAACGCTCACACCTAGGAGTCACCAATTAACCTAATGAGCATGTTTTTGGTCTGTGGGAGGAAGCCAGAGTACCCGGAGAGAACCCACGCATGCATGGGAAGAACATGCAAACTTCACACAGAAAGGCCCGACCCGGGAATCAAACCGGCAACCTTTTTGCTGTGAGGCTACCTGTTGCGCCACCGTGCAGCCCTCTTCCTAATCAATGCTTCATTTTTTGCTGATGATACTATTTTATATGGCCCAGGCTCTACCACAGCCAAGGGCCTTAATCGCTCTCAGTATGCCTTTGATGCATTTCAATTATCAATCCTTGGTAAAGTGAATATGATACAACCAAAAACATTTATTGATTTATGATTTATGTGATAGCACAAAATACCCTAAAGTTGACGACTTTGTGACTATATGTGTGGAATCAGATATTCTGTTGGAAAAAATCAAAAAGCTACACCTGTTTCTGGTCATGCATTGTAAACAAAGAGGAGCATTGGCTGAGCACAGAGGCTGTTCTGCAGAAGATTTGTTGGATATAAAATAGTGTTATGTTGTGTTAGATCAAATTAATTGCTAATCATTAAACTTATTATTTTCTTATTGAACTGCTGAAATTTCATCCTTTGACCACATAGAATTCAGAAAAATTAACAGAAAAAAAAATTACTATAAACCATATTGCCCAAGCAAAAAATGGGTGTCGTGACATGACAATTCACCACCACCACCATCCTCAGGCAGTTGAGGCAAATCAGATCCAGAGTTCCAAAGTCTGGCACTCCTCCAGAGTGAAATCCCTCAAGAACTATCTCAGGGTCACGGTTGATTTTCTTGACATTACATTCACAGCCAGCTGTACCATCACTGGAGGTGCTTTAACTATTCTTAAGGCTGGGCGAGGCTGACGATAAGTCAATAAATCAAAACATAAGCCTAGGAAATGTGTTTGATGGTATTTCAGATTTAACATCTAATACAAAGTGAAGAACAGAGCATAAAAACATTGTTTCACTTATTTAAAGCTCTAAAGTTTGGATGGATATGTAGTACTAGTAGTAGTAGTAGTAGTAGATGTAGTAATTTATTTTACACAGCTCTTTATTACAGATAAATATGTGAGGTGCTTGTAGAATATGCTTAGGAATTTCAACAACATGCAGGAAAGCAGGAGACCCAGTGGAGAGGCCATTCATCCTATTTTATCCCTGCCTCAGTGTGTGAACCCCTCATTTGAATGTAACCATTCACAGCACATCTCATCAGTATTAATAGGCTGATACCAATGTATTTAGACGTGATTCTCGCTTTATACCCACCCAGCATTGACAGCAAATCCTCTGTGTGTGTTTAATAAATCACAGCAGTTAGGTGGGATGGCTTAGTCTCAAGTCACCTAATGACTATATTATGACCCACAGCATTAAGAGGGATTAATACTAATCTTGGCTGTTTCAGTTTACCCTGGGCTGAAGGGGTGGGTGGTTTGAGGGGACAACAGAGCAGTGTGTGTTCCCTGACCAGCAGCTAGTCTGCTAGTTCCCAAAGACAGCAAAAGTACATTACTGAGCCGGTTTTGCATGCTGAGCACTGCCAAAGAAATAGCCTGGCTGATGGTCCATCTCTAGGACTACATGCTGTTTAGCTATTCCAGGGCACACACATAAATAAAAAGCCTCCCCACACATAGCACCTCACCCTTTGCTCTCAACAGCTATGATAAACACCCAAACAAACAAAATCTGAGGCTGGGTATACAGAGCTGAAAGCCTCAAGGTGCACTTGGTGATCAGTCTTGAGCCACAAGTCCTCAGTCCTGAAGCTGAGGTTTGCCTCATTCTACAAACAGCACTTAAAAATAAAAAAAATATGACATAGTGTAGCAAAAGGTTGCACACTGGAGTATACAATGATTTTAAAATGTGTATAACTACAAAAAAGCTAAAAGAAAAAAAACACAATGAAAAAAGTAAAGAAGCAGTAGAGAAAAGCTACACTCAGTTTTGTCTCAAAAATCATATAACTTTACTGTAACCTAGCTAATCAGTGCTAATATATTTTTACAACTCTAATTCCAAAAAGCTGAGATACTGTGTAAAACAGGTAAATACAGAATGCAAACATTAGCAAACAAAGTTTTTTCCAACAACAGGTTTGCAAATATTTCTGAGCCCATGTATGAATATCCTTTATATAATACTTATGTATACTTTTACTATAGTTTTATAAAGTGGTGAACATCGCTCCATCCTTGCTTCTGAACAACTGAGCCTTTCCAGGATGCTCTTTTCATATGTTTTCCCTCCCCTGATACCTGTGCCAAAAGTGTACTTCAAGTGGTAGATGCAAGAAACCAATAAAAAAAGAAAATAAAGATTTTATGATTCTAGATTACAAATTCTGATATTTTGGATTTAATGTAGACACACATATGGTTTCACATATGGTTTCACGTTTGGTATTTTGACCAGGTCCAGACCTGTCAAAAAAAACAGGTTGGCTGTAAATTTGATGGGAGGTCTAACTGTCTGCCCATCCCCCTGGAGGTGGCAGTATGCAGAACATTAATTCTAACATGAGATGACAAGAATGCATTCACTCAAACTGAATAGAACATGATCTTGTGAAGCTTGTTAATTAAGCCTTATTTATTCAAGAAGTCTCACTGAGATCAAAATTTCCTATACCAGTACCAGTACCTTGACTTCAATACTGATTCCTGAACGACACATTTTTCAATACCAATTTTCTAAAATCTTCACAAACAGAAAATTACATTACATATTAGAGTACAAGATAAGACTTAATTGATCCCATACCGGGGAAATTCTCTATGTGCACCTTTCTTAACCTGGATAACTGGCCTGAAATGAAGAAATTGATGGCATATCTGTACAGTATTGGACTATATACAAAATAGAAATAACTGTCAAAAGCAACACTGATATACAGAATAGGGAAGCAATACACCATTGTAGCATCTAGTCTGCCTTATCCAACGTGATGGTATTGGGAAATCATACCAGAGTGAGACCTGTTACTTTCTCTGTCCTTCTCTGGCCATCCACCGGATCAACTACGGGATGTTTCTGTCCTTTTGCATGTCAGTCTGTATGCAACACCATGTTTGCAGTCAGAAATGCTCTCCGCCTTGACTCCAGATCAAAGAAGAGAGGATGTGCCCCTGGCTGATGTGGTGAATGGACTCACTGACTAGCAGGTTAGCTGCCCTGGCTCACTAACAAGCAGCACAAAGTTTACAGAGTTATCTGTGCAGATTAGCAACTGCCAGGTTAAAAAAAAATGTTAGCCCTGTCTATCTCTGAGTGATATGTAACATTAGACTGCCAATGACCAGCATTATCTGATCTCGGTGCAAGTATGCTGCATCCTTAATGCTCATTTACACCTTAGGTACTGAAATATGTTACTGAGTGAAAATGCATTTTCTGATACTCCACAGCATTCAAGCAATTCAGTCGGTGCAATAAAAGTATCAATGTTGGGGACCCGGCCCTAGATCAACGGGTCTTTTACAAGAGAGACCAAAGAATAAATGACATCTATATAACATCAAAACAAAGGATTGTGAATCAACAATGCTTCGAAGGCATGTAAGATAAATTTGTATTGCACGCAGGTGGCAGAGATAAATTCATGTTGCTATTTGGTTCAGTGGGTATCCATTGTACCCATTTCCGACTGCAACCTTAAAGGTCTTAGTATGCTTAAACTGAACTGCGTAGTAGGATGTACTATCCAACCATGTCCAACATATAGGCAAGTATATTGGATAATAACAAACTAACAGTCGCTTCCCAAAAGTCTCTGTGTGAGGGATATCTCAAAGATTTTTTGGATCTCAATCCAATTCCAATCCAATACTCGCATTTACATAACAACAGAAGATGAAGAATGTTGATTAAATATGTGTCTGGCACATTGAAATAACAGCTGCAGCCTATTAAATTTAAAATCTAATTATTTTTCACATGATCGTTCAAAACTATTAAACTGATCATCTTAAGTTGTTAGGCAGCACAGTGGCGCAGCAGGTAGTGCCTCACGGCAAGAAGGTCGCCGGTTCGATCCCGGGTCGGGCCTTTCTGTGTGAAGTTTGCATGTTCTTCCCGTGCATGCGTGGGTTCTCTCCGGGCACTCTGGCTTCCTCCCACAGACCAAAAACATGCTCATTAGGTTAACAGGTGACTCCTAAATTGTCCTTAGGTGTGAGTGTGAATGGTTGTTTGTCTGTATATGTTGCCCTGCGATTGGCTGGCAACCGGTTCAGGTACCCCGCCTCTCGCCGTTGACAGCTGGGATAGGCTCCAGCTCCTCGCAACCCCAGAAAGGGATAGTCGGGTATAGACAATGGATGGATGGATCTTGAGTTATTGCTACTTTCACAACTCAGATGCAGCTTCCCACTCCACCTGATTCTGTCATCAGAATGGATGCTTCAGTTGTTTCTCATGATCTGACAATCACTTCATGATCTAACAATCACTTCATTGAAGAATAATTAAGGATAGTACAATTAATCCTTCACAAATGTGACAACTCGCCAAATAAAATGAAATTACAAGAGAGGGCCAACGCACTGGATTTTTCTGCTGTCACTTGCATTTCACAACAGCTCCTTCTATAAAAGACAACCATGCACAAGCCATGGTGTCATGTAAGCTTTCCATTTGCAACAGGATGCCCTCTCCATGGCAACACATGGTGACTCTCGAACAACAGAGGCTTACAGGGGACATTTCTAACCACTGATGCCACACAGGCTGCATGGCAGGGAAACATTAAAGCCTATCAGGTTTATCCCCATTGGAGCACTGAATTGCCCTGCTCAGAGTGGTTGGAGATGGCCCGGGCTGGCTTAGCAGACCAAGGTGACAACTGTCATAAATTACTCCCCTGTGGGCCTGCATGTCTGCCATACTTGAAACAGCTTTAGGGAAACTCTGGGGCAACACCCACCCCATCCCCCCACCATACACCATACCTTGTCACCTATATATGAAGGAGCCATCAGCAAGGACCTATGGACACTTTAATATACTCTTAACAATTAAACTTTTCTAATAAACCTGGTATATCGCTTTAAAATAAGCTCTCTAACACTGTAGCCTTCTCTTCTGCCTCCATGAGAAGTTTCCTCGTTTTTCTTAGCGTGTCAACTCAAGAAGGGGGCTGAGTGGTTGAAGAGGAGAGAAAAATGAGCCACTTCACTGCTGTTCACATGGCAGCTTACTTCCACAGATGTATAAAGTGCACTTCCCTAGGGCTTGCTGTTTGTCATAAAACATCTCTCAGCACATAATTTAACCAAACTTGAGAGGCAAAAAAGAGAAAAAAAAATGGAAAACAAACATAATTTACCAAAGTAATGTTGGAGTCTAATTCTGAGGCTGTTTGCCAAGACTGCAGTAATTCTAAACCATGCTGCAGTAAGTGGCTCCTCAAAAGATACTGTGAGGTAATGTCAGACAGCTGAGCAAATGGGATGGGATCCAGAGAGTGCATTATCTTTATGAATTCATGACTAAATTTTGTACAAAAGTGACAGAGGCATAGGTGTTTGTAAACACACTGTCTGTGGCCTGCTCTCGCAAAAGAATGTTGAAGAACTGAAATATACAGTGGACGGCAGGCTTTACTTTGTCTTCATTTGTCTCATCACTGCAATATCACTCGACTGAAAAGAGAAACTTCATCGCTACTGCACACATCACTCTCATATCATTAACATCACATTAATGTAGGTGAAAACTAGGAGTACATAGTTTCCAGTTACTTTGGCTTACACTACAGGCTTTACAAGAATTAACTCCAAACCACAAAAAAATCATACTCTTTAATGTCTTGCACTACAAAAAGTGAAAAGGTGCCAGCGTCAACATAATACATGTCTGGAAACTACACTGTACTGTGTTAAAAGCATAGAAATGCCAATACTGACTTGCAAAATTCAAAATAATGTGTAACACAAGACTGACAGGTGCACAGCACAAAATATTTTTTGTTTGCCGTTAGCTCTTTCAAACATGTAGACAAATTCTTTCCCATAAAGTTGGTTTCTGCAGTGCAATGTGTCTCCCTCACACCAAGCTCGTTCTGCACACGCAAGGCTGCGCCTATCCAATCCGACTGGCATCACGGCCATGGAATGCTGAAGTCCACATTTTTCCCATTCAGCAAGGAAAAACGGCCTTTCAAAGCCAATCAGCTAGAAATGTTGCTTTGTTTTTATTTTCGACTGAACTTCCTGGAACCTATTATGGAGCTGTCAGGGATGTATATTTAGCTATGGCAACACAGGGCCTCCTCGCCCCCTTGCGCCACTGGTCATGTCACCTCTGATAAACAGAAAAACAATTGGTTATCCCTTTTGTCACCTTTAAAGAAAATGGCATGGGTAGTATTTGGTAGTAGTTGGCATAAGTGACAAATACTGTCTGTATGGCTAAACACAACCTCTCTGTAAACTGTAACAGTAGAGGGATGTAAAATAAATGTATATCATATACATATTATATTCACACCTTTACTTTAATCCTCTGGATTCTTCAGAAAGGACCAACAGCATTTCTACTTATCACTGATACTGTGATAAAAGATACCGACACTATTAGTCACATCTGATGAGATCTAATCTATTCAGATACAGCTATATATGAGGGGTTTACAGGCAGTTCAGCAAATACCTTAGAGTATAACAAAGTCGAATAAAAAAGGCTGTCTTAGCACTCTGTGTTGCTGTAACACTCTGGTGAGGAAAACCAAACTATAAGACAGATAAAAGCCGAGGTCCAAAGTTTTTGATCCTTAGCAGTCACAGTAAAATTCAAAAGTTGGTAGTGGTTGGTTAGCATGCTAACATTTGCTGACATGCAAATTAGCACTGAGGCTGATGGAGTGCCATTAGTTTTTTCATCATAAACCAGAGTACCGACATGAAAGGGGAAGAAATCACCACAAGGGGTTTTGAAGAATTACCCACAAAAATGAAAAGCTATCATATTTTGCGCAATCTTGCAGTCATGAGTTACGTACATACTTTGCTATTATTGTAATTATGATGAGAGACAAGGACAGAAGATACATCAGTCACTGTTTATTTCATACCCGCCTCCAAAGTCTCAAAAGTCAGTGAGGGAGTGTTGAGCAGTTGCAAGCATGTAGGGAGGGTTGAGCTTGTGCTTGTCAGAGCCCCATGCTCGGGGGACCGCATTTGAGCAAAAATGCTCCCGCACAAGGACTTTTCCTCTCACAGATACCGTTCTGTGTGGTCATATCACATGCACATGTCTTTTTTACCTGTGCTAGTTTTGAAACTCTTTATACCACAGAGGAGGTCCATGTCTCATGCTTTATCAGTCATTTGTCTCTTTTTCATTGCAGCAAACAAAACGTCTCCTTCCTGTTCAAAAAAATGCTTTGTTCCCACAACTACAACAAGCATATTGTATCATGTCAACATAAGGAGTCAGAACCTCTGAGATAAACTTTCATTCATATTAGATCAATAATGAAAATGGAATATTTAAGTATTTTTGGTTAAGTAGCTTGTAAAACGTAAGCTGTGCAAAATTCAGCAGTGTTTTTTTCAGTAGTTACTTCAATGAGTCAGATACATATTCAGTCAAAATTTAGACAAATATATGTATCCGCAGATACTAGGAGTGTAACGGTAGGTGTAAGGGTCTCAAACCGTTCCATGCAGGACATTCAGTTTTGGTATGACACTTCCTTGGTTTGGTATACATTGTGTATATATGTATGTATGTATTCATTTATTCATTATTTAAAGACTGACTGTATGTGAAGACAACGCAGTGCCTAGCCTTACCGCAGTGATAATAATTAAAGGGCTCTATTCATCATTTTCGCAACAGCAGCAGTTCTAATATTTTGGGTAATTTTACATCAACATAACTTCTGTTAAAGAATTCAATGAAATGAATTAGTTACTGTCGACCTGTATGCCGACATTGTTCCACTGATGTTGGGTACGTCTGTGGAAGCACGTCAGACATGTTATTTAGGTCGGGATCGACCGATTGTATGGACAAGCAGAACGAGTCAAAAACAGACTGGAAGGCGAGTCCTTCAAGCCTCTCAATGCAGATTCAGACCAAAGCAACAGGTAGCGCTTCAGTGTTGATAATAGTGTGCATTTTAGTCAGTCCATTGTGCTGCCCTGTTGAAATAAGCACAAGCTGCTGTTGTTCAAGAAAGAACAACAGGTCAGAGTCTTATGATGGAGCATTACTGACATGTGTTATCTATTTCTGTTATTTATTTCATCTGATTAACAATACAACCATCTAAATTCCTTGACTGTTACAGTAATTTGTGGCAAATGTTGAATGTTGACTTATTTTTCAAAATGAATGACAAAAATGTCATTTCAAACTGTTTTTCTCATACCAAACCATCACCCCAAAATGTAGGTACATGCCGTTGAATGTACTACATGTTGGTTTGAGTGTGGGTGCCATCCACATATGATCACTGCAAACACTAAGCCAATCAGCAAACTATTGTCACTACTTCATCAGTGCAACATTAAATAACATAACCTTCCTTTATTTTGTCAAGAAATTATTGGTAGTACATTTATTGACATATAAGGAGCCATGTAGATGGTTTAAACAAAGCAACTGGGTGGTATCCTTTTCTCAAAATGTTATAGCCCCCGTATGACGAAGCACATAAGTTGCATTTGCGTACCCTGTTTTCTCGGAGCACATGCAGTCTACAGCCCAGACCAATACATCCATGGTGTTGAGTTTAGGGGAATCTGTGCTTTGAGCCCTGGATTAGTTTGGCCTATACTTGACTTCAACAGTAACATTGACTCCCCACTAGTTCATTCTCCCTTGACCTCTGCGTCTGACCCCCTACCACCCCACCACACCAACCCCATCTCAAGTCTAGCCAGAAGACACTGACTGTGATGACACATAAGTCCTCCAAAGTCATAAATTTAACATCATTTCACTATTCACAACCTGGTCAGCTCCTGCCACTTTAGCAGGAATTTTACAGTTCAAAACCAGCATAGACATATCTGCATTGCAAAGATGGCTGTTAGCTTCTCTATGCTTATAGGCGCTTGTCAGACTAAGAGAAGGCAGAGCCAGAGTTCTGTTCCTCTCTAACAGGGATTATGAAGAACAATGGTCAAATCTAGGGGGAAACATATCAAACACCAATGGGAAAATCATACAGGCAACGTGTATTTTAACAGAGCAAAGAAAAAAATGTGCATTTGTTCACATGAACATTTGCAATAATATCTGTAATGCCTCATTTAAAATGTCTGACCTAGTTTTAAATAAAATTAGTTTTTTTCATATTTGCAATTAAAGTCACAATTGTGATTTTCACAACACAGATGCAATATGCAAATCCTGTTTGGCAATATTTTTTGATAATGACCATTTTATTGTAAAATGCAACAATTATTCAAATTTAGCAATGAACAAATACAATGTTGTGATGCTCTGATAAACTTGATGCATAATGCATTACTTCATTACACACAGGCTTTGTGGGTGCAAATCAGGAGATTTTGCACTCACAAATAGGAGCATTAGGAGCATTTTGTGTTCAGAGTTTTACAAATGTGGGCACCCCAGGAGCTCACCTGGTAGAGTGTGTGTGCCGTGTAACAAGGCAGAGACTTAAACGCAACAGCCTGCGTTTCATTCCACACGGGCCCTGTGCTACATGTTATCCCCTCTCTCTCTCCCCTTTCCTGTCTCTCTTCAGCTGTTTCTATCCAATACCAGCAAAAGGCCAAAAAAAAAAAAAAAAGAGTTTTCAAATGTGAAAATTCAGCCAAAGCAATCATAAAACATAGTGCAGACATCACGCTCATCATGGCCTCTCTGAGGGAGGCAGCGAGTCAAATGCTAGTGATTCCAGTTTTTTCTGGACATAAGGCTGCATCACTGCTGTTCAGAAAAACTTCATATTTCACTCTTATTATGTGCTGAGTATCTTGTGGACAAAGCTTCATACTTGTGTTCATATTCAACAGCAGCAGGGTTAGTTCTTAGCTGTGCAGTCGTCAATGCTGGAATGGTCCTTTCTGCCTTACCGAAACTTTTTTCATTTAGGCCAGTAAAAGTATCTTTTCTATTTCTACATGACATCTTGCTGAGTGGAGGAATTCATTCCATCCACGTAATAGGAACAAACTGATTTGCTTAAAATTCATACTCTCCTCCAGTCTGAGCACACACACAGCAAATATGATTCATACTTCTACTACAAATCCTTCAACCTCACTTCTCTATTTCTCTACATGCCTGTGCAGTCCAAAGCTGTGAAAAAAAACACTGGGTCAGACAGCAGGGAGTGAACATGGTTGTACATATTGGCAGGTCTATTTTGCTTTCAGGGCAATCAACACCCTCTTGTTGTCCTAGGTTGTTAGCGTGTCTCCTCGTCAGCTGCACTGGCCCTCACCGGCCTGCTCGGCTCCCGCCCCTGTCAGCGGGGCAGCTTTTGTTAAAATTTGTTATCAGTGGCAATGATCCCACTCTATTTAAGAAGGGGTGCGTCAACAGGTTTAAAGCACTCCTGCTGCATGTGTCACCTCTTTTTGATTCAATATTTGTGCTACGAAATGTAGCCTGTTGTTTAATCCCCCCGCCCCCTTTGTAGATGCCCACCAGCATGCCTGTCTTCCTCTCCCCACCAGTCACCCTCCCACCATGCCTTGACAAGAGATTTTTGACCCATGTCACCTTTGAAGCCCACACTCTTTCATATCCCCAGCTGCAGCCCAGAAATAGGACATCTTTTTTTAATTCTGGGTGTCCACTCAGAGGCAAGTGCCTTGTGCCAGTATCTTGTTCCAAGCTCAAACAAGAGGGGGATGACAACAGAATGGATGTTGTGCAGTGAGTTTGTCAAATGATTTCAATGATGAAATTGAGCATCAGCCATTGCACATTCAGTGAATAAGCCTGCATACAGTCATTCTTCATTTCATCAATAGAAACTATGATGAAAAATATCTGACAACTTTTTCTAACGATAAATAAAAGATTTACCTCTGGGCACAAAAACTATGGCCTTATGTATTACAATAACAGTGGGTGAGGGAAAACTGAATAATAATTGGGCAACAAATGGGGCAAATGAAATAATTACTGTTTTAATGGGAAGTGTTATTTAACGACCAGCAGGCAGCTGTGCAGGCATCCATTGTACACTCCTGATTGGTAAAACAATACCTTTCACGGCCAAAAATATCCTTTCTTCAGAAGTATATTAACTCCTGTATTTCCACAAACAGTGACTGAGGCCTTTATTTACATCAGCTGCAAAGGGTGCAAAGCCTTTATTTGAAGCAGGCTTGAATTTGAGGCAGGCCTCTATTTTCAGTTCCCTTTGTTTGGTAAGTATAATTGGCCATATTCTTATACGTAGCCTTGTTTTGATCGGCTCCTGTTTGCCCTGCAAAAGTTACTGCATTAAATGTTAACACAAACTCAACATTTCCTGTCTCTGTGTCAAATTAAAAGCAATCTAGGGTTTCAGTTACCTTGTGAGGCAGCTAGATTTGCGATATTGTGAGATCACGAAAGCTGAGAATCAATATTGCCAGAATCAACTTATGTGTTAGTTTGTTTTGGACCATTCAGCGTTTTATGAGGAACTACTGGCAGGTATGGACATGGTAGAGAAGCAACTATTCATTTGAAAACAACAATGGTGGCTCCTAAAGAGGTTCACGTAGATGCTGTAATAGCATGAGTTATATCAGAACAGACGAGAGAGCCAAGAATGATGCTGAAGGCTTTTCTTGACGGGAAAGATATTTTCGCTTTTCTCATGACTGGCTTCAGCAAAGTCCTACTACAACATCATACAGCACTTGGACACTAACACTAGTAATCAAGTAAGTAATCAAGAACAGGAAAGTGCTGAAAAAAAGCATGATTATGTTGGTGAATTTAGTCAGAGACCAGCAAATCAGGTACTACTGGCCTTTCCCGCGTATTTTATTAAGTTTCTAAGGGCACTCTGTTTTGCTATTACATCACTACAAGTGAACTTCCAGCAAGTGGTGTCCTCTTCCAGTGTCCTATCTTCTGCACAATACACACACACTCACACACTGACTGCCTGCACATGGTGCAAAAGGAGGGGGAGAGAGATGACATAGCCTATTTCAGTTGTCCTATTACTGTAGGCTACTTGTTGCTCTTTTGGATTTCTTTGCAATGCTCTGTTGATTGAATGGACGAAGTAAAAGCAAGAAACCTACCTAAGAACCTAAGAAACCTACAAGATCATAGGTGTAGTGCTGCTGGAGCACAATGGAACAACATTCAAGCAGTTTTTTTCTCCAAGTGTGGACACAGAAAATTCTCAGTATACATAATCCAGACGTCATATAAATTCATACACATTTTTTAAGGGCTTGAAAATACAATCACAACATCAACTCACTCGTGCACTGCATCATGCACTAAGTAACATACAAGAAAACATTCCAACTTTTAAGTTGCTGGTAGCTGCCAGTAGCCTTTGAGCAAAACATTGAGTTAGTGAAGATGAAATGGCATCAAATTATCCTTTCATTCATTATTCCTCTTCTGAAAGTTTCTTTATTTGTGATTCATTTTGCTTGATGTCTGCCTGCACTGTAACTTCTCAGGACGGCTGTTTCAAATGTAGCTTCATTTGCTTGGTACAAATAAGCCAGAATATCATTCGTATATATTCGTGTTCGCCTGTATTGCTTAATGCCACTAATTATATCCATGTTATCATTTAATACTACTTAGCTAGATGTTTGGTTGACTGCTGCATAATATTCTCAGTATGATGATATTATTCATGAAGTCAGTCTAGTACTTGACTGTGTGGTGAGTTATAGTTGACAAATGTATGTAAACTTGCGACCGTAGGAACAACAGTTACATAAAATTTTAAATGAGCCATAACTTAATCATGCACGTCTTAGGTACTCTGGTACTTCAGCAAATAGCGCTACACCTCTGAACAAGATTGACATTTTGTGGTTGTTTACGTCACACCATAGTCACACAGCATTTATATCCAAGATTATACTGCTACGTAATAGAGTGCCAATACACTATAAAGTAGTCAAGCTAACCTACAATACAGCTACACCAGCTGCTTTAAGAAAAAAAGAGATCAGCCATTATGGCTCATAGATGATTGGCAATCTGCATTGGAGGCAAAAACACATGATTGGGACATTTATAGCTAAAAGCTGTTTTCATAGCTTTAATTTCTACTCCAAAGGCAAAAAGTAAAAGAGGTAAGTCTATGGAGACTTTGAAATAATCATTTCAGTAATGGTCTTAAGAATGTGTTTTATCACACAATAAAACCTGCTACAGTCTCAAAAACAGTGGCAAGATCTCTTTTACACCAGCATTTATTAAGTGTAAAGTATAAACTATCTATCAATTTAACAACTGCAATGTTAAGATAAATTCATATTCAACTTAACTAATTTTTAGATGAGTAAAGCCCAGCTTGAAATAAAAAACCCTATTCTGTGATGAGAGACCAACAAGAAAATAAATTCTGTATCCAGTACAACAGAGCATGTATGTATCTGTGAGAATCCCAGCTTGAGACCAATGGGTAATGCAATGCTTAGCTAATTGGATATGTGTATTACAATGTCCGTGGTCACAGCACCCTTATGGGGCATGAAATAACAAGCAGCTGTGTGTGTTAAGAGACCTCATGTGTGTGTGCCCAGTTTGTCTGCCTGTGTATGTGGGAGGGATGGCTGCTGAGAGGTTTATTAACCCAGTCCATCAAGGCAGTGTGGGATTCACACTGAAACACCAAAGGCTTAAGGATGTGAGCACCACACAAGCAAGACAGCAAGACAGTGCCTCTCCGCAATACTAATAAAGGCCCTTATTTTCTACCACAACAAGCCCCCCACACAACATACACCCTCCAAACCCCTCCACAGCCAACACCTCTACACCAGCGCTGCTTACATAGCTAGTGGACTGTGAGCTTTGATTGCACCAGCTTTGCTGTCGTACTGAGGAGATTGTCAACAATGGCCTCAATTCTTTATTACTTACTTTCCATTGTGATTCACCCTGCAGAACATTATAAGATTAAGATAATAATCAAAAGAGTAGCGAGAAACCTAGTTTACAGGAGTTTACCCTATATAACTGTCAGTATGGAATTACAGGGCTCTGTCAAAGGTTCAGCGGATTTAAAGACCCTATTTTAGTCAGTGTTCTTGCAAACACATTTTACAACCAGCAGGCACCATAGCAGACATCAGAATAATGGGAAGACCATTAACTAGCCATGACTTATGCAGCATACGCATAATAGCCAGTTTGTTGACACTGACTTAGCGTTATTTATGTTGGATAGTTTTCCAATAACAAGCTGTTACACTAACCATGTGCCACAAGTCTTAGGACAAAGCACTCATGTTAAAGAAAGAAAACAGATGATACAAAAATGAAAATAATCCAGAGAACACAAAAAGTAATATTTGACCAAAGTAATTATAATACAGTGATTAGTGCTTGAGATTTTTTTGTCAATGAACAACATGCAAAATCTTAAGTTCATATGAGAGAAATCTGCGTCACGGTACTGTTATCTAATTGAAACAAGGCTCAATTTGACACCGAATTGTCCATAATTTTCTCAATAATGTTTGTTATTGCTAAACACTTGAAATTTTTTTTCAGACCTGTTCAATTTTAATAGGGCGAAGCATAGCATTCACGTGTTTCTGCTGTAGGGAATAATGTGCACTAAAGACACGGGCGGGGGGGGGGGGGGAGTCTTCAGTGTGAATAAAATATTTAATTTGAAGGAAAATGACGGCACCTGACAAAATAATCTTAACGTGCAGTCTTCAACAACAAACTGAACATTGCTCAATTGTCATGTTGTCGGAAGCTCGTCAAAGTTTGAAAGCAGATTTCATTTAACATAATTTTGTCAGAATACCATTTCCAAGTTTAAGAATGAACTTAATACTTTCCTGTTTCATTTATTAGTGGTGACGACCTCAATCTTGCTCTCACATGTTGGGTGACACCAAATGAAAAGAAGCATGAGGTTTGATGTAAAAAATGCAAAAATTAGTATTTTCAGATGACACCAATTGCAAAAACAAAATCTCACAATACTCAAATGTGGCATTCACAGCAGATACGTTTCTGATGATCACTTCTAAAAGTCATATACAGCAGGTCACGTCAACAAAATTCAGAGGCCCTCTAACTTTGTCTTGCATAGGGGCTAAATTTGGAGACACACTCATTTACACATTGAAAACCTACACTTGACACCTTCAGAAATTGTGAATACCAGCTTGTATAGTCAATCTTGAAAATGCTGTTCGGCCAATCAACATGTCACCACGTGCAGACCAGGAGTCTGTTTTTAGAGCAGACCTCCTGTGAGGAGTGGGCACTGGATTCAGAGGTGTTGAAACATCCAAAACCCTACCTTAATACCCCTTGTTTTATTAATGCTCAGAGCTCAGTGTGGAGTAATTAAAGCAACAGTGAACTCAAAGCCCATTAGCTCAGGAGCGAACTAAAGTGAGGTGGTGTGCATCAGGGTATCTGTCTTGTATTGAACCCCAATTACCACCTCATAAGAATATGCTTAACAGAAAATTAAAACA